>NC_091937.1:14183982-14512107 GCF_041260155.1 Ptychodera flava
GCCGTCGAGATTCAGTCGATATTTGTTCGCGAAAAATAGCGTATCTTCGTCTGTGATAAATTTCTAGGACTATGCTATCTTTGAAATAGAGTATAACTTTGCGGAAGGTAGCCTACGTGTAGTCCGAGAGCTGTCATTTGCTCCACACACGAACGAACGTGAGCGCTAACGCACACGACGGACGACTGGAACTGATTGACAACTTGTGCACGGCGTACTGATATTTATTCCTAAAGTAGTTCAAAAGTTTAAACGCGGAATCGTCATGGTAAACTTATTTTATTTTGCAAAAAATAACGAATTCTTGGCTTGTGCATGTGATAAGTATATTATTCCCTAATATTTTTCTTCGTTCAGCTCGGAAAATACTCGTGACGTAATGACCGTGTCACCACTCGTCTTCGACTCGTGGTGACACGGTCATTACGTCACTCGTATTTTCCTTCGCTGAACGAAGAAAAATATTAGGGAATAATATCTAATTCTCTAGTAAATCATTCACGGAATAAAAAGTTGCAGAGAGTGATATCATTTGAAAGGAAAAAAGTCTGCTTGGGTTGCGATAAGCAGGAAAGCCTGTAACTGATTTTACCATTGCTGATTATCTCTCCTATTGACAAACACCAGACTGTATGACGTAGAAACGGGTCATACGGTTCTTCGTTCATTTCCGTATTTTAAACATGACTAATACTACCGTTTTAACAAAAACACAACGCAATTTCTTGTAGAAAATTTGGACAGTTCATTTTTTGGCAAAATGCTTTTTGATTGCAGAATTCACTGCTAGTACAAGGGTTTGACTTTACAACACTGAGAAGTTTTTAAATTACAGTAAATAGGTATTCCCGCCAAGCGAAAAATAAAGAGAGAGGAATGATGTGCTCAAAATTGATGCAAATCTATTAACATAGATTTCAACAAAATCAAATGGCATAGTTACTGTAGACGTATAAACTCTGCCAGGTACAAGAATTGCAGGCGAGAGATAAACTTACTTCTTACGTTGAATTATTTACTAAATATTATAAATGTCAGTCCATGCAAACTTTGGCCTAGATTATTTTCCAAGTTCGAAAAGCGAAGCTGTAGACGGAAATTGTTTGGACCAATGGAAAGAAATTTCTCAGTCCTGATTTATTAATCAAAGCTGTAAGGTAGCTGGACTGCGATGTGAAGTTGAAGCTGTGAGCGGCTATCAAAGCCACGATTAGACTAACACTGTCGAAGCGAATAGCTGTGATAATAGCGAGAAATCAGCACTTTCTTGTTTAAAGGACGGTTTAACAGCATTTACTCCATATCGGCCAGCAGAGGAAGTGCAAACGGGAGAAGCGCTTTTATCAGGCAATTATCATCAAGTTTCTTTTTCTAGTAAAGGAGAAACGTTGCAAAAGGAGCTCAGAGGGAGGTTAAGGGTTGGACAAATATCACGTAGTTGACGAGGGTAATGCTAGCTAATCGGGAGAGGGCTAGTACAGACGTGAGACGTATTCTCCGATGATAATTTAATAAGTCCATTTTGGCGGGAGGGATTACTTTAGACATGGAGAGAATTAGCTGTCGATAACA
Source organism: Ptychodera flava (assembly GCF_041260155.1). NCBI lineage: Eukaryota > Metazoa > Hemichordata > Enteropneusta > Ptychoderidae > Ptychodera > Ptychodera flava. The sequence goes on from NC_091937.1 coordinate 14,185,555, forward strand.
ATGATTTTGACGTTTTTATATTAGTTAAGAATGATTGAGAGGGTTCGGGGGAGAAATAAAGAGAGACGAGTGCTGTTTTAAAGTGAATTATTGCTATCCAAAACATATTCAAACAAAACTAAATAGCACAGTGCCTGTAAATATAGAAATCAGTCGGGTACACGTATTAGCAAACGAGAGATAAACACTTACTTCCTACAGTGAACTGTTTCACAGAATATTGCAAATGTCAGTCCACCAGTCCACATCACCAAATTTTGGCCTCGATTATTGGGTTCGTTCGGTAAAAATTAGTAAAATAGACCGAAATTGTTTTGACCAAGGGGAATATCTCTGTCCATATTTAGTAATCAAAGTTATAGGGTAGCTGGACAGCGATGTAAAGTTGAAGCGAATAGCTGTGATAACAGCAAAAATACTTGTGAATTTCATAATACCTTGGAATTACAACGTGCTGGGATTATTAAAAAACATTTCTGGCGATAGAAAATAACGCCAACTGTGGTCCATTGCAAAAGTTCTCCTTTGATAGGTTTTTTAATCAATTCAACCCCATACGACATCCACTTTTCTCACATACAGAACACGTTGAGTACAGGAAATACCAATCGATGTACCGATCCGTACACACTGCACCGAGAAAAAAAGTTGTCGTTAGCGTTCTGTGTAGTTTCGTCGCCGGGAAATGTGATAACGGCAATACATGAATGTCAATCACTCAGTGTACTAGAAAATTTTTTCAATAGGAGTGCGGCAACACTGAAGATGTTGAAGCTTGCACAGTGAACGTCGTATTACATTAAATTGTTGAAAAATTAATCGAAGGAGAACGTTTGGGTGGCGTCATTTTCTATCGGCAGAAACGTTTTTCTTATCACCCATACATGTTGCACGGTAATTTCAAACTATTTCGAAATTCACAATAAGGGGAACTATTTTATTATTATGGTTTACCATGCCAACACTTCCTACAAATGCATCCGGGTCACTGACCTAACAAGAAGCTAGCGAGTACTTTCGTGTCCAGCGGACAATTTAGCAAAATTTTCCCATCATCGGCCAAAAGGCAAAGGAAAGAAAGGAAATAATCTATTATCAGGCGGTTTGGAAAGTTTATTTTCTAGACCAGGAGAAACATTGAAAAAAGAAGCGAGGGACGTTTAGGGGTTGACAAAAGCCTTGAAGTTGAAGAGGGAAATGAAGAGATTTATAATTTGGAGAGAAGAGAAGTATTCTCCGATCGGAATTAAGTATGAACATTTGGCGTGAGGGATTATTTTTGCCGGAAGAACTGTCGATAACGATAATTTTAGACGTTTGTATACAGTTAAGAATAATTAAGAGCAGTAAAATACATGCAAACCCCCTTTAAACATTTCTCGACATTAGCTGATTGTCTGGAGCCACCCCCCGATTTTATTAGTGCACTAATCCGTCTTTGCAACATCTATACTATTAAAGGTCCATGAGCTGCAACTCTGTGAAATTTGTCCAACCTCGAGGAGCCTTCACTGTCCCAAGATATTCAATGCAATCTGCACATTGAACGACAGAGTCACTAACTATGCCTCAACAACGTTTTCTTGTAGCAGAATGGGCAAGAAATTGAATGTTCCGCCATTTTCAAAATATTGTCATGTTATGTAAAAAATGGAGAATTTTTGTTAGAGAGGAGGGAATCCCTTTCAGTGGCTTGTATCATCTTTTATTGTAAAGATCCAAATGTGTACATGTACCATTTACGCTGTTTATCATATAGTTGTATGGAGGCGGCCATATTTGGGTGCGGCACCCGTTTGTTGTTTGTCTTACTGAAACTCTCCATGCAGTCACACTCAGTGGATAATTATACTGGAGTAAACATCTCTGAGTAAGAACACTTCTATGAACTATTTTTTATCTTAATGTAAAAACATTAAAACAGTGCCAAAAGTTACAGCTAACGTGCCTTTAAATGTCTTTGTGAAAAGCAAGAAATTTCATTGGTGCTGTATTGAGGGATCAGCAGCCGCAACTCTTTTCTTATTTCTGAACCGTTTTATGAAGAATTCCAAATACATTTGATTGGTCTACTCCTAAAAACATATTGAGCAACAGTGTTGAGTTCGTCAACTCAGCCTTAACGCGTGCACACAGTCTGCATGGTTTTCATGGCAAGTGACTTCTTGTCAGGACAAGAACTCAAATGTCAACAATTACATTGCATTTAAACACTAATACATGATGTTTTGACAGCCTAAACAAATGGTGTTGCAATTTACCTTTGGGAAGAGTATAAGAATTGCGATTGACACACAAAAGGTTATCAAAAGTTTACATCTATTGGCCATTCGGAAGTTTTCGAAGTCACCAATCGTTAAATACATGTTGCAACGTAATTTGCGTATTTAAAGTTAACTTAAAGACCTCGGAGCAGAACGCAACTTATATAGAAATAACGGGCGATGCGCTGACAATTAACGTGTATTTATGGGCAAGGGCGAGAGGCAAGCCAAAAATGAACGGGCGAGGCTTGCCTTGCCTTTTAATTTTGGCTTTCCTCGAGCCTGCGCCCATAAATAAACGTTAATGGTCAGGGCGGAGTGTGTTATTTCCATTATATTATCTACGAATCCCAAAAAACCGTCAAAATTTGCGAAAATTCCAAAGCGAACGACAACTGGGCCAAAGAACTGAGCAATACGCGACGCAGTGTCACGCGCTATTTTGCAAATCCGGAGATGTTTTCAGAAAAAAAGTATCTCAACTTGGCGCACAAGTCCTCCATTTTGTTTTGTTATTGATTATGATTTATGTTTGAGCTGTAAAGTTACGACACTCTGAGTTGTTATTCTTATTTTTCATATTCACGGGTATGTAAACGAACTATTACTGTGTATTTGTGGTCAGTCACATGGTTCAGCTGGACCAATTAAAATGCGACGGGCAGGGGCATGTAATATAATTGTAAATTTTGCTCGGGCGTTTTGCCAGGGAAACATTACATAAATATATTGTATAATCAAAAACCAAATAATGAATCACACTTTTCAAACTTCTGGCTGAGGACAGGAACGAGTAAACCTTGATTAGTAGGGCGCAATCCCTTATTTGCAAAATCGAAGTATTATCGTTTTTATTTCTGTACGAAATTCAGTTTGGTTTCGATGTCATTCACCAAACGAGAACAAAGTTATGTCAATTTTTTCATTTCCTCCGTGCTGTGGAATTTTAACATTGATTCAATTAAAAGCATTAGGCGTAATTATGGGAAATATGCTTATATCAGGACAGTAAAAGCATTATTATTATTGTTAAAGTTATTTCAGATAATATATCCGTAGCAGCATTACACAAACAAAGGCAAAGTTATAATGAAATAATAAAAATACAGAAAAACAAACCAAAGATAATTCTTTCGCGAGTGATTTAAATTGTGTACAATTCCAAAACCAACTAACGACGAAACATTCTGCGTCAAAATGTTCTGCAACACACGTAATGTCACATTTTGCCCTTCAAAACGATTCACTGTGGCATAAGCTGCAATGTTGGTATAAGAATCATAGGTACCCAGCTGAAGAGTTTGACATGGTAAGTCCATTTTCAGACACAATGCAACTGTTAATTCCTTCGTCAGTTTTAGCAAGATATTTTACAGTTAACGTCTCACCAATTGACGGTCCGTCCAGTGAGATGCCATATTTATGTTCATCGATGACTTTGTTCCCGCGTATGGTGACGTAATTGTAATTAAACAAGCCAGTCTATCGAGTACCGGGACGTATTTATCGCTAGGAAGCATGAAAAGTGACCGATTCACTTTCTATGGCAGTGGTGTTAGTCGGTCCCCCATTTTGAACAAATGGAGACGGCCACACTGCCACTGAATTCGAAGCTTTCAGCAGGTGGGAAAGGAGCAAGGCTGTCAAAAAGATGTTGTGTGTCTCCATTAGAGGGATCAATGATGCACGCGACGATGGGTAAAGCTGTCGTTGTGTATCAAAGAACCAAGTCAACTCGCAACTATAAACTTATTCCGATTACAAAAATTACTCATATAGTGCAAAATTATGGTGTTGCTATCATAAAATTATAGACGAAACTCTTAGCCAACGATTAAGGGGCGCTGCACCCAACACATCGTATTTTGCTCAAAATTACTTCTTTAGCAAATATTCATTCAATTGTAATTACTTTTTAAACCCAAGATTAAACTATTGGTTTGGTTTCCCTTTAAGCTTGTCAAGCAGTCGTAAGTTGTGTGATAAAGAAGTGTTAATTTATGCAAATGTATACAAGTCATCCGATTTCCTGGCTTCTCTTTTCTCCCATTTCAATATTTCGAAAGAATTTAACTTCACTCTGGCTCGATCACATTTTCTGAAATTTTCATATTATGTTCTTTTAATGCTATATAATGCGACTATTTTGTTTGGCAATAAAGTTCTTACATTTTAAATAATATTGCTTATGGTGTTTTAATCACGTTTTTGAGTGTATTTCAACCCCTGCCATTTCAAAATGAGGATAGATGATGCAAGACAAAATAGTCATGATTCTACATATACTATTGTTCCAAGTAAAATATTACATTTCAGAAAATAGTATCAAGTTTTTTTACTTTAATTAAGCTTAATTTTTATCACTAATACCAAAATATAGGTTTTTACCCCAAATATACAAACCGTCATTCGAGTAAACTATTGCTACGATACTAAACTTAAGATTCTCTGCTTTTTGAAAATATATAGTATGAGGGTTTCCTTATCATCTTAGATGAGAAATATTCCTTTGAAAAAACTGTGTTGGCAACATGTAGCTCCATCTGAACACCACCGGGAAATAAGTTTTGACCTTTAAAGTACCAATTCTGCTGGGTTCACCTGTTATTGACAAACCGATAAATCGCCAGCTTCTACGATGTTGGTAATGGAACATGTTAATCTTTTTTCATATCAGTACAATTACTCCCTTAACATGGAATCTACTTTATTTTTCTTAAGGATTATCAGACTATAGTCTATTTACTCTTTACGGTAACACTGCAGATGGAGTCTAATTTGGGTTATTTTGCCACAAGCTAATGTTGAGGTTTCACTTGCTGTATGCCAAAGGGAATGAAAATAGAAGGAAGTCATCATCAAGCGTGAAAAAAAAACGATAATGTGTTTGAAATAGTATATCGCGATAAGCATAACGTGGTAAACAAAACTAAATGATATAGTTACTGTTAAATTAGATAAAACCAGTCACGTACATGTAATAATGTCTGACAGAATTATTCCATGCTCGTTCTGCACTAAGCCTTAAGCTTGGTCCCTACTATCGTTTACGTACATGGAACAGTCCAGCCTAACATCTTTTCTGGCAGACTACAGCGAACTGATGACCTGAAACCAATCTGAGTCTGTATATATCATGTACTATACACACTGTAAGATAACGGACGGTAGACGCGTAATTACACGTTTACAATGTTCATGTCGGTGTGCAAATTTGAAACAACTATCATATTGTTAACACAATGTTAAAAATTATGAACAATGATATTCTAAGCCTTAACGCGGAGTGTTAATAACCATCTCCTTCAAGTATTCAAAAGCTCAGCAATACAGAACATTTACAATACTGTGAAACGTTAATAGTCTTCAGTGTGTTTTTATACTTTACTGAGGCTAAGTAAACTTTTAAATTAGTACTACCTTGCTGCAAGGCAAACGTACACGGATTTTGACTTCACATTTCTCATTAAATGACAAATATCTCCGGTCTACAATCGCTGAAAGCATGTTTCATCTCAAATACTAATACAAAATAATTTTACTTATTTAGTACAGGATTAAATTAAGAAAAAAAATAAAAAAAGACTGTTAGAAAACCACCACGAAAGTTTTAACTTTAACATTGGCGTGCAAGATGCGTTCTAGTCCTAATCACTTAGTGTTTACGTTTGGCGCCTTTCCCTATCCTAATATAAATTCTTATCCGAATATAATGGCTGATGAACATGCAGTGTACAAAATCTGGTGAAAATTGGTGTTTGACATAATCGAACACGCACTGTTGAAATTTCTGAACTACTACACTCGTTCAAAAAGGTGTGCAGTTGGTGTCCTGTCCTTGAACAGTTAACTTTACAGTGTACACGTCTTTCTCTCGGGAGTATTCATTTCTCCAAGTTTATTAATATTCAATTGTTCGCCTGGACCTGAGTTCAACGAGGATTCGACGTGAACATCGCGTTCGGCTTTGGTTTCGACATCCTCAAATTTGAAAGGACCCGCTAACTGTAATTCTTGTTCCATGAGTTCCATATTGCCTTTGCTCGGTTCACTTGCTCTTTGCCTGCGGTCTATTTTTTTGCAGACTCGTAGTATACCAATGATTACAACGGCTATCAATATAACAGCAGGAGCAATGACAAAATGCAAAGTATTTGAACGCGTTCTGGCTCCAATGTGTTGAACTGTTGTCTCTTTACTGGAGGAAGTCCTGCGCGTTCTAGTTCCACTAAAATGTTGAACTGTAGTATGTGTACTGGAGGACGTCCTTCTTGATAAATATGTAAACACAGGCACTGAAGTTAGAGTTTCAGGGGTTGCACTTGGTGTTTGCAAACGAAGAATTGTTGACGCATTGGATGAACCGTCAATACCTGCGTGGCCGCAAGTTATTGTGGAATTTTCGTCTACTTCTGTCACATTGTAAATGGTCAGAACGCTAGTACTTTGGTCTTCATGTTCTACGATCATAAATTTCTCCCAGCTAGACACTGTCACATCATTTACAAACCATTGATAGTCCGTTGCATTGATGACTGGATTAGATTTTATTGAACACATGAAGATGGCATTCTCCCCAATATTTATTCTCGAAGCATTCGTAAAGATCGACACTATTGGATTGTAATGAACATTCAACGGACCAATTGCACATTCTTTTTCCTTTGAAAGTGCATCGCCAGTCAGTGAACAGATTATAGAACTGCCGTCATCTTTTGAAGTCAAACTCCACAATTTCTCCACACGGAAATCCATACCGTCATTTCCTTCGCTATGCGCAATGTTCTCGATGCTCGGATTGGGTCCGATCACCCATTGCAAAAACATAGGACCCTTTCCTCCTTTTACTGTACACGTTGTATTTATCATTTCACCGTCTCTATAGTATTCCTTCAAGCTCGATGGCTCGCAAAAGGGGTACTTATTTTCAGGTTGGAAAAGAACATCAACATATACAGGATACGATTGTACGAGGAGGTCATGATTACTTGTGGAATACACGCGACAATCAAAGTGCCCTGTGCTATTTCTGCTTATTTTCGACACTTGTAGATCGAACGCCAATCCTAAACTTCTATTACCTTGAATGTTGTATTTATCGGTAAATTTTGGTTTCTCGGATATGTCGTAATATCTTGAAATGTTAACTTCATTCCAAAACCAACTGACGTAGAAGTATTGCGCCTCAAAATTTTCGAGTAGACAGCGCAATTCCAAATTGTCGCCTTCAACAACTGTTTGATTCGATGGCACATGCCGCAATGTTGGCTTGAGAATAACTTTAAGGTACCCATCCGAGGAGTTTGATATTGATCTTCCATTCACCGACACAACACACCTGTAAAACCCTTCGTCAGTCTTAGCAACGTTTTTTACAAATAACGTCTCACCTTTTGTTGGTCCTACGGTTGAAATGTTGTATTTACTGATATCTACGACTTTCAGGCTCCCATTTGTAGTGACGTAAGATAAATTGAACATCCAGTCTATCGAATAAGGGAGCATGTGTGTCAGTAAACAGGAGAAACTTGCAAAACTGCCTTCCATCACCGTTATATTCGTTGGTTCCCCATTGCGAACAAATGGCGACGGCTGCACAGCTGGCGCACATAGTACGGTAAGGAAAAGCAGGCCGCCAGTAAAATTTCAAACGCTCCCATGATTGTGCTTGATATTGCACGTACTGTTGGGTAGATTTGTCGCAAAGTGCCTAAGACAACAACCAGCAACGATACTTAATACTCTTTCTCTAATAAATCATTCAAAGAATAAAAAGTTGCAGAGAGTGATATCATCGGAAAGGGAAAAAAGTCTGTTTAGGTCGCGATAAGCAGGAAAGCGTTTAACCGGTTTTGGTTTTACTATTGCTGATTATCACTCCTATTGACAAACAACTGTATGTATGACGTGGGAAGCGAATCATTCTTCGCTTATTTCCATAGTTTTTAAACAATACGAATGCTGCCGTCTTAACAAAAACACAGCGCAATTTCTTTTAGAAAATTCGGACAGTCTATTATCGCGACAAAAATGCCTTTTGATTGCATAATTCACTGCTAGTACAGGGGTTTGACTTTATGACACTGAAAAGTTTTTAACTTTAAATTAAAATAGGTATTCCGGTCAAGCGAAAAATAGAGATGAATGTGTTCAAAATTGATGCAAATTTATTAACATAAATTTAAACAAAAATCAAATTGCATAGTTACTGTCGATATATAAACTCTGTCAGGTACAAGCATGCAAGCGAGAGATAAGCACTTACTTCTTACTTTGAATTATCTACTTAATATAATAAATGTCAGTCCATGCATTTACTTCAGCAAACTTTGGCCTGGATTATCGTGCCAGTTCGAACAGTCAGGCTATAGACTGAAACTGTTTGGACCTCTCGAAAGAAATGTATTAGTCCAAATTCCGTAATCAATGCTGTAAGGGAGCTAGACTGCGATGTGAAGTTTAAGCTCTGAGTGGCTATCAAAGCAACGATTACACGAACACTGTCGAAGGGAATAGTTGTGATAACAGCAAAAAATTAAACACTTTCTTGTTCAGAGGAAGGTTTACCAACATTTCCCTCACATCGACCAACGGAAAAAAGAGCAAACGGGAGATACGCTATTATCAGGCGGTGCAAGTTCCTCTTTCTAGAAAAGAGAAACATTGCAGAAAACTAGCTCAGGGGGAGGTTAAGGGCAGCACAAATGTCACGTAATTGACGAGGGTAATGATGTCTAATCGGGAGAGGGTTAATACGTATTCTCCGATAGCAATTTAGTAAGTCTATAGGGCGTGAAGATAACTCTAGACATGGAGAGAATTAGCTGTCGATAGCAATCATTCATAATATTGGTTTAGAATGACTGAGAGGGTTCAGGGACATAAAGAGAAACAAATGATGTTTTAAATTGTTTCATTGCTATTAAAAAAGAATAAAAAAGCCTGTAAATATATAAATCAGTCGGGTACACGTACTAGCAAACGAGAGATAAACACTTACTTCCTACAGTGAACTGTTTCACAAAATATTACAAATGCCATTCCATCAGTCTACTTCACCAAATTTTGGCCGCAGTCCATATTTAGTAATCAAAGTTGTTTGGTAGCTTGACTGCGATGTAAAGTTGAAGCTGTGACCGGCTGTGTTAGCAACGCTTTACACTAACATTATCGAACCGAATAGCTGTGATAACAGCATAAATTCTAGCGAATTTCAAAATACCTTGGAATTATTACGTGCTTGGGTGATTGAAAAAATGGCGATAGAAAACGCCAACTGTGGTCCATTGCAAACGTTCTCTTTTGACTGGTGTTGAAACAACTTAACCCAATACGACGTCAACTGTTGTCACTTACAGAACACGTTCAGTGCAAGAAATACCAATCGATCTACCGACCGTACACACTGCACCGAGGAAAAACCTGTCGTTAGCGTTCTGTGCAATTTCATCGCCGGGAAATGTGATAACGGCAGTATCACTCAGTGTAGTATACGGTAGAGTTTTCTCAATGGCGGCGACACTGACGATGTTGACGCTTGCACATTGAACGTCGCAAAGTTATCGAAGGAGAAAGTTTGTGTGGCGTCCTGTTCTATCGGCAGAAACGTTTTGTTATCACCCAAGCATGTTTCACACGTTTCATATTGAGCAACAGAAAGTTTCCGAAGTCACCAGTCGTTCAATACATGTTGCGACGTAATTTGCTTATTCAAAGTTCGCTTAATAACCTCGGAGCAAAACGCACGTAATGGTAGATTTTGCCCGGGCGTTTCCCAGGGAACATTACACAAATATTTTTCATAATAAAAACAAAACAAAAAATTAACCACACTTTGCAAGGTTCTGGCTGAGGTCGCAAACATATATCATTCTTTAACTCCATTCGAAAAATATTTTCACAAAGACAAGACAGTAAAAGCATTGTCATTATTATTGTTAAAGTTTATTTCAGACAACGTGTCCGTGGCAGTATTACACAAACAAAAGGAAAGTTATACTGAAATAATAAAACATACAGTAAAACGATACAGATATAATTCTATCGCAAGTGAGTTGAATTGTTTACAACTTCTTCCTGCAGAAACGGAAAATCTTACTGTAGCAATTCGAGTCTGAATTACAGGCGTCAAAGTGAGTTCACAATAGCAGCAGTAGAAATATATAAAAAAAAACATTTTGGTGTGAAAGTTAGTCATCGAGACGCACTCTACCTGAAAAAATATTCACCTTTTAGTGACCCTTTTCATAAATTCAACGAAATTACAGGAAAGTAAATCTCTAGTCACAAAGTAAGGTCATGAAAAGATATTCCTAACTATACATGCCAATTCTTTATATCAAGTTCTATGTAAAGACTACAGAATTAAATCGGCGAAAAACAGATAGGCAAATGCAATGTAATTGATTATTAAGAAAACTTCAATTCCCTAGGAACATGTGTCATTAAATGGCAATACAATAAGCAAGCACATTTATTTTAAATTATAAGTCCATATTACATACCAAGCAATAGAAATGATGAGCATGGCATTCAAATATTTGATGTTTAATTATGATAAAATCATAAAAAGACCTTTCCATGTTCCTTGTTCAACATTAAGAGAAAGAAGAAGATAGTTATTACAAAGGTTAAATTTCAAAAGGACAATAGAATGCTATAATCGTAATTGGAACTTTACACAATTGATCGTGCTTACCTTTTATCATAATAACTTAAAGCTATGCTAATTGATTGACAGTTATGGTATCCTCTACATTATGGTATATTGGCTGTACCGGTATATCTGTAAACTTCCGTTCGACATACTCCACTTGTTCTGAATATAAAGGATCGCAAACTTTCAATTAGTGACTTTGTTACACAAGTTATGCATCGTTCCATTTCTAAATATTGATTTCGTCAGAGTTGTTCCACTGTATAATATTACTCTACCAATGGAATTTTTTCTCCCGATTTAAACATCTGTAATTCCAAGTCAAGTCGAAGAAAAGCGAACAATCTTAATCACTCTATCAAAAGAATAGTGGTTTTATCGAAAACATATTGTCAACTAAGCTGAAAGTTCCGATAAACATTTTACAGGTATTCAAAAGGCATTACTTAGTCGCCATTTTGTGAGAATCATTGATAAATCAAAATTTTAACCTGGGCCATGAAACAATGGAAAGCCAGGGAAGTTAAACAACACTGAGTTATCATTTAACCTAAAATTGCTGACATTGGAAATTGACACTCAGCGAATGTCTCAAATATGCAGTCCTCTCATAAAGGCTGTTACCTCAGCACGTTCCATCATTTTTTACGTATGTCATGATGTAATCGATTTGCAAATAGGCATAGGCCCTACGTTCTCTGATTTCGCCACATTTGCTATCGCTGGGCCATCGGTTGTATTGAGACGCTCTCCTTGGATGGTGGGGTCTTTGGCAGTTGATGTTTTTCAACGATTATCACCTTAGTACATGGCAGCGTAAATACCTTCAGGACCACTGGAAGTAACGTTAACAACATCAGGGTGAGTAGAACTCATGGATGCACCACAGGCTCTCGTTGCCAACTCATATTCACATGTTGTCCTAGACATCACATCTTTGCTAGCACTTCCAAAATGTTCATAGCGACCCTTTATGTCAAATTCGTTTACTTCCTGGTGGAGGGATGGCTCATGTGCTGAATCTAATTCATTAGATGGCTGGGCTACCCTTTTCTCACGATTTCGTCGATGTCTAACGAAGCAAACAATTATTGCAACAATTGCTGTGATTAACACAATGACCAAACCAATAGAGATGCAAATGTATATCGTCACAGTGAAGTGTGTCACGTCTTCTTTAAAAGTGACATCTGTCGTTTTCGACAAAATTGTAAACCAAGATGGGGACGTTAAAGTCTCAACGGATGCACTTGTCACATGAAGGAAGGTTGATGCTTTTGAAGATCCATTAATACCTGCTCGGCAAGTTATTTTTGAATTGTCGTCCATTTCAGTCACGTTGTAAATTGTCAGAGCACTCACGCCTTCATGTTCTGCGACCATATGTCTCTCAGACTGAGATACCATAATATCGTTTACAAACCATACGTAGTCCGGATCCGTGACATTGATTATTGGATTTGATTTTATTGAGCATTTGAAGATAGCATTTCCGCCAGGCTTGGATGTTGAAATATTTGTTAAGATCGACACTATTGGACTGTAATGTATGTTCAACGGACCAATTAAACATTCTTGTTCTTGTAAAATTGCATCACCTCTCATCGAACATACAACAGAACTTCCGTCATCTGCCGCAGTTAAAGTCCACGACTTTTTCACACGGGCATCAGTGCTGTCTTTTTCTACTCCAAGCGTTCCTTTCTCCATGCTCCAATTCGAACCGAGTTTCCATTGTAAATACACAGGACCTTTCCCTCCTTTTACTGAACACGTTGTATTTATCATCTCACCTTCTCTATAGTATTCCTTCAAGCTTGAAGGTTTGCAAACGGGGTACTTACTTTCCGGTGGGAAACGAATATCAACATTGTCACGATATGATTGTACAAGGAGTTCATGATCACTTGTTGAATACACCCGACAATCAAAGTGCCCCGCGCTATTTCTGCTTATTTTCCACACTTGCAGATCGAACTCCAATCCTAAGCTTCTATTGCCTAGAATGTTGTATTCATCGGTAAAGTTTGGTTCGTCGGATTTGTCGTAATTTCTTGAAATACTAACTTCATTCCAAAACCAACTCAAGAAAAAGTATCGCTTGTCAAAATTTTCGACTCTACAGTGCAATGTCACATTGTCCCCTTCAACAAACGTTTGATTCGATGGCACATCACATAATGTTGGGATAGGAATGACTCTAAGGTACCCATCCGAGGAGTTTGATATTAAATTTCCATTTACCGACACAACACACCTGTAAAATCCTTCGTCAGTTTTAGCCACTTGTTTTACAAATAGCATCTCACCTTTTGCCGGTCCTATGGATGAAATTTTATATTTACGTTTATCTATGACTTTAGTGACGTAAGATGAATTGAAAATCCAGTCTATCGAGTAAATGACCTCGTGTGTCAGTAAACAGGAGAAACTTGCAGACTTGCCAATTATCACAGTTGTATTCGTTGGTTCGCCATTGCGAACAAATGGGGACGGCTTCACTGTTGCCAATTTTAGCAGGGTATAAAGAGCAAGGCCGTCAGCAAGAATTTAAACGTTCCCATGTTTGTGCTTCACATGCATGTAATGGTGTCGCAGAGTGCCTCACACAACAACTAGCAATGATGCTTATTTATCTTTCCCCAATAAATCATCCATATAATAACAGATATCATCGGAAAAGAAAACCCATGTGTAGTGCACGATAAACAGGAAAGCCTTACAGCGAGCGCGAATAGAAACTGGACACCTAATTAGCAAAGTACCCAGCTGTATTGCGAGGCATATTGCTATATCCCTTTGTAATTCGCCAGTGACTTTGTTAACTTGTCAGCGATATCGTTTTATGTTACAGTCAGCTGCAGACACTTTGAGATGTTGCAATAAAGCTTATCTGGGTTTGAGTAATTCAGTATAGGGGTGGCTGCTTGTTGCTTGGTGGGATTCAAAACGAGTGAAGATAATAATATCCGAATCATACACTACTGGAGTGAAACTTCACTGATAAATAAAAATATTTCTTCAAACTACACTTTTGGTCTCATTTACTGCTCATCGAATTTGATAAAATGTGCATGATGTTCGTTGCAAGTTTGTGAATGAGTGGTATCTTCCATAGAGGACGGCCAATGAGTGGTCACACGACTTCTGGCGGCAAAACTTCCAGGTAGTTAGCTGAGCGGTTTCACCCCCGCGAAGTGAAGTTTCAAATGAACACAGTTAACATTATGTACCAATTTCAAATACTTTACCGCGGCAGAACCCGTCAGGTGCAGGTACGCCAAAGAACAACTCAAACAATATTCCCAATTGACGTCTTTCATCACTCAAAACATACCATCGCTCAAGAATATATGTAGCTTTTCAGTTACAGTACGTCAACGATGAGAAGACTGTCATCACTCTCAGTGATAATGAATATGATCTTCAAGATATGTACCGATGCGCTGCACCAGTTCATATGCGGACTTCGTTCGATTAAAACTTTAATGGTCAGCGAAGGGTGTTCACCAGCCATGGTTTTACAAGGCCGAAAAAGAGATCGGGATGAGTCTAGTAATGACAACAGTGCAGGCGGAGATGGCGAAAGACGGATACGAGCAAGACAACAACTACAACTTGATCATGAGTTAGAGACCGTCAAGTCGAAAAGCAAACGATGGAAAGATAAGAAAGAGGAAGAGATGTGTAAGGAAATAGAATTTCTCAAAAGTGAAAAAGTGGCAGTGATAGCACAGAAGCAAGAAATGGACAGAGTAGTTACCGAAGCCAAACCCGTGGGAACTAATCTCAGAAGTACTTGCAACATTTGTCACCGCCGCGGACACAGGGCTACCGGCAATAGGAACAGCGAGGGCTGTCCACTCGGTGAGCCTTGCAGAGGTTACATTTTCTGCGGAAGATCGGATAAGCACAAACATGACTACATGGCACGTCTAAAACAACTAAAGGAGCGGGAAGCCAACTAACAAAAGTAATAACATCGAAAGAAAACGAACTAAAGCAGTTGCATGACTTTCAAAGTCGATCTACCAGTGTTTTCACAACAACCATCACCCCACGGCTCCTCGCTGCCTTAATTCCCTGATAAATACAATCGTCGAACAACGACAGGCAAAACTGACCTTCAACTTGACCTAAGCATTCTGAGGAAAGCCTTCAATAACCAAGTAAAGAACCTTCCCGCACTGTCTAACGCCGAAAATGATCGTACAATATTTTCAAGGGCCATCAAAGAACAGTTGCGCTCCATGAACAGTGAATACAGCGGATGCTCGACAGAGGAAAAGGAAAGTTGTACAAAAATATACGATATTCTTATCAATGGTAAGTAAACATATAGTCATTTGAGTTGAATTCAACAATAAATTGTACTTCATGAATGTAGTGAGCAATGCGACATAAAGTCGTTCATAATATGTATAAATGTATTATTTGCTTGTTTATTGATTATTTTTAATCTCCTTTTATTTCATTTCGTTTTTCACAAAGCGTCTCCGGTGCAAACAATGAAAAGTCATCAAACTTCGGACCTCTCCGATACGGAGTGCGCTAACTCCAGTGGACATCGCAAGCAAGAAAGGATTCGGAAATGCCGTAAGAGGATTGGGCGTTGTGCAGATAGTGAAGCAGAGAACGTCGAATCTTCGCAGTCGGAAGATGAAGACATTACACCACGTCAACTGAAGGGTATCGCTCGCGAAAATCGCCGGGAAAGTTACCGCGACATGTTTTATTATCCTCCGCTAATTTATCCTTTCCATTTCCAGCCCTCGTTAACTCCAGATTCAGGTTACACACGCGCACCGGCACAACTTTTGCCTGACCATGTATATGCCCAACAGTTTCGCCATCCATTTTTATCCTCCCAACACGTATCGTCAACTCAAGGCCCAAATTTCCCATATTATGGAATGGGGTTATCTCCGTCGTACCAAGTCGCTACATTCCAAGATACAGGAAACAGAACGAGCGGGCAGTTTACACCTGTAGACTCTCTATCTCGACCGCACAACATATCGTCATCAGAGATGCTTTCGGAAACGCGCGAAAATATGCCAACTCATGTGATTGACGCCGGGTTACGTTAAATATCTGGCAGTACAGATATTCAAGCTAGGGCACCACCAACTCAACAAGTCACGGCCGCAGCAGCAATTTCTACCGACGCCAGCTGCCACCGGCCATCCCCGATAGCAACAGATCGTCATGCTGAACAACACATGTGAAATATGGATGCACTCTTCGAAGCTGCTTTGCTATTACAAACTGGGACGTCGAAGAAGAACGCGACAGACACATGACTCTCATTGAAGTTTGGATTTACCGGTACATGATCTCGCGGACTTGTCAAGCATATTAAACGTATAGCATTTATATTTTGGCATTCTTGGACTGCTGAAAAAGTGCATAAAAATACTGTATTCCACGTTCATTATCTCATGTGATTCAGCTACTTCCGGTACATATCTTGTCAGCGAGTGTGCACAACAGACTACTTTTGCTGTTCTACCGGTAAATTCGTCGTATTTTGGCTGTTTGATACAAATCTCATTTACATCGTAAATAATTTCCATCTGAGCTTTTCATCATAATAAGCGTACCCAAACGTTTCACATTGCATTGCTGTTAAACTGATTATGTTTCCAAAAAAAATGTTCTATTTGATATTTAAAAAAACCCAATTGTATTGAGTTTATTCATGAAGATTATATTTACCTACAACAAACTTTTCCTTTCAGATGTGCCATGTCTTAGGATGACATTTTTCCTTTGTTATTAAAATACTGCATTTTACAAGAATATTCAATTGATGTGTTGTAAATACTGAATGTGAAAACCAGTGGATGTATTGAGTGTAACGAAATACAGGTGCACAACTAAGTCTCACTTTTGTCAACAACGTTTATTCTATATCGCGTTACAGAGTATAACGGTAGTTTGATACAAGTCTCAGTATTGCCGAGGAGAACGCTTCAAAACATGGATTAGGAACATCAGTGTCATGCCAGTTTTGCATATCAAACTAGAAAAACAACTACACAATCCAAACCTATGTTTAAAGAAAACTTTGAGCATGAGAGAAACTCTGACAACGTTGACATGTATTAGTCCAGCTGACTTCAAGTCCGCAGATCAGCTGTATTCCGCTCGGTTGTTTACGGGACCATCAGAATGTCACAAAGTTCAAAGATAGCTAGGTGATTTGGTAAGTTTTTGTGGGCAAATCTGTGTTAAAGAGGTAAAAATTTGCGCCCACAGCAACAGAAAAACATAAACGCATGTGTAAAATACTGCATGCCATGTACAGCTGATTAGTAATCATTCGCGTGATGCTCGGTCCCAAGGCCGATGAATGATCAGAGTCAAAACAACGGGAAGCCGCATAGTCTAAAGAAATTCCGAGACATTATCGGTGTAATTTCTGAAACTCCGTCTATGATAGCAGTTTCTGTAAATTGCGTAGCAAATATATCATGCTGTTGAAGGTACCATTTCACGTAGCGAAAACAAAGTTCACACGTATTCATTTCGGGACTGTAAGGGGGTTGAAATATCAGACCCCACTCCGGTCATTCAGTAGTTGGCGCAAGTTTGTCTCTGCAAAGCGCCCGTGGTGAAAACCACAGTTGTCCATTACCACAGTATCGCCTGGTGATAAAATCTGTTGACCTTGGTCATCTACCATTTCTAGGGCCTCCTCGAAAAAGTGCACCATTTCTAATCCGTTTGAAGGGCCGCCAAGAATACTGAAGTAACTCACTCCTCGCGCGCAGTGAAGGAGGTTTAAAGTAAAATTCACGTCTGATGTATAACGCTGAACTTCAAACGCACGCTGGCCTATTGAACTATGCCCGTATTGTCTGTTAGCGGTTGTCCTTTTTATGCCCGCCTCATCGAAAAAATAAACGCTGAGAGGGTCCAGTTGGGTGACTGCATCAATATACAGCATAATCCTCTGTAAATTCCGTTCAGTCAGCTGTTCAGCAGGAATACTTTGTATCTTCTTGTATGAGTAATTCAGATCTCTCCTGAGAATTTCGTATATCGTTCTGCATGCTGGGAGAGTCTCTTCCGTGCAAATGTTTTCACGAAGGAGCCCGTATCTCAGAGGCAGTGATCGATGCTTTTTTGAATTTGAGAAATTCGACAAATTCAACTACGTCCGGCAAGCATTTTGATCGGGGAGCTCCAGGTATCTTCTGCCGCAAAACGGAACCCGTCCTGGTAAAGAGGGTTAACACGTTCTGAACCGTAGACTTTGGCGTATTCAGCTGTTCAGCGATCTGACGCACACTGTTTCCAGCCGTAGACAAATCAATAATTTCAGTCGCATATCGATATTGAGACGGGTCGACATCTCGGTCAGTTGAAGTTTTATTTGAAAGATGCAACAGTATTTAGTGTCATGTGACAAAACGGAGACGGATGCATTTTCTTTGGAGGGGCGTCCGCACTAGGCTTCAGTACATTTAGCGTCAATTTAAGGATTAAATCACATTACGTCAATGTGCAATTTCCACTTACATTTCTAAGTTATAATTGTCTTCACTTAGGTAAAATACTTGTGGTATTTCTAAATTGATTTTATCCTGAGAGACGGTGCCGCTGGAAACGCGTTCGACCTAATCACAAAATAGTTTATTCCAGATAAGGAATGGTGAGACTTGCCGACGGCCGTTTGGTCGTGTGTGAAAGCGGAAAGTCACTAGGTATAGCTGGTGTAAATTGTCTCTATAACCGATATAATTGATGGACCCTTTTTAATGTGGTTTGATATTAAAACTGTAAGAAAATGCAAAATTTAGGTGCGCGTACGCTATACTTATTCATGATACGGATCCTCAATAAGAGAGACTGTGTTAAAAGGCACGCATTCAGTTATTCTGGATATTGTGTTAAACCTCTACAAAACTTTCATGGTGCGCATCGCATCGCAGCATCTCTTTTTACCTCCACAATCGCCGGTTGCACTCTCTATGCAATTCAAAATTACAAAATTGTGCTGAAATGATCACTTCTCCTGGACTCAAGCATAAACTCCTTTATTGTTGTTTGCGTGGATACCACGAATGTGGCCAGATGTGAGAACCTGGACATAAAAATTTTGCCGCCATTCACCTCGCGAATGTTGCGCCAGCCAATCTATTTGGAAGAAACCACAGTTGACTCATTCACAATACAAGAAGTAGACACAAACAAAAGGGGATTTTATTGAAATTCAAAAGAGAGCACTAAATGAGACCACAAGTGTAGCTTACAAATATCTTATTTTTAGTGAAGTTTCTGATATTCACCTGAATATCATTATTATCTTCACTCGTTTTTAATCCCACCAAGCAACAAGCAGCCACCCCTATACTGAATTACTCAAACCCAGATAAGCTTTATTGCAACATCTCAAAGTGTCTGCAGCTGACTGTAACATAAAACGATATCGCTGACAATTAACAAAGTCACTGGCGAATTACAAAGGGAAATAGCAATATGCCTCGCAATACAGCTGGGTACTTTGCTAATTAGGTGTCCAGTTTCTATTCGCGCTCGCTGTAAAACTTTTTACTACTGCTGATTGTTCCCTTTGTTCACTAAGTTGATACAAATGCTAATTGGTATGAAGCAAGAGAAACCCATGGCTCTTCGCTTATTTCGCTAATTCCTTAAAGTTATCCTGTCATCTGTTCCAATTTTTCACAGTTACTATGGGAAGAGAAAATCTAAGCAATCACAGATTTTAAGCAAGGGGCAGCTTTTTATAAAAATCGCCCTTACGTTGGCATTTCGAATACCAAGGAACTCCCCTTTAACCATATATGGGCATATTTACATTACGGGTGACTGTATACCTTTAAAGCACGACCGTACGATTGTTAAACACAGAATACGACACAATTTCTTTAGGAAAATTCGGCCAGTCAATTTTTACAGCGATGATGCCTTTGGATTTTTGATTTTTACTTCGAGTGATGTGGTTTGACTTTATGAACCCCAAAACACTGAAATTAAAATGTGTATTCCGGTCAAGCACGAATAAAGAGAGACAAATGCTGCGTTTAAAAGTGATGTTTGCATATTAACATTGTTTTAAACAAAACTAAATAGCAAAGTGACTCTAAATATATCGACACATGTCCGGTAAACTTATTGCAAGCGAGAGATAAGCATTTTACTTTTGACAGTAAACTATTTGCGGAATATCATAAATGGCAGTCCATGCACTTAATTTACCTGGCTATCAACCTTAGATGTTTTCAATTATCGGAATCGAATGCCCCATGTCCATATTTAGTAATAGAAGCTGTAATCTACGCAAAGAAAAGTAGAAGCTAAGATCAGCTTTCAAAGTAACGGCTAATAGGCCATTGAGCGCAAACTATGCGTTGAAAATAAAGTCGACATACTATCAATGAAAGACCATTTTGTTTACTTAAGCAGATATCTCACAAGTAAATAAAAACGAAAAGTTTACAAAGTACTTAGAGACAAAAGAAAGTGCAGATCAGGTACACAAAACATGCCTCCATTAGAATGGGAAGCGCCAAAAACCGATATGAAATATACAACATTTTGAAGCAAGAATTAGTAATCGAACAAATCCATGAAGTGCATTTACCGTAAAAGCAATGCATCATCCATTTATAAAATTATGTTTATTTGACAAATGAACTATAAAATTGTCCGAGTATTGCTAGATTTAACGCTAGTGTCCTCAATGCTGCGAGGGTTATCTGTTCCATGGAGGAATGCGAACATCGCATAGATAGTAATATCAACGAGACGATTTTTTTTCTTTATACAAGTCATCCTCACTAAGTACTATAAATGGAGAATACAGGCCACTTTAATATATTCCTAATGGAAACATGATAATATGTTAATTGAAGAAGAAAGACAATTTCAAGTCGAGGTACATGTAAGTATGCTTCTCATTTCTTGATTACTATATTAAAAATGGAATGAGTGAAGTACTCCATTGACTTTTTACGAACATATTTTCGCTCCAAAGATAATTAGAGCATCGGTTCACCTCTAGATATCAAATGATTGCTTTCTTCAGATTCTGAGCTGTTCTGCTACTATTCGATGTCAAGTAAAATTACAATTGACAGTTGCAATCGTAAACGAAAAAAATTAGAAGTAAGAGTTTCATCTTAAAGATCAGTTAAGTATACTAAGCTTCAAGTTCTAATAAAGAGCTTTGGTTTAGAATTTAACATAATAACGTTATACACCATGTGGCGAAGTCTCCTTTTTAGCTAACGTGTGTGAATACGTTGGCTAATGTCATAGCGATGTCTGCCTGTCTGTCCTTGTGCGTGTGTGTGAGTGAGTGTGTGTGTGTGTGTCTGTCTGTCTGTCTGTTTACATGATAACTCAAAAACGTCTGAACGGATTCAAATCAGATTTGGTAGACAGGTACCATATGCTCCTTGCAAGAACTGATTAGAGTTTAGTTAATGTGGCTTGCATATTAATGAAGTTATGCGATATCGTTTTTTTTTCCCGTTAAATAGTTTCCTTATGGAGACGGTAATGACAGTGTAGACATATATCAAGAAATACTGCACAAAATTTCATGAAAGTTTTCACAGATGACAATCTCAGAACATTATCATGATACTGTAAGTGTCATGTCAATTATCTGCTCATTTGCATATTTAATGAACTTTTGTTATTAGTGAGATAACTCTGAAATTCCTGCACCAAACTTGATGATACTTGCAACAAATATTGATCTGATATATATCTAATTATACTTAGAAGCATTGGGTAGTGTCAAGTTAATAAATAGCTCATTTGCATATTTTATGAAGTTTTGTAATTAGTCATATAACTCCGATATAACTGCACCAAATGCAATGAAATCTGCTGCAGACTGATATCTAAGTGTAGTGTAAAGCATTTAGTAGCTTGAAATTAATTAAGGGTTCATTTGCATATTTAATGAACTTTGTAATTAGGTATATAACTCTGAAAATACGGCACCAAAGTCAGTGAAATCGGGTACAGATATTGTTCTGATAAATTTTTATTTTTATTTATTTATTTATTTCGAGAGCCATCTCATACACCAAAAAGTACAGAAAAAAGGTTGGACACAAACTTAGAAAAAAACAAATTCATGATGGAAATTAATTATCAGACAGAGAAAACTTTAAAAGCAATCAGAAAACAGTCTTTTCCAGAATAGGCTACCACACATAATATATGTATTGATAGCAGCACTAATAAGAGAATTTTCACTATTCATCAGCCTCATATAAAATTTCGAGCGTAAAGTGCGCTGTTTACTTTCAAAAGTCAAAATGTTGTTCTGAACAAAAGTGTTCGAGATACTTAATCTTCTGTCAATACAAAAAAAAATTCTAAAACCGTTGTTGTAAGCAACGCGAACATTATTGATACACTGATTTGTGAACTTACTCCAGAGATGTGAGCAATACATGGAAGTACAATATGTTATAAAAAGTCTCCTTTTGACAGAGTACGAACAGTTCCAAAACTCACGAATTAACATGTTAGCTCTGGCATAAAACAACCTCATTTGACGCTTAATATCATCATTATCATCGCCGTTGCAGTTAAAAATAACACCAAGATAAGAATGCTTATCTACAAAAGAAAGCTCTTTGTCATACAAGTACACATGCGGAATCTTACAAATATTTAAGCATATTAGGCAAAATGGCAAGACACTTAGATTTCAAAGTATTAAAGACGATATCATGGTCATGAGCATATTGAGTACAAATATTCAAGAGGTTGTTGATACCCTTTACACTTGGACAAATCAGTACTATGTCATCAGCATATAACAGGTGATTCATGCACTTTCCACCAAGGAAGCAGCCGATATTTTTCTTTACAAGTAATTGACTAAGTTTATCAACATAAACTGAAAAAAGACGTGGAGAAAGTATACCTCCTTTTTTCACACCATTACATATTTTAAAATGATTAGATAAAACAGAACCCCATCTTACAGCAAATTCTTAATACCTATACCAATAAATCAACATATAAACTATAAATTTTGAAATACCTCAATCAATCAATTTGCGAAAAAGTGTCCAATGGTTCACTTTATCGAAGGCTTTTGTCGCATCAAGAAATCAAAGGAAGCCAGGGGTATTATGGCGCTTATAAAAATCAGTTATTCTTTTAATAAAAACACACACATATCAGTTGAGTGAGTTTCTTTAACACCAAATTGATGATTACTTGTGTAAAGTAGACTTTCATACTTGTAAAGAATGAGTATTTCATATATTTTACTACATCTTAAAAATGGCAGTGGCAATAGCATTGGGCGATAATTTCCAGAATTAGTAACATCACCATTTTTATTCTTTACAAGTGGAACCAATGTGGTGTACATCATGCGAGATGGCAAGTAACCATGAATATGCGCTGCAGTAAACATCACTGAGAGAAGAACATGCAGGCGTGCATGCGCAAACTTTAGATGCTCAGCTGTAATGCCATCTGGACCAGCAGATTTACCACTGGCTCATTTTGCGATGGAATTCCTAATGGAAGTTGGAGTGACAATCATATTCTCATCGAATGAAACACTCGAAATAGTATCTTTCACAAAACACTCATTACTGTTGTTGGTGACAGAGGAAAGCAGACTTGCAAAATGGTCACGCCACAAATTTGCAATGTCATGTTGCCCATTACAGCCATCAATGGTTGATGAAAGAGGTGACTTCTTTTTACTTTTAACACGCTTCCAAAACTGCTTGTTATTATTGTTACAGAGGTTGTCCGCTAAGGCGTTAGCTCTCATTTGAGACTCACTCTTTTTACAGATCTTAAAAACATACTTAAACTTAGCACGTGATGTCCTCATGAGATCAAAAATCGGACCTTGTCTGGGACTGCCAGAGTCCCGCCACAACAGGAAAGCATCACGAGCAATGGCATGATAATCTTTAACATGTTGATTCCAACCTGGAATTGATTTAGCCCCATTATTACACTGCATATTAGAAGGAATGCTTTGCAAACCAGCATCCTTCAAAGCTTCAACAATATCATCATACAGTTTTGAAATTGATTGCAAATGAGAAGGGTTATTACAGTTTGAATTTCTACAAATGACAGCTTCTTTGTTGATATTAATTTCTCTAAGGTTATTACATGAACAGTTGAAATAACAATGCATTGATCTATGATTCACCTTGGACAAGTCGATGTGTGAACAACTAGTGTTAATGACAGGAGTTGAGTCATACTTTTGAAGACAGTCAAGATCGCAGTTCACACAAATTGGAAAATGGTCAGAACCCAAATAGTTATGAAGAATTTTAATATCTTGAATACAATTATGAGCATTTGGAGTAGAAATACAATGATCCAGCCAAGACGTTGTATGATGCGCCTCACTATAAAATGCAAAGTTAGACTTATTCATACCTAATAACTTGATATCTGAACATATTAAATCGTTAGAATCACAAAAAGATTCAAGTTCATTGCCAAACTCTGAGTGGATGTCAGCATTCCAATCACCAATAACTAGCACACTATTGGAAGGTGATTCATCAATACAACTTTGAATTTTTGAAAGATATTCCACAAATAAATGATAAATATCACTGCAAGCTGTAGGCATATACACATTAAAAATTGAAAGCGTACCCTCTGAATGAGCAATTTCGATACAATATGCGACTGTCGCTAAGATTTTTTATGTTAACAGAAGTAAGAGTCTTACGCCATAGTATAGCAACTCCACCGTACGGACGTCCAAGACGTAAACGGCTTCTTCATCCATGCAGTTTCTCCGATGGCATAGAAATCATCACTAATGTGAGATAATAGATTAAGCTCACTTAATTGATTAAGCTAATAAATATCTAATTCTACTGAGAAACATTGGGCAGTGTTGAGTTAATAAATAGCTTATTTGCATATTTTATAAAGTTT
This sequence comes from Ptychodera flava, assembly GCF_041260155.1. Classification (NCBI taxonomy): domain Eukaryota; kingdom Metazoa; phylum Hemichordata; class Enteropneusta; family Ptychoderidae; genus Ptychodera; species Ptychodera flava. The sequence goes on from NC_091937.1 coordinate 14,210,410, forward strand.
TGTATTTAGTCATATAACTCCAAAACAACTGCACAAAATTTGATGAAATCTGCTGCAGATACTGATCTGACAGATATCTAACTGTGTTGTAAAGCATTTAGTAGTGTGAAGTGAATTAAGGGTTCATTTGCATATTACATAAACTTTGCAATTAGGTATATAACTGTGAAATTACGGCACCAAATTTGGTGGAACGTGCTACAGACATTGATTTGATAAATATTTAATTGTGCTAAGAAACATTGAACAGTGTCAAGTTAATTTAGGGCTAATTTGCATATTTAATGAACTTTGTAATTAGTGATATGACTCTAAAATTACAGCATTAAATTTAATGAAAAGTGCTACAAATGTTGATCTGATGGATATCTAATTGTGCCATGAAGCATTGAACAGTTACAAGTTAATTAACAGCTCATTTGCATGTCGAATAAAGTTTTGTAATTAGTGATTAAACTCTGAGAGTACTGGGCGAAGTTGATTAAACCTGCTACATATAGTGATATAACAGATATCTTATTGTTCTGTGAAGCGTACTACTATTAATGAACCTATAGTAAAACACGTGAGCATATTAAGTTCACATCTGGTTGTTTATATGGTATCAGTTTACAAGCAAATTACGAATATCAATGGAAATATAATTACCTTTAAATATCTATCAGCACCTTCAAAGAAACAGTTTTACTGAGTCACCTTGCTAATGGTGTATAAAGGTCATTGATGAATGAGAGAGTACATCGGGCTCATAAAAAATAGTGAACTTAATGGTAGCAATACAATAGGTTCTCATTGAACTGGAGATTTTAAATGGCTGCGAACAAAATAAAGATCAAACCAATAGCAATGTAAATGTCTATCACGACAGTCAGGCGTTTTTTTTGTCTCTCTTAAAATGATCTATTTTTGTCGTTTCTGACAAAAGCGTAAATCCAGGTAAGGCCGTTAGAGACGCAGGGGCTGTTTGTTCGTGTAGAATTGTTAACGCATTCGAAGATCTGGCAATAGCTGCTCGGCAAGTTAAGTAATTAAGGAATCGTTGGCCATGTCTTCCACGTTGTGAATTGTAAGAGCACTTCCGCCTTCATGTTTTATGATCAAATATCTGCCAGACCAAGACATCCTTCTACCAATCACAAGCAACGCAAAGTCAATAATGTTGTTCCTTGAATTTGATTCTACCAAGCATTTATAGGTGATATTCTCTCCAATCTTTGGTGTCGAAAATTTTGTAAAGATTGGCACTGTTGGACTTACGTATATGAAACGAATCGATAGATCTTTCTTATTTTTTCAAACATTGCATCGCCTCTTACCGAACAGACACTATATCTTCCGTTATCTTCCGAGAACAAAGTTAATGCTTTCTTCACTCTGATAGTTTTGCTATCATTTTCTTTACTAAGCGTTTAGTTCCCTGTGCTTTGATTAGGACCTATCGTACACTACAAAAAGTCCCCTTGTTACCCTGTTCTAAACATGTTGTCTTTATCACCTCATTTTCTCTATAGTACTCATCGACATTTGATGGTTCACATACAAGGTATTTACTGTCGGGCGGGAAAAGCACTTCAACAGTGCAAGAATCTGATCTCAAAACACGATAACAATTGCTTTTGGAATCTAAAATAGAAGTAAACTCACCAGAGCCATGTCTGCCGAGTTTCCACACTTGTAGATCGCATACAAATCCTAAACTTCTTTGATGTCGGATGTAGAAATCATTGATGAAACCAAGCTCATCGGCATGGTTGTGATCGCTTGAAATATTTACTCCATTCCAAAACCAACTCACGATGAAACATTCTGCGTCAAAATGTTCGAGAGCACAACGCAATGGCACATTTTGCCCTTCAACAACTTCACGATTCATGGTGGCATAAGCTGCAATGTTGGGATAGGAATCATAGGTACCCAGCTGAAAAGTTTGACATCGTAAGTCCATTTTCAGACACAACGCAACTGTAAATTCCTTTGTCAGTTTTAGCAAGATATTTTACAGTTAACGTCTCACCAATTGACGGTCCGTCCAGTGAGATGCCATATTTATGTTCATCGATGACTTTGTTCCCGCGTATTGTGACGTAATTGTAATTTAACAGCCGGTCTATCGAGTACCGGGACTTATTATCGCTAGGAAGCATGAAAAAGTGGCCGATTCACTTTCTATGGCAGTGGTGTTAGTCGGTTCCCCATTTTGAACAAATGGAGACGGCCACACTGCCACTGAATTCGAAGCTTTCAGCAGGTTGGAAAGGAGCAAGGTTGTCACAAAGATGTTGTGTGTCTCCATTAGAGGAATCAATGATGCAGGCGACGATGAGTAAAGCTGTCGTTGCGTATCAAAGAACCAAGTCAACTCGCAACTATAAACTTATTCCGATTACAAAAATTATTCATATAGTGTTAAATTATGGTGTCGCTATCATAAAAGTAAAACGAAACTCTTAGCCAATGATTATGGGGGCGCTGCACCCAACACAGCGTATTTTGCTCAAAATCACTTCTCTAGCAAATATTCATTCAATTTTAATTACTTTTTAAACCAAGATTAAAATATTGGTTTGGCTGGCCTTTAAGTTCGTCAAGCAGTCGTGAGTTGTGTGATAAAGAAGTGTTAATTTATGCAAATGTATACAAGTCATCCGATTTCCTGGCTTCTCTTTTCTCCCAATTTCAATATTTCGAAAGAATTTAACTTCACTCTGGCTCGATCAAATTTTCTGAAATTTTCACATTATCTTCTTATAATGCTATATAACGCCACTACTTTGTTTGGCAATAAAGTTCTTACATTTAAAATGCGAGCCATTTTTTGAGTGTATTTCAACCCCTGCCACTTTAGAATGAGGATAGATAATGCAAAACAAAATAGTCATTTTTCTACGTTTACTATTGTTTCAAGTAAAATATTAAATTTCAGAAAATAGTATCAAGTTTTTTTTAACTTTAATTAAGGTTAATTTCTACCACGAATACCAAAATAGAGGTTTTACCCCAAATATACAAACCGTCATTCGAGTAAACTATTGCTACCAGACTAAACTTTAGATATTTTTCTTTTTGAAAATATATAGTATGAGGGGTTTCCTTGTTATCTTAGATGAGAAATATTCCTTTGACAAAACTGTGTTGGCAACATGTAGCTCCATCTGAACACCAAATCGGGAAATAAGTTTTGACCTTTAAAATACCATTTCTGCTGGGTTCCCCTGTTATTGACAAACCGATAAATGCCAGCTTCTACGATGTGGTAATGGAACATGTTAATTCTTTTTTCATGTCAGTATAATTACTCCCTTAACATGGAATCTACTTTATTTCTCTTAAGGATTATCAGACTATAGTCTATTTACACTTTACGGTAACACTGCAGATGGAGTCTAATTTGGGTTATTTTGCCACAAGCTAATGTTGAGGTTTCACTTGCTGTATGCCAAAAGAAATGAAATAGAAAAATTAGAAGTCATCGTCAAGCGAGAAACAAAACGAGAATATGTTTGAAATAGTATATTGCGATAAGCATAACGTGGTAAACAAAACTAAATGATATAGTTACTGTTAAATAGATAAAACCAGTCACGCACATGTAATAATTGTCTGACAGAATTATTCCATGCTCGTTCTGCACCAAGCCTTAAGCTTGGTCCCTACTATCGTTTACGTACATGGAACAGTCCAGCCTAACATCTTTTCTGGCAGACTACAACAAACTGACGACTTGAAACCAATCTGAGTCTCTATATCATGTACTATACACACTGTAAAATAGCGGACGGTAGACGCGTAATTACGCGTTTACAATGTTCATGTCGGTGTACAAATTTGATGAACAACTATCATATTGTTAACACAATGTTAAAAATTATGAACAATGATATTCTAAACCTTAACACGGAGTGTTAATAACCATCTCCTTCAAGTATTCAAAAACTGAGCAATACAGAACATTTACAATACTGTGAAACGTTGATAATCTTTAGCGTGTTTTTATACTTTACTAAGGCTACTAAGTAAACTTTTAAATTAGTACTACCTTGCTGTCAGGCGAACGTACACGGATTATGACTTCACATTTCACTCTAAATAACAAATATCTCCGGTCTACAATCGCTGAAACCATGTTTTATCTCAAAATACAGATATAAATAATTTTACATATCTAGTACAGGATTAAATTTTGAAAAAAATGAAAATAAAGTTAGAAAACCACGACGAAAGTTGTAATTTAACATCGGCGTGCAAGATGCGTTTTAGTCCTAAATACTTAGTTTTTAAGTTTGGCGCCTTTTGCTATCCCAATATAAATTCTTATCCGAATATAATGGCTGATGAACATGCAGTGTACAAATCTGCACAGCTATGTTCAAATATAGAAAATTGGTGTTCGTCATAACCGAACACGCAGTGTTAAAATTTCTGAACGACTAGACGCGTTCAAAAATTGTTGCAAAGAGGTATGCAGTTGGTGTTCTGTCCTTGAACAGTTAACTTTACAGTGTACACGTCTTTCTCTCGGGAGTATTCATTTCTCCAAGCTTATTGATATTTAATTGTTCGCCTGAAACTGAAATGAACGGGGATTCGGCGTGAACATCGCATTCTGCTTTGGTTTCGACATCCTCAAATTTGAAAGGACCCGCTAACTGTAATTCTTGTTCCATGAGTTCCATATTGCCTTTGCTCGGTTCACTTGCTCTTTGCCTGCTGTCTATTTTTTTGCAGACTCGTAGTATACCAAGGATCACAACCACTATCAACACAACAACAGGAACAATGAAAAAATGCAAAGTATTTGGACGCGTTCTGGCTCCATTAAAATGTTGAACTGTAGTCCCTGTACTGGATGAAGTCCTGCGCGTTCTAGTTCCACTAAAATGTTGAACTGTAGTATGTGTACTGGAGGACGTCCTTCTTGATAAATATGTAAACACAGGCACTGAAGTTAGAGTTTCAGGGGTTGCACTTGGTGTTTGCAAACGAAGAATTGTTGACGCATTGGATGAACCGTCGATACCTGCGTGGCCGCAACTTATTGTGGAATTTTCGTCTACTTCTGTCACATTGTAAATGGTCAGAACACTTTGGTCTCCATGTTCTGCGATCATAAATTTCTCCCAGCTAGACACTGTCACATCATTTACAAACCATTGATAGTCAGTGGCATTGGTGAGTGGATTAGATTTAATTGAACACATGAAGATGACATTCTCCCCAATATTTACTCTCGAAGCATTCATAAAGATCGACACTATTGGATTGTAATGAACATTCAACGGACCGAATGAACATTTTTGTTCCTTTGAAAGCGCGTCGCCTGTCAGTGAACAGATTATAGAACTACCGTCATCTTTTGAAGTCAAACTCCACGATTTCTTCACACGGAAATCCATACGGTCATGTCCTTCGCTATGCGCAATGTTCTCGATGCTCGGATTGGGTCCGATCACCCATTGCAAAAACATAGGACCCTTTCCTCCTTTTACTGTACACGTTGTATTTATCATTTCACCGTCTCTATAGTACTCCTTTAAGTTCGATGGTTCGCAAACGGGGTACTTACTTTCCGGTGGAAAAAGAACATTAACATATACAGGATACGATTGTACGAGAAGTTCATGATTACTTGTGGAATACACCCGACAATTAAAGTACCCTGTGCTATTTCTGCTTACATTCCATACTTGAAGATCGAACGCAAATTCTAAACTTCTGTTACCTTGAATGTTGTATTTATCAGTAAATTTTGGTTCATCGGATTTTTCGTAATTTCTTGAAATATTAATTTCATTCCAAAACCAACTCACGAAAAAGTATTGCGGGTCAAAATTTTCGAGTTGGCAGTGCAATGTCACATTGTCCCCTTCAACAACTGTTTGATTCGATGGCACATGCCGCAATGTTGGCTTGAGAATAACTTTAAGGTACCCATCCGTGGAGTTCGATATTGATCTTCCATTCACCGACACAACACACCTGTAAAACCCTTCGTCAGTCTTAGCAACGTTTTTTACAAATAACGTCTCACCTTTTGTTGGTCCTACGGTTGAAATGTTGTATTTACTGATATCTACGACTTTCAGGCTCCCATTTGTAGTGACGTAAGATAAATTGAACATCCAGTCTATCGAGTAAGGGAGCATGTGTGTCAGTAAACAGGAGAAACTTGCAAAACTGCCTTCCATCACCGTTATATTCGTTGGTTCCCCATTGCGAACAAATGGCGACGGCTGCACAGTTGTCGCTCTCAGTACGGGAAAGAAGAGCAAGGCCGTCAGTAAGATTTGAAACGTTCCCATGATTGTGCTTGATATTGCACGTACTGTTGGGTAGATTTGTCGCAAAGTGCCTAAGACAACAACCAGCAACGATACTTAATACTCTTTCTCTAATAAATCATTCAAAGAATAAAAAGTTGCAGAGAGTGATATCATCGGAAAGGGAAAAAAGTCTGTTTAGGTCGCGATAAGCAGGAAAGCGTTTAACCGGTTTTGGTTTTACCATTGCTGATTAACACTCCTATGGACAAATACCGGTGTGTGTGACGTGGGAAGCGAATCACATAGTTTTTCGCTCATTTCCGTAGTTTTTAAACAAGACGAATGCTACTGTTTTAACAAAAACACAGCGCAATTTCTTTTAATTCGGACAGTCTATTATTGCGACAAAAATGCCTTTTGATTGCATAATTCACTGTTAGTAAAGGGGTTTGACTTTACGACACTGAAAAGTTTTTAACTTAAATCAAAATAAAAGAGAGAGGAATGATGTGTTCAAAATTGATGCAAATCTATTAACATAGATTAAAACAAAATCAAATGACATAGTTACTGCAAATATATAAACTCTGTCAGGTACAAGTATTGCAAGCGAGAGATAAGCACTTACTTCTTACTTTGAATTATCTACTTAATATAATAAATGTCAGTCCATGCATTTACTGCAGCAAACTTTGGCCTGGATTATCGTGCCAGTTCGAACAGTCAGGCTATAGACTGAAACTGTTTGGACCTCTCGAAAGAAATGTATTAGTCCAAATTCCGTAATCAATGCTGTAAGGGAGCTAGACTGCGATGTGAAGTTTAAGCTCTGAGTGGCTATCAAAGCAACGATTACACGAACACTGTCAAAGCGAGTATACATAGTTGTGATAACAGCAAGAAATTAAACACGTTCTTACGGTTTACCAACATTTCCCCCACATCGACCAACAGACAAAGAGCAAACGAGAGATACGCTATTATCAGGCGGTGCAAGTTTCTCTTTCTAGAAAAAAAAAAACTTTGCAGAAAACGAGCTCAAGGGGAGGTTAAGGGTTGGACAAATGTCACGTGGTTGACGAGGCTAATGATGGCTTATCGGGAGAGGGCTGATACGTATTCTCCTATGGCAATTAAGTAAGTTCATAAGGGCGTGAAGATTACTTTAGACATGGAGAAAATTAGCTGTAGATAACAATCATTTTTACGTTTTTATATGACTGAGAGGGTTCGGGACAGGAATAACAGAGACGAATGATGTTTTAAATTGATTCATTGCTATTAAAAAACATTTAAAAAAACTAAACATCACAGTGCCTGAAATATATAAATCAATCGGGTACACATACTAGCAAACGAGAGATAAACACTTACTTCCTGCAGGGAACTGTTTCACAAAATATTACAAATGTCAGTCAATCAGTCTACTTCAGCAAATTTTGGCCTCGATTATTGTGTTGGTTCAGAAAACATTGTTGCCGTAGATTTAAATTGTTTTGACCAAGGGGAAAATGTCTTAGTTCATATTTAGTAATCACAGTTGTTGGGTAGCTGGACTGCGATGTAAAGTTGAAGCTGTGACCGGCTGTGTTAGCAACGCTTTACACTAACACTGTCGAACCGAATAGCTGTGATAACAGCATAAATCCTTGCTAATTTCATAATACTTTTGAATTATAACGTGCTTGGGTGATTAAAAAAATGGCGATAGAAAACGCCAACTGTGGTCCATTGCAAACGTTCTCCTTTTACAGGTGTTGAAACAACTTAACCCAATACGACGTCCACTGGTGTCACTTATAGAATACGTTCAGTGCAAGAAATACCAATCGATGTACCGATCCGTACACACTGCACCAAGGAAAACCCTGTCGTTAGCGTTCTGTGCAATTTCATCGCCGGGAAATGTGATAACGGCAGTATAAGAAAGTCAATCACTCAGTGTACGGTAGAGTTTTCTCAATGGCGGCGACACTGACGATGTTGACGCTTGCACAGTGAACGTCGCAAGAGTTATCGAAGGAGAACGTTTGTGTGGCGTCCTGTTCTATCGACAGAAACGTTTTTTTTATCACCCAAGCATGTTTCACACATTTCATATTGAGCAACAGAGTGTTGGGTTCGTCAACTCAGCCTTAATACGTGCTCACAGTCTGCATTGTTTTCATGGCAAGTGAATTCTTGTCCGGAGTAGAACTCAAATATCAACAATTACATTGCATTTTTCACTAATACACGCTCTATTGACAACCTATTGACAACCTTTTGGGATTTGTGACTGGCATACAAAAGGTTATCAAAAGTTACATCTATGGGCCCCTCAAAAGTTTCCGAAGTCACCAATCGTTAAATACATGTTGCGACGTAATGTGCTTATTCAAATTTCGCTTAACAACCTCGGAGCAGAACGCACCTAATGATAGATTTTGCCTGGGCTTTTCCTAGGGAAATATTACACAAATATATTTTATGATAAAAACACTTTGCAAGGTTCTGGCTGAGGTCGCAAACATATATCATTCTTTAACTCCATTCGAAAAATATTTTCACAAAGACAAGACAGTAAAAGCATTGTCATTATTATTGTTAAAGTTTATTTCAGACAACGTGTCCGTGGCAGCATTACACAAACAAAAGGAAAGTTATACTGAAATAATAAAACATACAGTAAAACGATACAGATATAATTCTATCGCAAGTGAGTTGAATTGTTTACAACTGCCCTCCTCCAGAAACGGAAAATCTTACTGTAGCAATTCAAGTCTGAATTACAGGCGTCCAAGTAAGTTCACACTATCAGCAGTAGAAATATATATAAAAAAAAAATAAAAAAAAAAACCATTTTGGTCTGAAAGTTAGTCATCGAGACGCACTCTACCTGAAAAAATATTCACCTTTTAGTGACCCTTTTCATAAATTCAACGAAATTACAGGAAAGTAAATCTCTAGTCACAAAGTAAGGTCATGAAAAGATATTCCTAACTATACATGCCAATTCTCTATATCAAGTTCTATGTAAAGACTACAGAATTAAATCGGCGAAAAACAGATAGGCAAATGCAATGTAATTGATTATTAAGAAAACTTCAATTCCCTAGGAACATGTGTCATTAAATGGCAATACAATAAGCAAGCACATTTATTTTAAATTATAAGTCCATATATGTACTAAGCAACAAAAATTATGAGCATGGCATTCAAATATTTGATGTTTAATTGTGATAAAATCATTAAAAGACCTTGACACTAAAATGAAGGTTCAACATTAAGAGATGAGAAGAGGATAATTATAAAAAAGGTTAAACTTCAAAAGGACAATAAAATGCTATTACCGTAATTGGGACTTTACACAATTGATCGTTCTTACTTTTTATTTTAAAAACTTAAAGCTATGCTAATTGATCGACAGTTATGGTATCCTCTACATTATGGTATATTGGCTGTACCGGTATATCTGTAAACTTCCATTCGACATACTCCACTTGTTCTGAATATAAAGGATCGTAAACTTTCAATTGGTGACTTTGTTTACATAAGTAATGCATCAGTCCATTTCTAAATATTGATTTCGTCAGAGTTGTTCCACTGTATAATATTACTCTACAAATGAAAATGTTTCTCCCGACTTAAATATCTGTAATTCCAAGTCAAGTCGAAGAAAAGCGAACAATCTTAATCACTCTACAGAAAGAATAGTGGTTTTATGGAAAACACATTGTCAACTAAGCTGAAAGTTCCGATAAACATTTTACAGGTATTCAAAAGGGATTACTTAGTCGCAATTTTGTGAGAATCATTGATAAATCAAAATTTTAACCCGGGCCATGAAACAATGGAAAGCCCAGGGAAGTTAACAAACACTAAGTTATCATTTAACCTAAAATTGCTGACATTGGAAATTGTCACTCAGCGAATGTCACAAATCTAGAGTCCTCTCATCAAGGCTGTTACCTCAGCACGTTCCATCATTTTTCAAGTATGTCATGATGTAATCGATTTTCAAATAGGCATAGGCCCTACGTTCTCTGATTTCTCCACATTTGGTATCGCTGGGTTATCGGATGTATTAAGACGCTGTCCTTTGAAGGAATGTCCTTGACAGTTGATGTTTTTTAACGATTATCACCTTAGTACATAGCAGCGTAAATACCTCCAGGACCACTGGAAGTAACGTTAACGACATCAGGGTGAGTAGAACTCATGGATGCACCACAGGCTCTCGTTGCCAACTCATATTCACATGTTGTCCTAGACATCACATCTTTGCTAGCACTTCCAAAATGTTCATAGCGACCCTTTATGTCAAATTCGTTTACTTCCTGGTGGAGGGATGGCTCATGTGCTGAATCTAATTCATTAGATGGTTGGGCTACCCCTTTCTCACGATTTCGTCGATGCCTAATGAAGCAAACAATTATTACAAATATTGCTGTGATCAATACAAGGACCAAACCAATAGAGATATAAATGTATATTGTCACAGTGAAGTGTGTCACGTCATCTTTAAAACTGGCATCGGTCGTTTTCGACGAAAGCGTAAACCAAGATGGGGACGTTAGAGTCTCAACGGATGCACTGATCGCACTCACACGAAGAAGGGTTGATGCATTTAAAGATCCATTAATAACTGCTTGGCAAGTTATCGTTGAATTGTCGTCCCTTTCAGTCACGTTGTAAATTGTCAGGGCACTTACGCCTTCATGTTGTGCGAGCATATGTCTCTCAGACTGAGACGCCATAATATCGTTTACAAACCATGCGTAGTCCGTGGCATTGATTCTTGGATTTGATTTTAATGAGCACTTGAATATAGCATTTTCGCCAGGCTTATATGTTGAAATATTTGTTAAGATCGACACTATTGGACTGTAATGTATGTTCAACAGACCAATTAAACATTTTTGTTCTTTTAAAATTGCATCACCTCTCATCAAACATACTACAGAACTGCCGTCATCTTCCGCAGTTAAAGTCCACGACTTTTTCACATGGGCATCAGTGCTGTCTTTTTCTACTCCAAGCGTTCCTTTCTCCATGCTCCGATTGGGACCGAGTTTCCATTGTAAATACACAGGACCTTTCCCTCCTTTTACTGAACACATTGTATTTATAATCTCACCGTCTCTATAGTATTCCTTCAAGCTTAAAGGTTGACATATGGGGTACTTACTTTCGGGAGGGAAAAGAACATTAACATTGTCACGATATGATTGTACAAGGAGTTCATGATTACCTGTGGAATACACCCGACAATCAAAGTGACCCGCGCTATTTCTGCTTATTTTCCACACTTGTAGATTAAACTCCAATGCCAAGCTTCTGTTACCTTGAATGCTGTATTCACCGCTAAAGTTTGGTTCGTCGAATGTGTCGTAATTTCTGGAAAGATTAATTTCATTCCAAAACCAACTCACGAAAAAGTATTGCGTGTCAAAATTTTCGAGTGTACAGTGCAATGTTACATTGTCCCCTTCAACAACTGTTTGATTCGATGGCACATGTCGTAATGTTGGGATAGGAATGACTCTAAGGTACCCATCTGAGGAGTTTGATATTGAAATTCCATCTGCCGACACAACACACCTGTAAAACCCTTCGTCAGTTTTAGCCACTCGACTTACAGATAGCATCTCACCTTTTGCTGGTCCTTCAACTGATATGCTATATTTTCTTTTATCTATGACTTCACTGCTCCCATGTTTAGTGACGTAAGATAAATTGAACATCCAGTCTATCGAGTAAGTGACCTCGTGTGTCAGTAAACAGGAGAAACTTGCAAACTTGCCAATTATCACAGTTGTATTCGTTGGTTCGCCATTGCGAACAAATGGAGACGACTTCATCGTTGAAAATTTTAGCAGGGGTATAAAGAGCAAGGCCGTCAGCAAGAATTGAAACGTTCCCATGATTGTGTTCAATATGCATGTAATGATGCGTAGACTGCCTCAGACAACAACTAGCAATGATGCTTATTTCTCTTTCCCTCATAAATCACCCATATAATAAAATGATGCAGATTTCATCGGGAAAGAGAACATTTTGTAGTACAAGATAAACAGGAAAGCCTTAAAATTATTTTACCACGGCCTATTGTTTCCTTTGTTCTCTAAATTGATACAAATGCTATTCGGTATGAAGCGAGAGAAAACCCATGGCTCTTCGCTCATTTCACTAATTCCATAAAGCATGACCGTACGATTGTTAAACACAGAATACGACACAATTTATTTAGGAAAATTCAGCCAGTTAATTTTTACGGCGATGATGCCTTTGGATATTTTTCTTTTTACTTCGAGTGATGTTGTTTGACTTTATAAACCCAAAAACACTGAAATTAAAATATGTATTTTGGTCAAGCAACAATTAAAGAGAGACAAATGTTGCGTTTAAAAGTAATGTTTGAATATTAACATTGTTTTAAACTAAACTAAATAGCAAAGTGACTGTAAAGTTATCAACCCATTGCAAGCGAGCGATAAGCATTTTTCGGTTGACAGTAAACTATTTGCGGAATGCAATAAATGCAAGTCCATACATTTAATTTACCTGGCTGTCAACAAAAGCTGTTTTAGTTATCGGAATCAAATGCCCCGGTCCATATTTAGTAATTGGAGCTGTAATCTTCGCCAAGAAAAGTCGAAGCTAGGATTGGCTCTCAAAGTAACGGCTAATAAGCCATTGAGCGCAAACTATGCGTTGAAAAAGTCGACCCACTATCAGTAAAATATTATTTATTTACTGATAGCAGATTTATCAAAAGTTAATGAAAACTAAACGTTTACAAAGTATTAAGAGACAAAAGAAAGTGCAGATCACGTACACAAAGCATGCCTCAATTCAGATAGAAATCACCAAAATCAGATATAAACTATACAACAATTTGAAGCAAACAATAGTAATCGAACAAATCTATAAAGCGCATTTACCGTAAAAGCAATGCATCATCCATTTATACATTTTTAGTGGACAAATGAACTATTGAAATTGTCCGGGTATTGCTAGATTTAATGCTTGTGTCCTTAATGCCGCGAGGGTTATCTGTTCTATGAAGCGAATGCGAACGTTCCACTCCGGTAGTAATATCAACGAGACGAAATTCTTCTTTATACAAGTCATCCTCACTAACTACTATAATTGGCAAATACAGGCCAGTTTAATATCTTCTAATGGAAACAAGTTAATATGTTAATTATGGAAGAAAGAAAATTTCAAGTTGAGGTATATTTAAGTATGCCTTTCTCATTTCTTGATAACAATCTTTAAAATGGAATGAGTGCCCCAATGGCTTTTACAAACGTATGTTCGCGCCAAACATACGTAGAGCATTGGTTCACCTCTAAAACATTAAATGATTGTTTTCGTCAGACTCTGAGTTGTTCTGCTATTATTTTATGTCAAGTAGAATTACAATGAACAGTTGTATTCGTAAACGAGAAAAATTAGAAATAAGAGTTTCATCTCTAAGACCTAACAAGTATACTAGGCTGCAAGTTTATCGACACTTGATGTTTCACATACCGGGCATTTACTGTCGGGTAGGTTAAGCACTTTAACAGAGGAAGAATCTCATCGCACAGTACGATAACCATTGCTTTTCGAATATAAAATAAAATTAAACTGACCGGAGCTATGTCAGTTGAGTTTCTACACTTGTAGAGCGATGCAAATCCTAAACTCTTTGATATCGAATCTTGAATTCTTTGATGAAGCCCAGCTCATCGGCATGGTTGTAATAGCTTGAAATATTTACTCCATAAGCAACTCACGAAGAAGCACCCTGCGTCAAAATGTGCGACATTTTGCCCTTCAACAACAACAAGATTCACGGTGGCATAGGCTGCAATGTTGGGATAGGAATCATAGGTACCCAGCTGAAAAGTTTGACATCGTAAGTCCATTTTCAGACACAACGCAACTGTAAATTCCTTTGTCAGTTTTAGCAAGATATTTTACAGTTAACGTCTCACCAATTGACGGTCTTTTCAGTTAGATGCCATATTTACGTTCATATTCCCGCTTTTGATGACGTAATTTTAATTGAACAGACAGTCTATCGAGTACCGGGACGTATTTATCGCTAGGAAGCATGAAAAAGTGGCCGACTCAATTTCTATGACAATGGTTATAGTTGGTTCCCAATGAGACGGCCACATTGCCACTGAATTCGAAGCTTTTGTTGCGCTCGTAGTTAGGGGAATTTACGAGTTGAGGTACCAGTATGGATCGTAATGCTTTCAGTAACTGAAGCTGACACACCAAGATGTAGATTTAACACAACCTTGTACTTTATTGCAAGATGGCGACCATGTCCTTCACCGTCCAAGGTCTGATCTGAAGTGAATATATAGTCTAAGCTCTCATAAAGTTAAATAAATCTCCAAACTTGAATAACTACAAAAGTTATCACGTGATAATTTTCCCGCCAGTCTTTGATAGTTTCTTAAGATTAAATAAGATCACACAATGGAATATCCCGTTATCGATTGTTCTCATTGAAATATTAACCAATAATTAATTAAACTATTATACTATCTCCTATCTGCTTATCGTACGATCTGAGTAAATGACCTTCACACGTCTTGGCCAATTGAGGGTCGCTTCGAGATAAATTCTCAGCAGGTGGAAAGGAGCAAGGCAATCAGGGCAGTCTAAGTGATATGATGTTGTGTGTCCCCATTAGAGCAAATATTCATTCAATTTTAATTACTTTTTAAACCCTAGGTTAAAATATTGGTTTGTTCACCTTTAAGCTTGTCAAGCAGTCGTATGTTGTGTGATAAAAAAGTTAATTTATGCATATGTATACAAATCATCCGATTTCCTGGCTTCTCTTTTCTCCCAATTTCAATATTTCGAAAGAATTTAACTTCACTTTAGCTAGATCACATTTTCTGAAATGTTCACATTATGTTTTTAATGTTATATGACGCGACTATTTTGTTTGGCAATAAAGTTCTAACATTTTAAATGAGAACCATTTTAATTTTGCTAATGGTGTTTTAATCACTTTTTTGAGTGTATTTCAACCCCTGCCATTTTAGAATGAGGATAGATGATGCAAAACAAAATAGTCATTTTTCTACGTTTACTATTGTTTCAAGTAAAATATTAAATATCAGAAAATAGTATCAAGTTTTTTTTAACTTTAATTAGTTCCACAGACCAGCTCTGGAACTGTTAGTTTTTGCTCACTTTCCTTCTTTCTTTCTTTCTTTCGTTGTTTCTTTGTTTCTTTCTTTCTTTCTCTATTTCCGGTATTACTATCATAGAACATGCTACACTCAAATTTTACCTTAATTACCCAGAATGCATTGCGACACGATTATGACGTCATCGCTCAGCTCGGACGGGTTTTACGGGCATTTCTTGTGTGTTTATTTATTTATTTTTTATTCTGCATTGCTCGACTATCATATTGCGTTCAGCTATTAATAATTCTAGCTTTCTTTCGCTTTGTTTTTTGTTGCTTTTTGATTTTATTTTTCTCTAAATACTCGCCGTACGTGGCGCTATACTATTTCGCCCGAATGCTCATGAGACAACAATGGCGGCGGATCGATCGCTTCGCTCGCATAGAGACAGAAAAGTAGGCTTTCCGTAAGTTTACAAGCGCGGCTGGGCACATCGTGTACCTAGGCGAGGTGGGTGTGCTCGAAAACGAAGATCAATGCAAAATTTGGATTCAAAATCGGCTGTTTTGGCGGAGAAACTGCCCGCCGTATTTCTGAGGAGCCACCAGCGTTTTTTCTATATCAGTCTGCGAGGCCGTTTAACGCCGGTAACACACAGCCCTGCCATGCAGAGCTAGGCAGCATACTTGAACAGATCCGGTCAGCGGAGCGAAAATTATTGCTCTGGCTCGCGAGAATGTCGTCTGATATACATTTGCGTGCGTTGTCGCCCCGCATGTATCTGTTGCGTTTTTACCGTACATGTAGGCATTTGTAATATGTGGACTGCCTTGCTTTTAGTTGTATTATGGTGTTTACTGCTACGTAGCAGCCCTAACTATAGGTACGTGCTTGAATATTAAAATCCAAAGCACTCTTTCATTTAGCACCTATCTTTGTCACACATTCTCTTGTTTCTTCCGCTGCTCTGGTCTCTGGAACTTCGCTTTTGCTTGCAAACGCTTTCTAGTTAAGCTTAATTTCTATCACTAATACCAAAATAGAGGTTTTACCCCAAATGTACAACCCTTCATTATTCGAGTAAACTATTGCTACCAGACTAAACTTTAGATATTTTTCTTTTTGAAAATATATAGTATGAGGGGTTTCCTTGTTATCTTAGATGAGAAATATTCCTTTGAAAAAACTGTGTTGGCAACATGTAGCTCCTTCTGAACACCAAACCGGGAAATAACCTTTGACCTTTTGAATTACCATTTCTGCCGGGTTCCCTTGTTATTGACAAACAGATAAATCTTCAGCTTCTACGATGTTGGTAATGGAACATGTTAATCCCTTTTCATGTCAGTACAATTAATCCATTAAGATGGGATCTAATCTATTTCTCTACAAGATTATCTGACTATAGTCTGTTTACTCTTTACGGTAATACTGCTGATGGAGTCTAAGTTGGGTTATTTTGCCACAAGCTAATGTTGAGGTTTGACTTGCTGTATTCCCTAAGAAATGAAAATAGAAAAATTGGAAGTCATCATCAAGCGAGAAACAAAACGAGATTATGTTTGAAATGGTATAACGCGATAAGCATAATGTGGTAAACATAACTAAATGATATAGTTACTGTTAAATGGATAAAATCAGTCACGTACATGTAAGTTAAGCGAGATATAAGCACTAATAATTTCTGACATAGAATAATTTCATGCTCGTTCTGCACCTAGCCTGACGCTTGGCCCCTACTATCGTTTACGTACAGGGAACAGTCCAGCCTAACATTTCTGGCAGACTACAGCGAACTGACGACTGGAAACACTGTAAAATAGCTGACGGTAGACGCGTAATTACGCGTTTACAATGTACATGTCGGTGTTCAAATCTATCATATTGTTCACACAATGTTAAATATTATGAACAATGATGTTTTAAACCTGAAAACGTAGTGTTAACAACCATCTCCTTCAAGTGTTCAAAAACTGAGCAATACAGAACATTTACAATACTGTGAAACGTTACCAATCTTTAGTGTGTTTTTATACTTTACTAAGGCTAAGTAAACTTTTAAATTAGTACTACGTTGCTGTCAGGCGAACGTACGCGGATTTTGATTTCACATTTCACACTAAATGACAAATATCTCCGGTCTACAATCGCCGAAAGCATGTTTTTATCTCAAAATACAAATACAAAATAATTTTACACATTTAGTACAGGATTACATTTTTGAAGAAAATGAAAAGAAAGTTAGAAAACCACCACGAAAGTTTTCATTTTAACATTGGCGTGCAAGATGCGTTCTAGTCCTAAACACTTAGGGCTTACGTTTGGCGCCTTTTGCTATCCCAATATAAATTCTTATCCGAATATAATCATGCAGTGTTCAAAATCTGCACAGATATGTTCAAAAATTGAAAATTGGTGTTTGACATAATCGAACATGCAGTGTTAAAATTCTGAACCACAAGACGCGTTCACAAATTGTTGCAAAACGGTGTGCAGTTGGTGTCCTGTCCTTGAACAGTTAACTTTACAGTGTACAAGTCTTTCTGTCGGGAGTATTCATTCTCCAAGCTTATTAATATTTAGAACGAGGATTCGACGTGAACATCGCGTTCGGCTTTCGTGTCGACATCCTCAAATTTGAAAGGACCTGCTAACTGTAATTCTTGTTCCGTGGGTTCCATATTGCCTTTGCTCGGTTCACTTGCTCTTTGCCTGCGGTCTATTTTTTTGCAGACTCGTAGTATACCAAGGATCACAACCACTATCAACACAACAACAGGAACAATGACAAAATGCAAAGTATTTGGACGCGTTCTGGCTCCATTAAAATGTTGAACTGTAGTCTCCGTACTGGAGGAAGTCCTGCGCGTTCTAGTTCCACTAAAATGTTGAACTGTAGTATGTGTACTGGAGGACGTCCTTCTTGATAAATATGTAAACACAGGCACCGAAGTTAGAGTTTCAGGGGTTGCACTTGGTGTTTGCAAACGAAGAATTGTTGACGCATTGGATGAACCGTCAATACCTGCGTGGCAAGTTATTACGGAATTTTCGTCTATTTCTGTCACATTGTAAATGGTCAGAACACTACGGTCTTCATGTACTGCTATCATAAATCTCTCCGACCTAGAGACCGTAACACCATTTACAAACCATAGGTAGCCCGTGGCATTGATGATTGGATTAGATTTTATTGAACACATGAAGGTGATATTCTCACCAATATTTAGTCTCGAAGCATTCGTAAAGATCGACACTATTGGATTGTAATGAACATTCAACGGACCAATTGAACATTCTTGTTCCTTTGAAATTGCATCGCCTGTCAGTGAACAGATTATATAACTGCCGTCATCTTTTGAAGTCAAACTCCACGATTTCTCCACACGGGAAGCCATACTGTCTTTTCCTTCGCTAGACGTCATGTTCTCGATGCTCCGATTGGGACCAAGTGTCCATTGTAAAGACACAGGGCCCTTCCCTCCTTTTACTGAACACGTTGTATTTATCCTCTCACCTTCTCTATAGTATTCCTTCAAGCTTGATGGTTCGCAAACGGGGTACTTACTTTCCGGCGGGAAAAGCACATCAACAAAGGCAGGATATGATTGTACAATGAGTTCATGATTACTTGTGGAATACACCCGACACTCAAAGTGGCCAGTGCTATTTCTGCTTATTTTCCACACATGTAGATTGAGCGCCGATCCTAAACTTCTATCACCTTGAATGTGGTATTCATTGGTAAAGTTTGGTTCCTCGTATATGTCGTAATTTCTTGAAATATTAATTTCATTCCAAAACCAACTCACGAAAAAGTATTGCGGGTCAAAATTTTCTAGTTGGCAGTGTAATGTTACATTGTCCCCTTCAACAACTGTTTGATTCGATGGCACATGCCGCAATGTTGGCTTAAGAATAACTTTAAGGTACCCATCCGAGGAGTTTGATATTGATCTTCCATTCACCGACACAACACACCTGTAAAACCCTTCGTCAGTCTTAGCAACATTTTTTACAAGTAACGTCTCACCTTTTGTTGGTCCTTCAACTGATATGCTATATTTGTTTTATCTATGACTTCACTGCTCCAGTTTGTAGTGACGTTAGATAAATTGAACATCCAGTCTATCGAGTAAGTGATCCTGTGTGTCAGTAAACAGGAGAAACTTGCAAAACTGCCTTCAATCACCGTTATATTCGTTGGTTCCCCATTGCGAACAAATGGCGACGGCTGCATAGTTGACGCTCTTAGTACGGTAAGGAAAAGCAAGGCCTCCAGTAAAATTTCAAACGTTCCCATGATTGTGCTCAATATTGCATGTACTGAGCTGGTGGGTACATTTATCGCAAAGTGCCTAAGACAACAACCAGCAACGATACTAATTACTCTTTCTCTAATAAATCATTTATGTAATAAAATGTTGCAGATATCATTGGAAATAGAAAAAAAGCCTGTTTATGCACGGTAAGCAGGAAAACCTTTAAGTAGTTTTACCATGAATATATCTCCTATCGACGAAATTGATAAAAATACCATCTGTATGATGTAGGAAACGGATGGCATGGTTCTTCGCTCATTTCCGTAATTTTGTTAAACAAGACTATACTACTGTTTAAAAAATAACACAAAACAATTTCCTTTAGGAAATTCTAACAGTCAATTATTGCAGAGAAAATGCTTTTTATTTCTGATTTTACTGCTAGTACAGTGGTTTGACTTTATGAACACTAAAAAACGTTTTTTAACAATAAGATTAAAATAGGTATTCCGGTCAAGCGAGAAATAAAGAGAGACCAATGATGTGTTTGAAAATGATATACAGCTATTAACATAGATTAAAACTGTAGTCAGGCGGAGTTATACACAGTATTTATATTGTTCTTGCCCAGATGGCATAGTTAAATGGCATAGTTACTGCAAATATATAAACTCGGTCAGCTACAAGTATTGCAAGCGAGAGATAAGCACCTACTGCTAACAGCGAATTATTCACAAAACATTATAAATGTCATTCCATGCGTTTACTTCACCGAACTTAGGCCTAGACAATCGTGCCAGTTTGAGCAGTCAGGCTACAGAGGGAAACTGTTTGGACCAAGGGAAGAAATGTCTAAAACCAAATTTAGTCATCAAAGCTGTAAGATAGCTGTGCTGCCGCGCAATGTTCGCGCTAACACTCGCCAAAATTGCAAACGCGAAGTCAAATTCAATCTGGTTAAAGTATTTTGCACTTTGTTTGCAACTTTGGTGAAGCTCTTACTCGATTTTGTCGGTAAATGGTCGTTCACAGTGTGCGATGTAACATAGTGTTTGAAGCAGCAGTCATTTTCATCGAGTGTTTTTATTTCATATAAGTTCATATTCATAGTTATATTTCATACAACTGCACGAAGCTCGTTCTAACTTGCGGGAGTTTGCTGTCATAACTGTAATTGAAATAAATGTAGCGAATATGATAAATCTGAAAAACAACATCCAAATAAAAAGACTATGACTATTCTCGCCTGGCCCCTGGGCACCTTTTTTTGTGTCAGCGCCTCCACTTATTACAAATGACTTTTGAAAACAATGTACATCAGTGTGTGAGCCACTTCTCTAGAGTAACTCGAATACGGAAAAGCTGGGAGGATATAATATGTTGTTAGGGTTGACAACATTACGTTTTTAGATTACAGAATATATCAATGGATGTCAAAACAATGGGTAAGTGAAGTTCCCTTGAGAGCATCATATTAAAATGACACGTCATTCCAGTACTTTCGTGATTTTGTGACCTCCGTCCATGTCACCTAAATAGAATAGTCCCTATTCGACGTCACATCCGCCATTGTTTATTGTCCACGATGTTAGTTTATGCAATGTTTTATTGGTTTAAAGCAAATATCCGTGTGAAGAGTTGTTACCAGTGACTATTACAGTTTTCACTGCTGTGCTGTCGTGTTTACAAGATGCAGACTACTAGAAAGATGAGTCGCTTTTACGTGTGCAGCCAATGCACACGCCAGTTCACAGTTCACATGCTATGCCCTCTTTATGTGCAGCACACATAACGTCGTTGTTCGTGTTCCAAATTTATTTTCCAATTCAATACATGATTCACGCAGAAATTCCACAATATTGTTACTTCTGTGTCCCGGGATTGTATAATTAGTTTGATTTGAAACAGCGATATAAAATAATGTCTCAGTAAACCTCCAAAAATTGTTGATGAGTTGTTCTGTCTTCTGGCTATGGTGGTCTTTCAGTATTATTATCAATATTTAATCGTGACATGCCAGTTAATGAAGATCATGAGAACAGAAATCTTGTCAGAATATAACAAGGTCTTAATGAAAACTCGATTTCTGGAAACTACTGAAAGATCCATTGGTGTCAATGCATAAGTAAGCATAAATTCAGCTTTCAAGACAGATAAAATTGTTTGGTTGAGTATAACCGCAGTTTTGTGTTGCCAAACCTGGGGCTTATACTTAGACGAGTACGGCCTCATATTTTGGCGGTGGTCGCCGTGGTTCAGAAGACTTTTAGGACAAGAGCCAGTCTCAACAAGTCAAGAAGTAAGTCTAAATTAACATTGGTGGACTAGTGAAAGCATTGGAAGAACAGCGAATGCATCGTGGTTCAAACCATCGCACTGTCGGTGGCTGAAACACAGTGACAGACGTCTGAAAAACGCCAAATGAGCATCGGTAGCATACATATATATTCTAATGAGTTCAATATGGGGAAATCCGATGTTTGCGTGAAAAGGATCATTAGTTATCAAAATTGCGATGGTAAAAATGGCTTATAAGTTTCTGATTTGGCTAATTCAATTTAGGAGACATTAGCCAAAATAGCTCATGCTTTTGAAAACTTACCGATAACACTGAGAATGCGATACGAAGTTGAAGCTGGGACCGGCTATCAAAGGAACGCTTTGCACTATTTTACTGTCTGCCTGAGGATTGCAGGATGCACGAAAGTTAAGTAACAGATATTATTAATTTGTACTTGAAGTATAATTTGTGTTCTTATTTATATAATAGTAAACTTCAAGAGGGATAGCAGAGCTTTCCTCATTTCTTGATCAGTATCTATAATAATCAAATAAGTGAAGTTACCTAATGACGTTTTAAAATATGTGATTGAAAGGCTAAAGAAGACTCTACGTTCGTCATCATACGCTAACATAGCATCGGTCCATCCCTAAATATTGCTTTCGTCAGAGTTGTTTCACTGTATATCATTACTCTACAAATTACAATGTGTCTCCCGATTGTAATCTCTGTAATTAAATATCGATTACAATTATAAAAAAATCATAATCGCACAAGAGAGAAAAAATAATGGTTTCATGTAAAACACAATGTTAGGTAAGCTGAAAGTTCTGACAAACATTTCACAGGTGTTCAAAAAGGTTTACTTAGTCGCCATTTATTCGAGTCATTGATGAATGAAATTATAAGCCTGGCCATGGAACAGATGGAAAGCCCAGGGCAATTAATAAACACTAAAATTTCTGACATTGGAAATTGTCATTCAGCCAGCGTCACAAATCTATTGTCCTATAATCAAAGAGGTTACCCGAGCACGTCCCATATTTAAGTATGTCATGATGTAACCGATTTCCAAATATACATAGGTCGAACCTTTCTACGTTTTCGGATTTCTCCATATTTCCTATCATCGGATGTGTTGAGATGCTGTCCCTGGAAGGTCCGTGATAAATGATGCTTTCCATTGATAATCCCCTTAGTACATAACCTCGTAATTGCCTTCATCATCATCGGAAGTAACATTATGGACATCAGGGTGAGTAACACTAGCGGGTGAATCGCAGGGTCTCAATTCCACCTCATATTCACATGTTGTCTCACGCATCAGATCTTTGCGAGCTCTTCCAACATTTTCATATGAGCACTTTATGTCAAATTCGTCTAATTCCAGGTAAAAGGGTGGCTCACGTGCACAATCTAATTCATTAGATCGTTGTGCCACACAGTCTAATTCATTACATGGTTGTGCTACACAATCTAATTCATTAGATGGTTGTGCTAGACTTTCTGATTCATTAGATGGTTGTACTACATAATCTAATTCATTAGATGGTTCGCCTACCCTTTTCTCATGACTTTTTCGATGCCTAACGAAGCAAATGATTGTTACAATAATTGCCGTGATCGATACTGGGACAAAACCAATAGAGATGTAAATGTACATCGTCCAATCGTTTTTGAAACTAGCATCGGTCGTTTCCGACAAAACTGTAAACCAAGATGGGGACGTTAGAGTCTCAACGGATGCACTTGTCGCACTAACACGAAGAAAGGTTGACGCATTCGAAGATCCATTAATACCTGCTTTGCAAGCGATTTTTGAATTGTTGTCCATTTCAGTCACATTGTAAATAGTGAGAGTACCCACACCTTTATGTTCTGCGAGCATGTATCTCTCAGACTGAGACGCCATAATATCATTTACAAACCATACGTAGTCCGTGACATTGGTGCGTGGGTTTGATTTTATTGAGCATTTGAAGATCACATTTTCACCAGGCTTTAATTTTGAAATATTGGTAAAGATCGACACTATTGGACTGTAATGTACGTTCAACGGACCAATTAAACATTCTTGTTCCTCCAAAATTGCATCACCTCTCATCGAACACATTATATAATTGCCGTCATCTTCCGCAGTTAAAGTCCACGACTTTTTCACACGGGCATCAGTGCTGTCTTTTTCTACTCCAAGCGTTCCTTTCTCCATGCTCAAATTTGGACCCCGTGTCAATCGTAAAAACACAGGACCTTTCCCTCCCTTTACTGAACACATTGTATTTATAATCTCACCGTCTCTATAGTATTCCTTCAAGTTTGAAGGTTGACATTCGGGGTACTTACTTTCCGGTGGGAAAAGAACATCAACATTGTCACGATATGATTGTACAAGGAATCCATGGTCACTTGTTGAATACACCCGACAATCAAAGTGCCCTGCGCTATTTCTGCTTATTTTCCACACTTGTAGATCGAACTCCAATCCCAAGCTTCTATTACCTTGAATGTTGTATTCATCGGTAAAGTTTGGTATGTCGAATGTGTTGTAATTTCTTGAAAGATTAGCTTCATTCCAAGACCAACTCACGAAAAAGTATCGTGTGTCAAAATTTTCGAGTGTACAGTGCAATGTTACATTGTCCCCTTCAACAACTGTTTGATTCGATGGCAAATGTCGCAGTTTTGGGATAGGAATAACTCTAAGGTTCCCATCCGAGGAGTTTGATATTAACATTCCATTTATCGACACAGTACACCTGTAAAATCCTTCGTCAGTTTTAGTCACTTGTTCTACAAATAACATCTCACCTTTTGCTGGTCCTTTAACAGATATGTTGTATTTGTTTTTATCTATGACTTCGCTGCTCCCATTTGTAGTGACGTAAGATAAATTGAACATCCAGTCTATCGAGTAAGTGACCTCGTGTGTCAGTAAACAAGAGAAACTTGCTAAACTGCCTTCTACCACAGTTGTATTCGTTGGTTCGCCATTGCGAACAAATGGAGACGGCTTCACCGTTGAAACTTTAAGAAGGGGTAAGAAGAGCAAGGACGTCACGAAGACTTTGAATGTTCCCATAATTGTACTTAATAATACATGTAATGATGCATTAGATAAATATGTCGCACAGTGCCTCAGGCAAAAACTAATGTGGCTCTTATTGCTCTTACCCTGTAATTAATCCATATAATAAAAATGTTGCATATATCATCGTAAAGGGAGAAAATCTGTTTAGGGCACGATAAATAATAAAATATAAAGCCTTTAGTCGATTTTACGCTGGATGATGTAAGAGAGGAAACCCATGACTCTTCGCTCATTTTCGTAATTCCTTTCAGCAAAATTATACAACTGTTAAAAAAAAAGAATACCAACCAAGAAAGAAAATTCAGTCATTAATTATGACGGCGATAATGCCTTTGGATTTTGGATTTTTCTTCTAGTATCAGGTTTTGCTCTGTGAGAAAAACGTTAGAATTAACATGGGTCTTCTGGTCAAGCGAGAAATAAAGGGAGCCGAATTTGGCATTTAAAATTTATGTTTGACTACAACCATTGTTTTAAACAAAACTATTAGCATATTGACTTTGAATATACCAACCAGGTCGGGTAAACCTATTGCAAACGGGAGATAAGCATTTACTTTTGACAGAAAACAATGTGCAGAAAGTCATAAATGTCAGATCACGCATTGAATTTACCTAACTTTGGCCTCGATTTGGCCTCTAGTGTTTTAGGAAAATTCGGAAATCGATTTCTACCCCGTGTATTCTTCATTCTTTATGTTGATATCATGGCAAGGTTTAACTCCCCTTCGGATCCGGAGAATTTTGTCGAGGTTCGACGACTCTCGCGATCTGTTTTGAGACTCTTTTATACTTTTTTATACTTTTTTTATTTTATTGACGATTCGAAAATGATATGACAGAACCCCATGACCTGTGAGTGCCAGCGCGTCGCACTAAAGGTATTTGCGCTCGTGCTCGCTCGTGAAATGACAGCCGAATACACCCCGAATACACTGCAGCACGAGTGCAAATACTGCAAGTACGGCGCGCTTGCACTCACAGGTCATGGGGTAGTCTGGCAGAGACCCTGCGATTCACGTTCTTCCCTGTTGGAACACGCGCGCGCCCTTCAGAGACGCGCCGCGAATCCCAGGGTCTGGGCCAATCTCCATGGCAGAGTTCTTATCGCGCATTACCCACAATTCCTAGTGTGTTCGATTCGGCGATAAGTGACTCTGCCACAGGTGTCCTGTTTACGTGGTAAATCACCACATACCGATCCGCAAACTGGAAGTCAGCTCGAAAACCGACACTGTGGCGAACTCGCTGAAAATACAAAGTCCACCCTCCATACAAAAATGTTCATCGGTTTGAAAACTAATTACTATAAGTTTATAGCAAAACACGAACTAGAAAAATAAATGAGCATTGGAACTACTTTTATATAGTGTAATTATTCGGGAAGAAACAAGGCTTTGACCTGTTTGACCTTTGGGCAAATCCGTCTGAAATCGTCTGCTGATGATGTATTTTCTTGAATTGTTACCCTTCCTGCACTGTACTCGAAGTTATTTACCAAGGCCGTATATATGAATACTCAAGAAGCAACAGTAAATAAACACTGAAAAGAGAAAATGGCGTTTTCATTTGAATTTGTAGATAACTGTGCGCGTGCTGGAACGAATTCGAACTGCCGCGCGTTACTGTGGCAATACCATAGCTACAGTGCGCGACAGGTAAAAAAGTAGTTGATTGACGTTCCAATGACCTCGAGGTCACATGAATATTAATCTGCCTGTGCCAGAGATACTTATTAGCGTACGCGCGATAAGAACTCTGGTTCCGAGAGTGGGTCTGGGCGTTCTTGCAAGCGACCGGTCCGATTTCTGCCTGATCCGGGTACTTTATAGAACTCCACACATCCGTTAATCAAAAAAAAAAAGACAAGTACCATAGCCAAATAAAATAAAAAATGAAAAATAAAAACATACAGCGTATATAGGTCTACCGGCTACTAGTATATATTCTCTCCGCTCAGTTAGATAGGTTTTTCTTTCGACGTCACTACCCTTATGAATATTCATATCATTGCAAGAACCGACAGTCGCTGTGTCTGGCAGCGCGTGCTCACAGCTGCATAGCGTAGCCTTCGAATGCAGGCCCTCGTGGTGCGCGCACAAAACGAGGCACAGCGACTGCGGAGAGTCTAGTCATGGGGTTCTGTTATTATTATATGTGTTCTATCTTCTATTTGCATCATTCATCGAGAGAATCGGCGATTAGTCGTGCGTACTAGTACTACTTGTCTGTCAAACCCTGCGGAGTTATATAATTGACGTCACTGTAATGAGGCATCGAATCAGCTTTCACTTTTCATTGGTCAACGCCGCCACACCCTCTATTTTGATTGGCTAAACTATTGTTCACTTGTTTATCAAGGATGCCGTCAGAGTAACTTCGGAGAGGTCGAACTCTGCTTGCGATCGCTCACACATACGTAGCCATATGCCATAGATAGTCGAACGAAGAGAACTTCGAAAATGGAACGCTTTTAATCTTTTCACATTTTGAGCTTGAAATTATTCTAATCGATACAAATGACAGTTCAAAGATTTACGGTAATTTTAAGAGTAAGGTACGGCAAACGTAACTTGTCGAACGATCAAATTTCAGGGTTCACCGAGGCACACAAGCGCTCACTGTTATCAATAGCGTGTAGGACACACATTGTACAGAGTAAACTGCACGCAAAAGTGACTTTCTAATTATTCTTAAGGATTGAAAACATGTAATGTCCGGTGAGAAAACTACTGGCAAAAACGTCTCTGAAAAATGTTAACTGTTTAATTGGCTCCGCTGCGCCCATCGTCGTAAACCACGTGCCTCTTTACGGCAACAGCTCAGCGCTACCCGTTAAAAGGATCTTATTTTTTATAGGTCAGCGGGGCGGAAATTGTGCCCTAGCTCGTGAGAATGCGCTGCGCCCACAGTTTTGTTTGTATCGACGATGCATGATGGCCGCGGTGGCACGGCGGCCACCATG
Organism: Ptychodera flava; assembly: GCF_041260155.1. Classification (NCBI taxonomy): domain Eukaryota; kingdom Metazoa; phylum Hemichordata; class Enteropneusta; family Ptychoderidae; genus Ptychodera; species Ptychodera flava. The sequence goes on from NC_091937.1 coordinate 14,238,396, forward strand.
TATCGAACCACACGTAACTGTGGCTGCGCCGACGTCGCCCGTTGTCAATCTTTTTGCTTCGCTGACGACAAACTGTTCTTGCGGATAATAAAAATCATCCTAACACCATAATAAGTATATGCAATTTTATTTATCGTAGTGTTTTATCGGTAATGTTTTACATTTTACGATAACTAGCATCGAACCAAAGTGAAATGAAATCTTGTAGACGACAGTTTTTGTGTTTACAAACAAGAACAGTTCCGGGTCAAAATTGGTAAATACTCATTAACATAAAGAAATGGCATAATGTTTTGGTATTGCACTGCAGTGCAAATACCGGTAGTACGCGCGAGCTTCGATGCAAGTAAACTGTGATACATATTTAATAATCTAATCTATTGTCAAGAGGTCATACCTCAGACTTGTGTACTGGACCGATCAGGCGCCATCGACAAGGTCTAGTTTCTACTGCCATTGCATAAGTGTTGGATGTTGATTATTGCAAAGTCAGATGTCAATAAATACGGTAATTTTATGTCAATGAGATAAATATCATAATTTAATTAAAGTTTATGTATTGATCCATAAGCAATAATGCACCCCCTCCCGGCTCATAATGGACGAAAGCAAACTTTGCACGACATAATGTACGAGGCGAAGCCGAGTACATTATGGAGTGCAAACTGAGTTTGAAGCCAGTGAGTTTGAAGCCAGTGAGCGTCGTCCAGCATGATCGGCCCTGACTCTGTACACACTGCACAGTGCACTGCACTGAACACGCACGTTCAGCACAAAAAATGACCAGCACTTTCACGGTTCATTTTGAATTGAAAAACGATGTATTTTCGAGGGAAATGAAAAGTAACTGCATCCCTACCGTCTATATCAAACTTGAAACATCACCTTTAAATATCATGCCATTCAAAAAATCGACACGGTGAAATGCCAGAGATGAAGAAAACGGAATGTTCATGCATCGACATCAGCATGATCAGCGAGCTGCATGCCATGGTATCAGCTGATCAATACGATCATTATTATGTCGCTAGTAGTACAGCATTCATTGCAAACGATATCAACAGAGTTCAACATTGTTATTCAAATGTTTATATTTCAATAATAACTGTGTCTATAAATTTAATTTTCGATGGCTCCTTGAGAAGAGCTATTTTATTTCGGCGAACGACAGAACTTGACGTAAACGGGTGCTTGAAAGGTACAGTTGACAAACATACTAGAGGGTTTCGGTACCGTCGCGATATCGAGAACAAGGCAAGGTAAAATCACAGACATGGAGAAAAAAAAACGATGAATGAAAGTTGTCTCCGATTACAGTCAGTGCATCAGAATTAGGTGGCCGAGATGTTAGATCAACAGAGAGTCCACGGTCGTCATGATTGTTGGTAGTAGCTGACCTTGGACCGAGACTTTGAATGGCTCCGTAGTAATTTCCGTAGACACTTCCGGTCAAGGTTGATGACATCAAGCTGCCGTTGTTGGCCCGTTTACGGCTGGTTCGAGTAGCCTTTCACGCTTGCATCGTTTACATGGCCACTGACATACATGCCATGTGTCAAACCCAGTATCGTCTAGGAGTTTGCAAACGTACTGAGTTCTGTTTCACCTATACGGCAACGAGCGAACCATGTTGTAAACAAACGTAGTACTAGTACAACCAGCGTATCGGACGGGGACTGCATGCTGAGCGCCAGCCAGCCAGACGACAAGTGCGTGCGTGAGGACTCAAAAATGTAATAAATCGTACAGTAAGACATTATTATCAATATTGTGAACCATTGTCAAGATTTAAAGTTTTGTGTATTACATGGTTTATCCGATATTTCCGCTCCTTTTAAATGCGCAGTCCTATTTTCGTTTTCCAAAAAAAGTTTGCTTGCTGTGGGGCCGCAGTGCTGAATAATGGAATACATTATCAGTAATAATGTATGGATATGACGTCACAAAATTCACTGGTATTGACAAGCTATAATGTATTGATCCATATGGGATAGATAAGTCGATTATACCGGAACCATTCTCCCCACGTACCGTTAGTTTCGATGACAAAGTACAATCTTTAGTCATGATGATGTCACAATTAATAGAAATCAGTTCAGCATTTCAAAACTATCTAATCCGGAAAAGGAACTGACAATATTAAGTCGGAGTTTGCTCTTCAAAACCTTTTGATCGATGACGTTCGTAGAAATAATTGGATAGTAATTACTGGAAGGTTCCAATTGAAGAGTATGACATGAAACGTCCATTTACGGACACAACAAACCTGAAGGAGCCTTCGTCAATTTTAACACGGTGTTCCGCGATGAAACTCTCATCAAAGTCGGCCCTTTCACTGAGGTATTAGAAATAGCATCGCATGTAATAGGAGTAGGAACGTACACTCTCTAGTGCGTACTTTCGGCCCGTAATATACTTAAACAACACAATTAATGAGCTTGTCAAGTAATGAATGGCCTTTGAACTCAGGGCGAGAAGCATGCAGGGACGGTGATGACTGATGCAAATCTATAGGTGTTGAGGGGATTTTTAAAGTTGTGGCCAAAGGCGTGTTTGCTTTCAATAACATTACTAGTATTTAGAAACTCATATTTTGTTTTGCATAACACGTACAGTTACAATTTTACAACGTTTGCTTGTTGGCAGCCCTGATATTTTCATCTCTATTCTTACCCGTCGCCGCGACCTCGACACTACATATTAGTATCCCACTTGGCACAACCGGCCAGAGATGCCGCCTGTTGTGGCCGCATAACATAGTCTTTAGAGTTTATTAAAGTGCAAATTATTCAGTTGTCATGTACTTTCATGTGCTAAAATCTTATGTTATAACAGTACGCGCCTCGAAAGTGAACGTTTTAACTTTTTTCAATTATATTTCGCTTACAACAACTAGAGGTCATTGCACAAATATTGGGCACTAAAGAGAAAAAGCATTGCCTCATTTACCGTCAACTGAACTTAAACAGGAGTAAATTTATCCTTTGATAAGTTTACGTGGAAATATTTTCACAAAAAAAAAACAAAATAGAAAAGCCTAATTACGCCAATTTGAAAGCAGAAGTAGGAGCATTCTACCTAGACACAAGATATTGACCCTTCGGTCATCCTTTTCGTGCATTGAACTAAACTTCAGCCAAATAAATCTGCACTCACCTAGTAACGTCAGAATAGTTACTCCTGATACTTCATATCTCTATATCAAATTATATATAACAACAACAGGGCAAAATCAGCATTGAGAATTTTGGAGAGATACGGTTTAAATCTATATGCACGAGTGCTATCCAATAAATTTACAGTTATAAAACACATAATTATTTTACAATCCATACTAGCAAAAATGGTGATATTGGCATTAAAACAGTTACGTTTGACGTTTAGTAGTGATCATCTCAATATTATATTGCGCACTAAAATGGCGTTTTGAACATTTACAGACAGAAGAGGATAATTATGATAGTGATTGTACTTCAAAAAGAACAAAAGAATAACTGATAATCTATGCGGTTCTGTCAATACATTGTCGTTGGCAGTGAGGAGTTTTATATTCGGCGCTCAAATAGGGCATAGCCGATGATTGATAATCTCGACTTTTCTCACAGTCAAGCGTATTCATTCGGGCGCGAAAAAGTGCACAATGCACGAACATCAATGATTGGCTTTTAACCAAACATGATCCTTCTCATCACATTACGCATGAAAGGCATATACAGAGTAAGATTGGCCAAATTTTTCATACATCATACTGCGCACCTGAAAGCGATTGGTTTTAGATGTATAGTCACTGTTGTAACGTTCTAGGTTTTGGGTGAGTTAGGGACAGAAAGTTTATCTCACAAGAATGCAAAAATGGGGATTTTTCTCGACTGCCACAAAAGTGTTTTGATTCTCGATTCGGGTTTGTGTCTGACGTGGATTTAACCGATATGTGAATCAATGGAAGTGCTTGGGAATACTTGGACGAGCAAAATATATGTACGTGTGTTTTACAACTTGTTTTCCCTCTTTTGTCTCATTAAGTCCCCGTTTCAAGCAAGCTAAGTCATGTACTATTTATAATTGATGGACAATAAACGCTAAAGCCATCCAAAACAATTAGTGCCAACTTCAAAGTTTGTCTTCGAAAAAGCTGACATGTTCAAATGTTATTTGTGTTCCATTATATGATACAATGGCGATACTATTTTGCACTTATTTTACAAACGTGTTCTATATAAATGTCCAAGTGATACAGTCCACTTGTTATGAATTTAAGGTAACATGAACTGCGAATGGTTTACGTTATTTACACGTCTGCAAAATTATTGTTAAAAGAACCAACCGGCTGTAAACAAACCTGAAAGCTGTTACAGTTGGCCACTGAGCACAAAATATATATGTCTTGAAAAAGTCGACACATTTATTCATCTACATTTATTTAAAGTAAAAATACGGAGAGAGTTTACAAATTATTTGGTTACAAAAGCAGGTGAAAATCACCTTCACAAAGCCAGCCAATATTAGGATAGGAATAAACAAGCAAAAACCAACATAAAAATATAGAAAAGTAACGTTTAAAACATATTAAATGACAATACACATAAATCTTTGAAGTGTATTTATTACAAAAGTAACGGGTCATCCATGAACACATGTTTTATAGGCTAAATTAGCTATAAATTTGTCGCAGTACGATTTTCATTGCTAGTCTTTATGCTAGTGTATAGGCTGCAATGCCGTTAGGATTAGCTATTCCATACAGTGAATGTTAACGTTGTTCTTCGATATCAGCATCAAAGAGGCGAAACTCTTCTTTATAAAACACATCTTCACTGTGTACTATAAATGACAAATATAAGTCATTTTAATATGTTCCTAATCGAAACATGTTAATATATTAATTATAGAAGAGAGAAAATTTCAAGTCAAGGTAGCTGTGCTATTTTCATTTCTTGATTAATGTGTTTACTGATGGAAAGAGTGAATTTTTGTCGCACTACGTAATTAGATCATCGACTTCCCTCCAAATATTGATTTTGTTAGCGTTGTTCTGCTATTTATTATTAGTCTACAAAATGCCACGATTGTTCTATCATTTGTGATCTTTGAATTCTTTGTCAACTAGAATAGAAATAAAAAATCTTAATCCTAAAAGAAACAAATTAGAATTGATAGTTTCATGTTAAAGACATAACAAGTGTACTAAGCGGCAAGTTCCGATAAAGATTTGAAGGTATTCCAAATGACGAGCGAGTCAATAGAAGGGCCCTGGTTAAAAATTAAAATCATAACGTCATACACTAAGTGACGAAGTCTCTTTTCCCTTTATATATAAAACGTTTACAAGCCTATTACGTGTATCAATAGAAACATAATTGTCTTAAAAATGTAGCAGCATCTTCAAAGCAACAGTTTTACAAAGTCATCTTGCGACAAATGTTGTGAAGAAAGTACGCCTAGCTCATACATGTAAACAAAAAGGTTACTCATGGTAGCAAAGAATACAATAAGTTCTCACTGAAATGAAGATTTTAAAAAGGGAATTGATATTCAGAGTACTGTACGCCATTACTCCATACTCTATCAAAGCGGTAATATCAGCAGAAATTTCAAACAAAGCAGCCCTTTTATGTTCCTGCATTTCTTCTCCACATCAACTATAGCTCGGTCATAGGATGTGTCCACATATTTACGACACCGTGTGTAACCTTAAGAGATGGTTTTTCCAAATGAGGATTTACTTTAACACATGAAAGTGTAAGTTCCATCTGTACTATCGGAAGTGACGTCATCTGCGTCATCTTGAGTAACACTCTCACTCGTTCGTGTGTCTGACACTGATGATGTAGAAGGTGCACCACAGGATATCAATGCCATCTCATGTCCACACGTTTGTGCTGATATCACATCTTGGCTAACACTACCAGGTCGTTCATAGTGGGTCTTTATGTCATTATGGTTTAATTCCTGGTAAAGGGGCGGATCATGTGAGCTATCTAATTCGTCGGATGGTTGCGCTGTCCGTTTCTCACGATTTCGCTCATGTCGAACAAAGCAAAGAATTGTTGCAAATATGGCTGCGACCAAAATGAGGATCAAACCAATAGGGATGTAGATGTGCATAGTCACAGCAAGGTGTTTCCTGTCACTGTTAAAATGCTCGACTTTTGACGTTTCAGACAAAAATGTCAACCCAGGTAAGGCCGTAAGAGTCACAAAGGGGGTTTGTACGTTTAGAATTGTTGACGCATTCGGAGATCCGGCAATAGATTGTTGGCAAGTTATTAAGGAATTGTTGTCCGTTTCTTCCACGTCGTGAATGGTAAGGGCACTTCCGTCTTCATGTTCTGTGATTACATATTTGGCAGAGCTAGAAATCCTACTACCGTTGACAAGCCACACATAGTCAATAATGTTGATCGTTGACTTTGATTCTACCGAGCATTTATATGTGATATTCTCTCCAATCTTTGCTATCGAAACACTTGTAAAGATCGATACCTTTGGACTGTTAAGTATATGAAACGGACCAATTGAACATTGTTGTTCCCCAAAAATTGCGTCGCCTCTTATCGAACAGACAATGTAACTGCCATTATCAGCCGAAGACAAAGTCCACGCTTTCTTCACACTGATAGTTTTGCCGGCATTTTCTTTACTAAGCGTTCTGTTCTCTGTGCTTTGATTAGGACCCATCGTCCACCGGAATAAGATAGTTCCCCTGTATACCCTGTCCTAAACACGTTGTCTTTATCACCTCACCTTCTCTGTAGTACTCCTTGACACTTGATGGTTCACATACGGGGTATTTACTGTCGGGCGTCAAACGCACATCAACAGTCACTGTGTAAGAATCGGATCGCAGAACGCGATTACCATTACTTTTGGAATATAAAATACAACTGAACTGACCACGGCTGTGTCTGCTGATTTTCCACACTTGTAGATCGCACGCCAATCCTGAACTTCTGTGATATCGAATGCTGAACTCATCGACGAAGCCCAGCACATCGGCATGGTTATGATCGCTCGAAATATTTACTCCATTCCAAAACCAGTTCACGAAGAAATAGTCTGCGTCAAAATTTTCGAGAGTACAACGCAATGTCACATTTTGCCCTTCAACAACTTCACGATTCGGTAGCATAAGCTGCAATGTTGGGACGGGAATCACTGTGAGGTACCCATTTGAAGAGTTTGATATGTTCAGTCCGTTTTCAGACACAACGCAACTGTAAAAACCTTCGTCAGTTTTATCAAGGTATTTTACAGTTAACGTCTCACCAATTGTCGGTCCGTCCAGTGAGATGCTATATTTACGTTCATTGGTGACTTTGTTACCACTTACGGTGACGTAATTCAAATTGAACAGCCAGTCTACTGAGTAACCGGACTTATGCATCGCAAGGAAGCATGAAAAAGTAGCCGACTCACCTTCTATTGCAGTGGTGTTAGTTGGTTCCCCATTTTTAACAAACGGAGACGGCCGCACTGCCACTGAATTCGAAGCTTTCAGCAGGTGGAGAAGGAGCAAGGCTGTCAAAAAGATGTTTTGTGTCCCCATTATAGTGAGGTCCAATGATGCAGACGACAATGAGTAAAGCTATCGTGGCGTACAAAAAGAGTGTTTTAAAAGTCAACTCGTAACTGAACTTATTCCGCTTTTCATAATAATTCGTATCCGTTAAATTACAGTGTTGATATTATATAATATAAACGAAACTCTTAGCTTACGATGAACCACAAGCAGGAAACCCATTTTGACTTTAAAATCACCGTTTCTGATAGGTTCCCTGTAATTATAAAGATAAGTTGTCAGTCTCTACGATGTTGGCGATGGAACATTCGATTCCTTTTTTCAATTCCGGGCAATTTCTCCTTTACACGTAATGTAATCGAATCATAGAGGGAATGTCAGACTACTTACTTTCTACGTTAACGCTGCTTACGTAGTCTGAATTTTTGTTTCTTTTGCCATAAGCTAATGTTTAGGTTTGACTCGATTTTATATTCAAAAAATGGGAAACAGGAAAGTATAATATCATCGTCAAGCGAGAAACAAAATGAGAATGTGTTTGAAGCTGTATATCGCGATTAGAATAACGTGGTAAACAAAACTAAAATAGTTACAATTAAATAGATAAAACCAGTCAAGTACATGGAGGTAAGCGACAGATAGGCAATTATGTCTGATACAGAATTATTTCATGTAAGTTCTGCATCTAGCCTTAAGCTTGGCCAAAACTATCGTGAACGAACAGGCAACAGTCTAGCCAAACGCGGATTTCTGGCAGACAACTGCAACGAACTGATTACTGGGAACAAATCTGAGTCCGTATATCATGTATACAGTGACTGAAGCTGTACGAAACTTTTCTGTGTCAACCTTTCACACTTTGTCTACTGAAATGTATTCTGAAATAATAGTTAGGGAGCAGTATTACTTATTTCTTGCCCCTATGCGCTACAAAATACGCACACATTAACCTGTATGAGGCCAATACCAATCAAAACAGATTTTCTAACTTCTCTTGGTTTTCTGGCGTATCCAAGTTCACAATGCCTTTGAAATAAAAGGTTCAAAAATGCAACGCTCGCTCTTACACCAATTCATTAATTTGCCTCTCCCCTTATGTGAGTCAAGGAAAAGAATACTAGTAATTATTCTTCAGATTTCAATTAAAGAAAGATACATAAATATACAGTGACGCAGTTTATTATCTTTCCAGTTCTGGTTACGATATGATTGGATGAATTTTGGCTGGGTAAATGTGTCGATACTCGATTTAAAAAGCTTACCATTAGACCAAGTAAAGCGGGTAAATGTGTCGATACTCGATTTTCAAAGTTTACTCCATTGATGGCTTTTGGAAAATGGAAAATGACGATAAAATACAATGCTTGCTCTTACAATAAAGTGCGCCTTGGGGACAGGTATGACGATTCTGCAACTTTTCACATTCAGATTTACAGCTTGTTTAAGGTCAGTTTGAAACTCTTGGAGTGAGTAAGAAAATTTTTCACCTTCTTAATTTTGCGAAAATCGGAAATGTGCTGGGATGGTGGCCATATTGAATATCAAATATCACTAAATCTAAGGCATTCGTTTCCGTGGTAACAAAATTTACACACGGAACTTTGATGATTATTTTTGTTTTTGAATGAGAATGATTGAATTTTTCGTTTAAAGTATAAGCATGCCAATTTCGAGACGCAAACTACATGAAATCAAGATGTTGTAAACAAAACTAAGGCACTTGCGAGGCACTTTCAAGAAAACTGTAGTTCTCTTTTATTGCAGGGTTCAATCCTGAAAAGTAATCAAACACGTGAAGAGGTATATTTGCTTCTCCGCTAGATGTATAATATGGAATATGGCTGTTGACAACAAATATTATAAATAAATTACATTGCCACAGTAAGCTTCTAAAAGTTTAGGAATTCGAAACAAATTTCGATCGTCAAAGCTTATTCCATTCGCTTATTCCATTCGCAAAAATGTAAACTTTTATTTTCTATTTCTATTCCATCATTGCGCTCTTAGTATATAAATCATTGAAATGTGTTGCCCGGTATTGCGAATAAAATTAAAAACAAATGCGAACTTAAACAAATAATTCAGAGCCACGAGACACTTTAAATACAATGACTTGAATCGATCATTACACAATATTTAGTGATTAAAAGATTCCGTTCATTGTTTAAGTGAAGATAGAAGTCGAAATTCCATTTAATTTAAGTGACACTTTTAATTATTGAAAATAATTATACATAAAGTGACATCATTGGATCATCATTGATACATTCCGAATAAATACGACAAAATATCTAAACTGTCTAAGGCCAAAAAAAAAAAGAGAAATGTTTCTAGTCAGGCCTTTCTTTAAAAAATGGTGCGGCGACGCGGTTTTTTTTTTTCCCTCCTCCTCAAGGGAGGGAGCAGGGTCAGTTAAAGCGCCAAAGCTTAGCGGCTAATTTGCATAATCATTTGCATATCATTAATTTATATTTGCTTATGGATGTAAGCTTGCACATGCATCCACACATACATGTACACTCACAACAAAATGCAATGGTAACACAAAAGTGTGCAGTTTGAACATCATGGAAACTCTTTATTACACTTAAATAAATCATCACAGTATTGTAATTACAATTGCAATTAAACAGAAGATTCAGATTGAAACTTTGAGAGCAAGAAATGGTTCGTCTCATTGGAGTTTCATTAATACATATATTGCTAATAAATTGTCAAAACTTGCCAACAAAGAGGAAAATTCACAAGTTTAAGCTTTACAAAATTCAAATGCAATTGAATTTTATATCATTTTTGAACGACAAACACCACGAATAATTTTTCATCACGGGGATAGATTTCAACCAGCGGGCCCCCCCCCCCCCTCCCCGCATAACTTCTACTTCCACTTAACATCGTCGTTCGATTCTTGATTTTAAAAATACACACCAAGATGATCACAAGACATGAACTAAGTACAACTAGAATCCCTCGAAAATCAGGTGTAAAATCTTTCAGAGAACGTGTCAGAGTGGAACCACACGCGACGCCAGGATCAATGTCAACACGTTATGAACCTGTCGACCAACATGGCCGCCGCCATATTGAAATTTATGCAATGTGAACTCGATCGCGATCGTGATCGTACTCAGACAAAACTCATCGTTGTACAATCATAATCAACCTCACCAGTCAACTCTTGTTTCTTTTGCGGTCCATTTCGTTGATCAAAGCATGGGAATGTGATCAAAGGCCCTGCTAGTGCTACACCGCCTACCTCTGTGAACACTTGTCCGCGATGTATACTGTCTTTGTTGGTCGAAATAGTCGTTCTGGAATGAAAATTTGTGAACAACCCAGCCGATTCTTCTATTCTTTTAACGTTCCTCCCAACACTTCCGGATACCATACTTCACACCTTCCACTCTTTCACCAGGTTAAAAGTTGCAGTGAGCGCTTATGTGTAGACAACGCATGCATCAGAGCATGTGAACTAATGATGGCGGGAATATTTTAAAGCGTAGCGGGGAGAATCAAAGCGTAGCGGGGGGGGGGGGGGGGAGGCCGAAAGCGTAGCGGGACCGCTATGGCTGGGGATAACACTGAGTTTTGTAGTTTTATCAATATAGTAACATTTAAACTGTTCATGCAGTCACTGATCATGTGCCCCAAAGAATTTTCTTTCTCTTCAGCCGTTTTGGTTTGGTGTTATAGTAATCAGTATGTAGTTTGCCACAGCCGCCGGCCTCAAACCAGGAAAAAAAAAAGGTGACGCGCTGTTGTTCAAGTGACTCGCGCGCTGACCAGAAACATTTCTCTTTTTTTGGCCTAATAATACTTTTGTAACACGATATCGGCATATTTTCAGAGAAGTGCGTCAACGCGACGAAACTATCCGTGATTTTGTGCTCCATATAAAACAACGTTCACATTAATTTTGGGAGTCGTAATTCAGCGTATGTCACAGACGGATCTTCCTGGCTGGACTTTGAAGCAATCGCTCCAGCACAAGTTTCTTTTCTCTGAAGGTCAAGTTCAGCGTACACCAGTCCCTCTACATTCCTTGATTTTTCACCATTTTCGTTGATTTTCTCTTCACTCCAGCTTGGCTTAAGAGTATTTCCGCTTTCAGGTGATTTCCTAACCAACTCAGTAGTTGAGTTAGTTTCTACTAGTTTAGTACGCTTGAGGACTTGGCATAAAGTGAATCAGCGGTAAATATGGCAACATCTGTTTCGGGAAAACATCTACTTTCTGAATTCAACGGCAAAGCATCTGCCGCTTCAATGTCGATGGAATTAGCATGTTGCCTTATGTTCATATTTATAGATTCATTCACTGAGGCAGGCACACTCTCCTTCCTGCCCTTTCTTCGTATACAGACAATACTTACTGTAATTGTTATTATAGCGAAAATCACCACTCCAATTACACCAAGTATCACATACACTGCAGGAGACGCATTGGTGACGGTTGAATTATTTCGCGGTTGCGGTTTTCCAGTGAGTAAAGGTAAAACTCTGTCTTTTCGGGTCGTAGCATTGTAGCGAAAGGTTGGAGGAGCAACAGTTTCATGTTTATAGATATAAGTAACTGTAGCTACTCCTCGAACTCTTATTGGACCGATGGTACAGTTTCGTTCGCTCAAAATCGCAGGGCCTTTCATTGTACACGTTATGTGATGGTCATCATCGGTAATTTTGAGTTTCCATACATCCCTGGCCGTATCTCCGTATCTGTCGAGTGTTCCATTGCTTACTATACCGTTTCTGGTCCAGAGAAAGTACAGTGGAGCATTTCCGCCTTCTGCCGAACATGTCGTTTCAAGCATATCGTCTTCTGTGTAGTAGTTTTGTGAAGTTGTCGGGGAGCATCTTGGGTATTGTTCGTCTGGAGGATAAATAACTGTAACGGTAGCCATCTTCGATTGCAATATGAGTCTTTCAGGATAGTCATGGTATACTCTACATTGGAAATTTCTACCGCTGTATTCTTTTGAAACACTTCTCACTTGTAAATCGAACGTCCCCGCTTTCCTCGAACCTGTAATTGCTACTTCGCCGAGTGAAGTTGTCCAATCGGATTTCGTCATTTTGTGATTCAGTGAAATGACTTCCCCGTCAAGAAACCATTTTACAAGGAATATTTCAGCATTAAATCTTTCCATTTGACAATGAAGGGTCAGATTTTGTCCTTCAACAACCGTCTGAATGGTTGATGTTGTGCGAAATATTGGCTTCAGAATTATTTGCAGGTTACCACTTGTATATTCACGCAGTGCCTTGTACCCTCCATCGTCGACTTTGCCATAAACGGAACACGTGTAAAACCCTTGGTCACCTATGTCAATATTTGTAACGATAATTTCAGTGCCTTTAATCTGACTTTGTTTTCCCGTTGAAAGCGTGTATTTTTCTTTTCTCTTTATATTTCCGTTTCCCTCAGTCAACGACGTGGAATTCAACTCCCACAGAATATAGTAATGTCCATTAGGAGACAAGTGCAATCCACCAAGGTTGCATTCAAACTGGCTTGTGTATCCAATGAACAGTCATTTCTCGCACTGCCTTAAACTTATATCGTGCAAGTCTTTTAATATTAAGGATGAAAGAGTTGTTTGAAAAGGAAATGAACCAGAAGACGGAAAGAAATAATTGAAGCCTGCAATGCCAATTTTAGAGATATGAATCATAGCATTACAAGGATTTTGAGCAGCTCCATCCGGTAAAACGTGTACAATTTTATCATTTCTCTCATTTGAGGTATAATGTTACCAGTCAATTCCGTTTTGAAAATATAGTGTTAATTTGCATCATAGACCCTAGGAAAACGGTCGACGCCTGTGTGTGCGCTTCACAATAATAAGGCCCTGTATAGACGTTGTATGAAAAATCTTGCAAATCTTCACAACATGGTGCAGTAATCGTTGACACCTTACAAGGTTACACCTGTCACTGAAGGAAGTCATTCCTTAACTTGATTTACTGTAGAATGTACCTCAGCGAGAGACTTTGGACACTCAAAGCGTCACAATACTCCTTAGCCCACCACTTGTGCCGGCTTATTCGGACGCTTATGGAGTTAATTCTGTTTTCACCGGCGTAGGTTCGTGAAAGTAGGGAATTTTATTTCCCCATAGAGATGGCACAGGGATGGTGACCATTTTCAATTTCAAGTATCCGTAACTTGTTGGGTATTTTTTTTTGGGGGGGGGGGGTTGTATCAAAATTGCAAGATATGCCCCAATTGTAATTCTTGATTTTGAAAAAGAATGGCTAAAAGTTTGCCAGAGAAAAGTTTGAGCAAATTTTAAGTCTTTCATTACCGAGGCGCGAAACAACACCACTGATAACTTCGAGAAGCATACCTTGCATGCGTTTGGATTTGCATTTCAGGTTCAATGACCATCATAAAAGGTTAAAAGGTAGACCAAATGACGATATTTTAGATAAATTGCAACTCTTTGTTTCATCTAATGTCCCCAAGGACAAAAACATTTGTTATCCCTTTGATCCAGGAAGCTTCAGTCACAAAATTTCTCAGTAGTCTTGATTGCAAAAAGTCGACTGGTTTAGATGGCATTAGTTCTCGCTTTTTGAAGATTGGAGCAACCAAAATAACATCCAGTCTCACTGCAAATTTCAATTACGCTATTTTCTCTGGGACATTCCCTGTTCAATGGAAATCGGCAAAAGTGACACCATTGTATAAAAAAGGAGCAAGAGATATTGTATCAAATTACAGACCTTTTTCTATCTTGCCTATTTTGTCCAAAATTTTAGAAAGACATGTTCATGCTCACTTCTATAACTTTCAGTGCACTTTTATCTTATTGTCAAACAAACAAACAATCAGGTTTTTGCAAGTTTCATTCATGTCAAATTGCATTAACAAACATCACAAAGTCATGGAACCAAGAACTTGATAACGGAAATCTGATAGGCATCCTACTTGTTGATTTCAGAAAGGCGTTTGATCTTGTTGATCATAACATATTACTAAAAAACTTAGGATTTATGGATGCTCAGAAAATAGTTTGCTGTTTTTCACATCATATTTGGAGAAAAGAACCAAGATAGTTTCATTCCATGGGGCATTTAGTGATTCTTGTCAAGTCTCTGTGGGTGTACCAAAGGGATCTATCTTGGGCCCGTTATTCTTTCTACTTTTCATCAATGATCTTCCTTTGTTTACAAATACATCTGATCTTTACATGTATGCAGATCACACTGCTTCACAGCTCACCAGTACTAAGTTAAAATAAATTGAAAATAAGCTTAATCGAGACATGTATCACATCACACACTGGTGTGATCTTAATAACATGCGTATTAACTCTCAGAAAACAAAAGTAACGGTCGTTTGAACTTCTCAAAGAAAAGCTAGAATAGATGAATCAATTCATGTGTTATGTAATGGAGATCAACTGGAGTGTGTTACACATGATAAATTATTGGGAATAATTATTGATGATACCTTAAGCTGGCAAAAACAAGTTAACTCTGTTTGTAAAGTATCACTTTTAAATTACTTCAACTCAAGCGTATTTGCCCCTTTCTAACTAAAAGGGCCATGATGAGTTTCTATAATTGTTTTATTTTACCCCATTTTGATTACTGTTCCAACATATGGGGTCACTGTTCTATCAAACTTTTAGGACGCATTGAGCGACTCCAGAAAGCTGTTGCGAGAGTTCTTTTAGATTGTGATTTTAATACTTCTAGTGAAGTTTTATTCCGTACGCTGAATTGGATGCCATTCTGAAAAAGGATTTTATATCATGAACAATTCTAATGTATAAAGTACAAAACAATTTAGCTCTAGATTACTTGAATGTTTTTAAACGGATACACAATGTTCACAGTCGGAATACTAGATCTGCTGCCAAGGAAGATTTATACATTCCAAAACATAGAACACAGTTTTTTAAGAAAAGTTTTACATACAGTGGTGTAAAAATATGGAACAGTTTACCGGTTGACTTAATGTCATGTTCCTCATTGCAGGCTTTTAAAGACAAATGTAAACTTTATTTCTTATGTGACACAGATGTTCAGTAGTGTAATGTTGTTTATTGTCCATTTGTCCATTTGTTTGTTGTACCTATTGTACGTTTTGCCTTTCATGTCTTCATGGATGTGTGCAAGTTTTAAAGTATATATTGAAACTTTTAATGATTTTTCGACACTGTGTGAGAAGGGCCATTGGCTCAACAGTTTATCGAGATTGAATAAAGTCTAAATAAAATAAATAAACAAATAAATACATTTGCGCTGACAATAACAGATCCTGCTTACCACAGAACATGTCCATTGTTAGTAGAATGCTATCATAGGAATATCGGACTGCTACCTTCAAATTAAGAATTCGTTTTCAGGACAAATCATATGGTCTTACATACGTATCTGGCCCGTGGAAGGCAACCTCCAGCAGTAAATATGAGGATGTATATGTCAACTCCTTTGCTTACCAATCAGCATGCCATACGTTTGAATTAAAATATGAAATTTAACGAATTGAAATCAATCCATATAATAAGTATTGGTCTATTCGTGTTACTGATTCCTTTGCCATCAGTTTTGCAAGACGTTCTCCGCATCAGCCATCTCACACAGTAACGGCTGCAGGTAGGATTATCCTTAAAGAATCGTTAGGCTGCTTGTGCATCAATTCCATATCCCATACTATCACAGTTTGTGAACTTACGGTCAACTCTGACAATATATTCAAGGGAAATTACATTTCTCCTGGTTTGAATCAATGCTGATTAAAATGATCTATTTCAGCTCCCTTCTAAAGGAGAGATTTTTTACATCTGTATGTGCACATAGTACAAAAAATACGGTTTCTGAAAATTACATTATAATACGCACCCTCAACGTTGATGATGGTATTTCATAACTCTCCATGGTCAGGAAATTATGGTATACTTGTTACACACCCATTCAAATTAAATGAGACAAGTCAATAGAAATGACAATGAAGTTTTGCAAAGCTGAATCTGCACGGTTTTAAAGCGTTTTTCCTTACTTAAGTCAAACCTTCTATAATGTGTAATTTTTCTTCCACCTTATGATGTAACCGAATCGTTTACCATGTGCACATTGTAAATTCAGTGTGCATTGCTTATTGGAAGGAGAACAAAGAGTATAAAATACAATAAATACTACTAAATATATCAATTTTAACTTTTATTGACAGAAGTGTTATCTTATCTGTACGTGTAATTAAGTCTAACTACTGATTATTCGAAATAAAAAGTTTAATAGTTGACATAACGAGCGACATGTTTCACAAATCTTTAAAATTACTAACAATTTATAACGATAAATAGTGCCTATTGAAGTTTCACATATTTTTGTACTTGTAACAGTTGTTGAAGTGTTTGATTTTAACGAATGAGTATAGCCACGTTTGATATAATTCCACGGTATTTTTGTCTGTATCTTGTGTCTCGTTTACCGCCTAAGAAACGAAGTCATCACTGTGGTTTGATCTTACCCCTCTGCAATTATATGGTAGACTTTGACCTGTACGGCTGAAAGTGATGTGAAGAGGTAAGGCATTGGGAAATTACCAGGATTCAGCTTGCCAATGCTCCTACTTAGACAAACATATGGCTAATTGTTTTCGATGACTTGAAATCCGGGATAAACTTTAAATATAAACAACAATACAAGAGATAAATGAAGCAGAAGGCATTTAGTAAATAAAGTGCTGAACTGTTAAACCTAATTTTAGGATAAGAGCAATAAACCCATTAGTCCAGTCAATTTAGGGTTTAACCTAGGACTAATTGCAACAGAAATTATTTCTTCACCATGACCTTTGGAAAGGTCTAACTAATGACATATTAAAAGTATAGGAAAATCTAAGGGGTGCAAATTGGTTAAATTTGCATATATTCAAATTAGCTATACATCGCCTGTAAAATGACTGCTATACTCACATTTTGGGCATGTAAACTGAATTCAAGTGACATTTTTCATTGCAACACAATTTAGTAAGGTTCAACAAGTTATTTTCTAAATGTCCCTAACAATAAATAGCATGCAAATTAACTAATTTGCATATATTTGCAGTTTTTCAATTATTTCAGACAAAATTAATGTCTAAGCTCATATATAAACAAATTTTTTCTCCATGAAATTGTTTAAAGTTAATTGTTAGTCATTATAGGTCAAAGAAAGGAAAAGTAAAGTGGTAGGAGGGGCACTTTGCAGTTATGTAAAATGAGGAATCTTGACGCATTGCCTACACACAAACAAATACATTAAATGATCAAATTGCTTGAATAAAATGTCATTTTGCTCAATATATTTTTAAGAAATCTATTAACAGCAACAATTTTGTTCTCAATACTGAGTTTTACATTTATTTAAATTATGCACTGTCTCACTTTCCTCTTAGAGTTTACTAGTCATTTGTTTGTCGTTCTGGGACTCTTCCGAAATATAGAGTGGAAACTACGGCGCGCCAAATGTTTCAAAAATATTTATCGTCATAGAGTAAAAATAAACTGTCAAATTTTCTTTCTAAAAATTTAAGTCTTAAACGTGTATGAATAATAAAGAAAAAGTTCTTTCGTCCATATCATTGCATTTATCATGTACCTTTTCATAAAAATAGCATTCATTTGAAAATACGTGTCATTAAATATTTGAATGTGCCTGTACAGATAAAGATGACGTGCAACCGTCTTTCTTGATTGAAATAAAAATTCGATGGAATTACGGAAGAAAATAAACGAGAAAAGTATTATTGCAAAAAAGGGCAGAATGTTATGTAATGCTTAATTGTAAAATATTCTTTAAACCGTAATGAGAAGATAAACTTTTCAAAAATTTGGAAATACCACACTCCCATACTTATTGACATACACGTGTATTTGATATAAAGGTGCAATGAATGCTGATTATAAGGGAAAAAAGAAAAAAAAAATCAAGCACACCACAACACAAAATATTGAAATGATTAAAACAAAACCACAAATAGTACTTGCACTACTACCAAAAAACAAAACGAACCACCATCAGGTCTGACTAAAAAAAGAAAGAGAATCACAATTGAAAAGTCGACCGAGATCGCGCCGGCGTTGAGGCTGTAAAGAAACCAAACGAGGTCAGCTTGGAAAAAAACCAAAGCGAGGTTACAAAAAAAAAAAGAGGTTACCCAAAAAAAAAACTCAGTAGAAAAAAAGAGGCCCGTTCGAGAAAAAAAAACAGAGTGGGACACCCCGCAGAAAAAGCCCAGCATGAAAATTGAATAATTGTCAACGTCATGATTGTTACAGTTAATGCCAGAGGGTTTTTGATCATCACACTCGGATGTTGGACATGATATTTGGGTATTTCAGCGATAACTCTCAGCTTCTAGTCTTCAATATCATCTCATGGACGTCCAAGCTATCGACACGTCCCATTCTATATTAAACAGTTACCAGTTTTGGTTAAAAGTGGACAAAACACTCTTGGTGGTTCGTCGGCTGCCAGCGGTCCCCTCGCTCCAATGTACACTCGAGGTGGTAAGCCAGCGGCCGGCGGTCCCGTCGCTAGTACAGTAGGCCTACACGCCGGCAACCAGCGATCCCCTCGCTGTAAAGTGTAGGGCCGCCTCTCCCAAATCCATGATAGACAGTCTGTGCCCAAACCCCAACAAAACGATGGCTTGCCGCTAGCCCACGGTTACGTGTGGTTCTATACACAGCGGCCGCCGTGTGGGTATGCATAGTAAAATTGCATACTACGCAGCACTCTGCGGCCTAGTTCTGCATGGCAGGGCTGTGTGTTACCGGCGTGACACGGCCTCCCGTATAACGCCGGTAACACGTACACAGCCCTGCCGTGCAAAGCTAGCAGCGGCCGCTATGTATTGAGCCACACACGTATCCCGTGGGTTTAGCCTCTAAACGGAGTGTGGCAAAGGCAAAAATAATCGGGCTGAAACACTCCGTCTAAATTCGAGGCAACGTTTTCACTATATAAGTAGTAGTAGTACCTGTAGAACGCGAACGCGCCCGACTTGACAAACACTGATCAAGCAGCCGCTATTTCTCTGTACACTGTAGCTCAACACAACCAGCAAAGGGAGTGGTAGGGCTACGGATCCGCAGCAAGGCCGGGCTGTGAGTTACCGGATACGGCCAGGCCGTATAACGCCGGTAACTCACAGCCCTGCCCTGCCACCCAGAGCTATGTATAGGCTACTGCACAAATATCGTAGCTCCATACATTGGACTGTGTGGATATAAAGATTTCTGCAATGGGGATCGACATGTCGTGTATAGCCCTGCGAGTATAGTGAGAGTGTCTGGCGTTGCGAAGGCCGGACACTCTCGCCATACTCGTAGTCGTAAGGCTTGTACAGTTGCGTCGCTCGTCTTGTCGAACACGGAAAACGATGGACGTTCTCTCAACATGCGGCAGATTTCTTCAAAACTATTCATTTTATCATGATTTGGGTGATCTTTGAGGATAGACGAGGAATTAGCAAACAACGAGGTGGTTATTATCATGGTATTTGAACCCGATGTATCGAACCATACGTATAAAACTGTGTAGAAATCATGTAGGCCAAACGGCGATGACAGTGCGGCTCGGTGGGAGGCCTGCAGTGGGCTACCTGCCATACCGCGCCGAAGGCATCGATTTGTTCGCAGTGTTGCTATGAAGGGTCATGGGTTGTACGTCTCGCTCGTGATCTGACCTGTGGACTGCCTGAAATTAACTTGACTCGCTGGAACTATTCACTGTTAACTTGGACGTTCTTTAGAAATATTGCCCACTTCATTTCATCAAGTATGGTTTCAAGTAGAGCAGGGCCCAGCCAAACAGAGCTAGGTTTCAAGATGTCACGTTATCACTGAAATGCTCAATTAATATTCGTCAAACAGTTGGAGTATGTGGTGATCAGATTCCCCGCTGTTGGGGATTCATCGATCGAAGGAAACTGACGTGAACCATGAGTTTTTTGAATAAAATAATTGTAATTTCGGGCTTGTTGTTTTTTCTGTGGCGAGTGCTCGTTTTTTTTTTTTTCGTTTTTTTTCGTTTTTTTTTGCTGTGGCGAGTCCTCATTTATTTTTCTTTCCACAGGCCACGCGTTTTTTTGTATCTCTGTTCATGGCATTTTTTATTTTTTTCGTTTTTATTTTATTTAATTTTATTTTTTGTAGATGAGATCCACTTTTGTCTAGAGCCACCACTGCCGAATTTTTCACCGATTTTCTCTCTTTACTGTCAAAGCGGCTGGTGATTCATATTATATTTTTGATTATCTATAATACGTTTATTATGAGACGTAGTGCTTTTAATTTTCTTAAGTACATAAATAATTTTATGTATGCATGGCTTTTTTGTCTGATTCTTTTCCAATTATTTTCTGTATGTGGTTCACGTTTTATTTTTTGTACTATTTTTTCCGGGTGGTAGTAGTGATTTTTAGTGATTTTCTTGTGAATTTTTGTGGACGTATCACTGTATAACACATTTTTCTTTTTTCTTTTTGTAAAATCAGCACTCATTGCACCTTTTTCGCGAACTATTATACGTGTATGTATGTCGATAAGTATGGATGTATGACTTTTTCAAATCGTTGAAAATTGTTTATTTCCTAATTACGCTTAAAGATTTTTTCTCAAGTTAAAATGAAGTATTAAATGACATTTCTGTCTTTTGTTTTTAATTATACTTTTCTTACTTTTCCTTCCTAATGAGACCGAATTTTTATTTCAATTGAGAAAGACAGTTATTTTTGCACTGAATCGATAAATATTTTGTAACATTTGGCGCGCCGTAGGAAAAATACGGTAAACTACTTTTTGTGTAGATTAAATCTAATTTTTAAGTGAAATCCATTTGAAAGTGAAACACAGTGGCAGCCATACTTGATTTATGCACATTAGGAATATTTCTTGGGCGATAAAATATATTCAAAAATATTGCCCGGACAAAAATTAAGATAAATGCATATATTTCTTGAACATAATGTCGCGTTTTTCTCAATTCAATATGCATACAGTATGAATGTATTGCACCCATTATCGTTTACGTCTATACAAATTAGGTAATGTTATACCTCTTAGATTGTATTGGACTTTAGTCATTCTAGGACCTCTCTAAAATACACAGAGAAAAAATAATGCTACTGCTGTCAGAAGTAACTTAAAATAGTTATTTATTAGGGATATACAAAGAAAAGCGAAGTCTTGTGGCGGCCATATTGGAATTATGCAAATTAGGAATATTTCTATGATGACAAAATATTTCCATCAACATTGCCTAAATCAAAAACAAGGCAAATAAGCCAAAACCTGCAGATGTCATCTTTAGCCAAATATTTAAGTAGAAATATTTTATCAGCACCTAGTTTGTAACCATAATCTTTTTACATTTATGCAAATTAGGCATTGTTTACATTTCTAGATTGTACTAGGCTTTTAGTATACCATTGTAGGACCTCTTTGAAATACACAGTGAATAAAATATTCTATTGCTGTCAGACGTAGCTTCAAAATAGTTATTAATTAGAGAAAAACAAAGAAAAGTGAAGTGTTGTGGCGGCCATATTGGATTTATGCAAATGAGGAATATTTCTATGGCGACAAAATAATTCCATCAACATTGCCTAGACCAAAAACGAGGCAAATAAGCCAAACACCTGCATAACATATCATATTTAGCCAATTATTTTTAGCAGAAACATTCCATCAGCACCTAGTTTGTAACCATAATCATTTTACATCTATTCAAATTAGGCACTGTTTACAATTCTAGATTGTACTAGGCTCTCAGTATGTTATTCTAGGACTTCTCTAAAATACAAATTGAAAAAATTATTCTATTGCTATCAGTAGTAGCTTAAAAATAGTTATTAATTAGAGAAAAACAAAGAAAGTGAAGTGTTGTGGCGGCCATATTGGATTTATGCAAATGAGGAATATTTCTATGGCGACAAAATATATCCATCAACATTGCCTAGACCAAAAACGAGGCAAATAAGCCAAAAAACCTGTATCAAAATCATGTTTAGCCACATATTTTAAGTAAAAACCAACTATCAGCGACAATTTTATACCCATGAGCCCCCTTTACATTTATGCAAATTAGGCACTGTTGCACCCCTTAGATTTTATTATACTTTCACTATGTTATTTCTAGGACCTTTCCAAAATGGATGGCGAAGAAATAATTTCTGTTGCAATTAGTCCTAGGTTTACCCCTTTTTTGGCTTAGATTGACTGGACTACATCACAATAAAAAAGTTTTTGAAAATATCAGAAACAGAAATAGTGTCCCTTCTACTTCTAGAGTGCATAGGAAGTACAATGCTTTAGCATTTTTACTTTACTTTTTTACCACGTACATTGCATTAGAATTGCTTCAAGAGATAATTGTTACACCTCAGTTTGCGTTTAAGATTGCACGTCTTCATTTGACTCACGTAGGCAAATGCTTGTTGTACAGCAACATCACTACGGTATTCACGGTTGCTAAACAGAGAATCTGGTCGCAAATTTTCCGCCGTCCTCGCGTACTCTGGATAAAACGAAATGCGACTTAATTTGGGCAATCGACTGAAGCTGTGAAACTTCCCGATGTGACGCTACGCAGTTGAGTTATCGAAGCAGTCGCCCTGTGCAGGCCCAGGACAGTGGCAGTTTCCTTCCAGTTCCGTCGGTGGACACAACATCGATCTTCCGAGGATTAGAGCGCCATCATCGACTAGGCATGGGTAATTACAATGCAGAAGTCTTTGAGGCTATCTAAAAGATTTCTTTTTATGAGTATCTGTAAACATGGAAACGGCGATTCCACTTCTACTTCAAGAACTTCTGCTCAGCTACAATATACATATGTTGATGGTAATTTGGATTAGTGCATACGTTTGTTGCATGAGGGCCTGAGAATCGCCAAAAACAGTCTGTTATGTTAGTAACAGTTTAAAGTAATACAGTCGCAGCGAAGAGATGTGACAACAGCAGGAAATTAGGGATATAAAATCGTTCTTGAGGGAACCGTAATTAATTTCCGGCTTTGGGTCGGAAGAATTACCGTGTCATCCCGAAATGAGTAGCCCAAGTATTTTGCGAGACTCCCCTCGCCATACTAACTCATGCACATCAGCGCGCATACTACATACATACATACATACATACATACATACATACATACATACATACATACATACATACATACATACATACACACATACACACATACACACACGCACACACATACATACATACATACATACATACATACATAAAAGCGTTGAAATTCGTTTCTTCGCTTCGATAAAGTGTGTATGTGCGATGTATGATAGTGAGCATGCGTGCGTGAGTGCTTCACGAACTCTACAACGTGTTGAGCGGTCTCAGTCAGAAAAATGTAACAACTTAGCCGGCTATTGAACCACTTCTTTTTGGGAGTGGAGATTTAGCCGACTGGTTCTGTCTGTGGCCTTTCAGCTAGGCGACTGATGCCGTATGTTGTGGGTTCGAATCCGATTGAAAACTATCCGTATTTTCTACCCTGGGTTGGTAACACTGCTGGTGGACAGAATTGTCCCCGAGGTTATCGTTCGCCCAGTTAAAGCGATGAAATTCGTTTCTTCGCTTCGATAAAGTGTGTATGTGCGATGTATGATAGTGAGCATGCGTGCGTGAGTGCTTCACGAACTCTACAACGTGTTGAGCGGCCTCAGTCAGAAAAATGTAACAACTTAGCCGGCTATTGAACCACTCTCTTTTGGGAGTGGAGATTTAGCCGACTGGTTCTGTCTGTGGCCTCTCAGCTAGGCGACTGATGCCGTATGTTGTGGGTTCGAATCCGATTGAAAACTATCCGAATTTTCTACCCTGGGTAGGTAACACTGCTGGTGGACAGAATTGTCCCCGAGGTTATCGTTCGCCCAGTTAAAGCGTTGAAATTCGTTTCTTCGCTTCGATAAAGTGTGTATGTGCGATGTATGATAGTGAGCATGCGTGCGTGAGTGCTTCATGAACTCTACAACGTGTTGAGCGGCCTCAGTCAGAAAAATGTAACAACTTAGCCGGCTATTGAACCACTCTTTTTTGGGAGTGGAGATTTAGCCGACTGGTTCTGTCTGTGGCCTTTCAGCTAGGCGACTGATGCCGTATGTTGTGGGTTCGAATCCGATTGAAAACTATCCGAATACATACATACATACATACATACATACATACATACATACATACATACATACATACATACATACATACACAACACACACACACACACACACACACACACACACACACACACATACATACATACACCACATACATACACACATACATAACACGTACGTACGTACGTACATACATACATACATACATACATACATACATACATGAACTGTTTGCATCTACACTGTATACATCCGTGTGAAGATGTATTGTGTCAGTGTACAGATGCACTTTCGAAATTCAATTCACTTTCACTCTTTGCCCTCACACATTAAACTGGGAAAATTTTCACCAAGACACTATAGGAGAAGATAGAAACATGATTTTAATAATGATTTATTTCCGTATAGTTACACCCACGATATTTCTAAATGCCATGTCTTTTCAATTCCATATTTTATTGAGTTCAAGCCGGTTCTGCTTAGGTTGACCTCAAGGCGTAAGCCATATCGCTAGCCAGTGGTGAACTAGGGGACCTCTCAGAGAGTGGCTTAGATGAATTTTTAAATGTTTGACTGCATAGTAATGGCGGAGAAGGTGCAACCATATTGAACTTTATCATACTAGTAAATCAGTTGAAAGTAATATAGTTCACATTTCTGTCGCTTGTATACATTTAGATGATAGATCTGATACTTTTGAAAATGCTCAACACTAAAACGTCTTGCGAATTTACAAATCATGTTAATGCTGCTAAGAAAAATCCTGGTAAAGCTCTCTGCGTAAAATCATATTCGTACCTGTAAGACCTGATGCATTAATACGTTTCTCATTGATTGCTGTTATTTTACATTCTGCAATTACAATAGTGATAATGATAAGTGAAATTGTTTAGCTGTTGATCAAGGATAATCTGAAGGTCTTTTTACCGATGTTCCAACCTTATTCAGCAAAAGACACAAAATTGTTTTTGAAGCAACTCGATCGCTTTCTCTTGCACCGTAAA
This sequence comes from Ptychodera flava, assembly GCF_041260155.1. Classification (NCBI taxonomy): domain Eukaryota; kingdom Metazoa; phylum Hemichordata; class Enteropneusta; family Ptychoderidae; genus Ptychodera; species Ptychodera flava. Next base: position 14,264,049 of record NC_091937.1, read on the forward strand.
TAATATATATTAATATGCCTATGAAAAACCCGTTATCGGGTTCACAATGCAACTTGACTAATGAAACTGAACCATAAAATGCTGGTCTGTAATGGTTTTTTTTGTCTCATTTCTTCATTGTGACACCATTGTGAGTTTCCACATTTGCTATAAACCTGGTGAAAAGCAGTAGTAACTCTCAAGTCTGCATATAAATGTCTCTCCACAGTGAAAAACATTGTCATCAAGGTTCGTGTGATGTCGAAAATCAGCCGATACCGGAAAAAAGAAATAACAAAATTGTATTTTGCTGTCTCCTGACGTAATTTGGTTAATCGATTAACAGTTGAAAAATTTCAAGGAAATCCATCTACGTCTGAAAAATGTATCTGTCATGTTACAGTAAACATACAGCACAATATTTAGAAAATCACACATTTTAAGCAATAACCATATACAAAATAGTATTTTTTTAAATCGTGTTTTTTTCTTCGTATCTTTTCTTCACACGTTTTTGCATTCATATAATATCGTAGTCAAAAGTTTACTGTCACAAGTTTATTTTCACACTTCTGTGACTATAATATATTTTAGCGGAAAAGATTGCCTACACGGTAAATTATGTGACTATATATAGCTGGGCGAGTTGTGAACGGCAGTGACAGTGCGTTTATCTTAACTTCAGACTGTGCAAATCAAACCTTAGCCTTTGGTAACATCACTGGCCTGTACTTCAGCATACGTCACTGACGTGTCCTCTTCATCGATTAACGAGACAATGGTCAGGGGACGTTCGCCAACGCTGAGGCGAAGGTCAAGATCAGCGTACACCAATCCTTCCACGTTTCTAGATTTCCTCTCCACGCCATCGTTTCCGCCCTGAGAAGACTTATCGGACGCGGACGTCAGTGTCTCATCGTCAATTTTCGATTTAGCGAGGTTATCATGAGGTTGAGATACCACGGATTCTTCGCTGACAGTTGAAGGTACAGATATTGACTTTACCTTCTCAAACTTCGTACTTTTAATATCCGATCTTTCCGGGCGCTCTGCAATGTCTCCAAGACCAGGACTGGTATCCGTGTTCCACGGATGTTCTTCCATATCGTCCTTGCCTAATACATTCAACACTGCTGTCCCACTTTTGCTTCGAACGTTTATCATATAATCGACACAGATGGTGATACTTGAAACAATGACGACGATCAAGACTAGTACAGCCACAATAATAACTATCTGTAAGAGTTTATCCGCATTGCGTGATTGCTGTGTGTTACCAGTCGGCCAATAATTTCTGAAAAGAATGGTAGCCGTCTCGGATTTCAATACAACTCTTCCTGAGGCGATCAAGTATACGTCGCAGTAGAAATTACCATTTTCGTTAACATCAACCATAGCTAAGTCATATACCCCGAAGCCTTCGTTACCAAGTACTGTTATCTCCCTAGAAGATTGGGTGCTTGTAAAGTTGATGTCGTAATTATAGAAATCAGTTTCCCGTCCCTAAACCATCTCACTTGAAAATGCGACAGGTCAACATTTTCAAATTGACAATGCAGAGTCACGGCTTCTCCTCATCCATTATTTTGCTAGAAGGCATTTGTTGAAATGAGGGTTTCGGCAGTACAGTAAGATGTGCTGATGTTGATTTTGTTAACGGTGTGCCTGTCAAGAAATTCGACACCAGTAAGACGTTGGTCAGACATCGTAACCTTTGTTATGTTAAGGGATGAACTTTTCAATGTAGTGGATTTGAAACATGATATTTATCTTTGTCATAGACTTCATTCTGCGCTTTGGTCAGGTATCGAATACCATTATGATTGTGATTGAATATCCTCCAGTGTACGACGTACTTTTTGTCTCCACTGTTCACCACGTCGTTGAAAAAAGCAGTGAAACGTTGCAGTCTCACCCTCCAGAACAGTGGTATCGGCTGGCTGTCCATTTGTAGCGAATGTCGGTGTTGCCGTCACGGCTGAAGTACATGCCAGAATCAAACAATCAACATCGACAGTGACAAAACCAATATATTCATGGTGGTAGTGACGATGGTCATCCCTACTTCTCACACTAGAAAATACTATGACAGTACCAAAACTATGGCTCACCGTTTAGAGGGACTTCGAGAGTACTATTACCACATCAACTCAGAGGATTGCTTGGTCGTTTAAGTAACAGTTGAAGGAAACGGGAACAAAGCAGAACCTGAGAAAAAAATATATAGCAAATCTAAGAAGGCAGACCACTTTCTTCACTTTATCTGATTCCATTCATCTCTGTTCTGAGAAGCTACTGAAAGCGGATTATCTCCTCGTTGGGGAAAATGGCACGAACTATCCATGGTCCCTCTTAAATTAGTGCCGTGCTTTCGTATCCGCTTGGCTTTATGCTTTTATTGAACCAAATCAGGGTACACAGCGCTCACCTCTTTGCATGTCATTGTTCTGAATGAATAAACATCATACCTTCGTTTATCGAAGTGAAAGTTGTCTACTTGACGTAATGCTGTCCACCTATCATGCCATGAGAAACCTCATCAAATAAAGATAATTAAGCATAAACGAACATAGTTTTGCAATGGAGATGTGCGCTGGAACATGTACTATAGTCAGAACGAATTTGTAATAGATAGAGCAACTGTTTGACGATTCTGGAAACTACACAGTATGTTTTACTGTATCAAAGTTCACAGAAAGATGACGGGCGAGACCGATAATATCTAGGCCCATTTCATCTTCGCATGATTCAACAACTCAAAGTGTTGAAAATACTTTTTTCGTTACGCATGCCTGGAAATATGGTCCTGCATTCATCAGGAATATCACGCAACATCTTTATAACATTTTTTTACATAATTCTTATAAAACTGTATCACAAGAAGTACAGTGCTTGCACGATTTAAAATGAGTTAGTCAGAAAGATATGGAAAATTCTGCAAATTATTGGATGATGTCTTTGTTTTCTTTAATTCGACTCATTGTAACATTTCGATAAACGAAATAAAATTAAATGTGAAACTATTACACACTCCACACTTTTTATGCAGACTGAATTTTTTAGACTGATAACGAAATGTGTAATGTTTAACACAATAAAACATGTTATCTTTGTAATAGCCACTTTCGATTATATTCTGCGTCCTCTATTGTTCATCATCTAAACTGTGGTATTTATACACAAAGTAAGAATTCCTTCGTTCTGTAAATATAATGATGGTCGGTAACGTATCATTGAAAATAATAAATATTTTGATAACTTCAATAATTTTTCCATAAATTTAAACCCTTGTAATGCACAAAAGTATTCATTGAATATTATGATTTTTATGCTACTATGGTAACTTTTATATCTTTAACATTACGTTTGCTTTGTTCAAAAGACACAGTTCAAAAGCTTGTTCTACTCCTAAATATTTTCGAAAAATTCTAGTGTTTTAACTTGTCAAAACTAATAACATATCCATATTAGTGCCATAATAAAAGTTACTGTTGGCAGCCGAGTTTCAGGCAGAATTTGTATTTCGAAATGACTCTAGAAGGATAATATGAAAAAATAATAAAATTTTATTGATACTATCCATGTCAGCTTAAACTGTCTTCTGATGGTGATTTATTAATGTCAGGTGGACCATGTCGAAATGCAATTATATTTCCGTGTTGTGTCGCACATGATATTACATAACGTCTGGTATAGTGTAAAATATATAAACTATTTGAAAAGGAAAAAGAATTTAATCTTTCTATTTTCTTTTGTCCTCAAAAGTGTTTATAAATAAAGTCCTGTTTCGTCTTTCCATGTTAAAGCAGAGTACTCTTTTCTTCGCCTAGTACATTTTGACACAAACAGCAAGGGTAGGGGCATCGATATTTTAACTAAATAATTTTGCGTAGTTTTTGTTAATATTCATTCGGCAGCTTGTAACTCAATGTGTCAGTGATGTCCCTTCTTCATGGTTGAATAATGAAGCGGAGGTCAAAGTTTTGCTAAAGGTGACGTAGGTGACATGCTTACATGTAGCATTCCAATAATTCAGGACGGTTACATTGCTAGGATGCCCATTTATAGCAAACATTGGTCTTTCGGTCATGATGAATCATGAGTCAGAATTAAAACGATCATTATCGACCGGGAGACAACAAATAGTTCCATGATGGTTGAAGATGGCTATTGAACCACTCTTTCTTTGGGAGTGGAGATTTAGCCGACTGGTTCTGTCTGTGGCCTTTCAGCTAGGCGACTGATGCCGTATGTTGTGGGTTCGAAATCCGATTGAAAACTATCCGAATTTTCTACCTGGGTAGGTAACACTGCTGGTGGACAGAATTGTCCCCGAGGTTATCGTTCGCCCAGTTAAAGCGATGAAATTCGTTTCTTCGCTTCGATAAAGTGTGTATGTGCGATGTATGATAGTGAGTATGCGTGCGTGAGTGCTTCACGAACTCTACAACGTGTTGAGCGGCCTCAGTCAGAAAAATGTAACAACTTAGCCGGCTATGAACACTCTTTCTTTGGGAGTGGAGATTTAGCCGACTGGTTCTGTCTGTGGCCTTTCAGCTAGGCGACTGATGCCGTATGTTGTGGGTTCGAATCCGATTGAAAACTATCCGAATTTTCTACCCTGGGTAGGTAACACTGCTGGTGGACAGAATTGTCCCCGAGGTTATCGTTCGCCCAGTTAAAGCGATGAAATTCGTTTCTTCGCTTCGATAAAGTGTGTATGTGCGATGTATGATAGTGAGCATGCGTGCGTGAGTGCTTCACGAACTCTACAACGTGTTGAGCGGCCTCAGTCAGAAAATGTAACAACTTAGCCGGCTATTGAACCACTCTTTCTTTGGGAGTGGAGATTTAGCCGACTGGTTCTGTCTGTGGCCTTTCAGCTAGGCGACTGATGCCGTATGTTGTGGGTTCGAATCCGATTGAAAACTATCCGAATGGATATAAATTAGAAGTGAAATTGCTTATAAGTAGCGTGCCTGATAGCGAAGATTAGGGATATGGCCCTCGTTACAGAGGTCATCACCTTGACATGAATTCTGCATAAAGGTCAATGATCAGGTTCAGAATTGTGAATTAAGTGCGATGGCGATACGGACTGTAAGCAATTAAACAAGTAAACAATATTTTTCGAGCGTTAATGCTGTTGGCCATCGATATGAACCTTTGCCATATAAACGCCATTACTAAGGAAAGGACACAAATAATGAGATGGCAATTGTATGTAAATAACTACTGTATAAATTGTATATAGGAGGCGCTTACGAACACGGGCGCAGAAGGCAGATGGGAGCAGGTGGTCAGAGGCACAATGTACAGAGAAGCAGACAGTCAAGCATCTGACTTAGGAGAAGGCCCACACCCTCACAGAATGTAACATCTTTGTATAGGAAATAAACTGTGTTATCTTGAAGACTATGAACCTCTACACTGTTTCTTTATCTGAACGTCCTCTCACTAGCTATACACCGACGGGAGATAATTGTCAATGGTAATATCCTGTATGGCCGTAGAATTTCCAAACTCTTTCTTGGGAATGAACATTTCTGTTCAGAGTACCGCAGTAAATGAGGTTACCCACCATTCTCCTAGAATTGTGCACTCAGACATTCTTTGCCAAAGGCTAATTCAGTTTCATACATTTCCGAACATTTGAAAACTTAGAATTTAATTTAAGATTATTTGTTAAAAGTGTACTCCAAAATTATTTATTATATTTAAAATTCAAAATTACACGCCAGAATCAAAACAAATAACATCGACGGTGACACAGCCAATAATTCAATGTGATGGCGACGATGGTTATCCTTACTTCCCCTACACTAAACAGACCGTGACTGTACCAAACACAGTCAGCATTTAGAAAGTCTTCAAGCGTTTTGCTATCACCATCATTTCACAGGATTAGTTGAAAGCTCAAGTAACAGTTGAAGGAAACGGGGACATAGCAGAACCAGGGCAAATAATATAGCAAATCTGAGATGGCAGGCCAATCTTCTACACTTAATCCCATCATTCCATTCATCGCTATTCTTTGAATCTACTGAAAGTGGATTTATCTCGTGTCGGAAAAATAGCACGAACTATCAATGATTCCTCTTAAATCAATGCCGTGCTTTCGTATCCACTTAGCTCTGTGCTTTTGTTGATGTTAATAAGGGACCACAGTGCTCACCCTACTTTGCACGTCATTAGTTCTAAAATAAATAAACATCATACGTTTGTTATATCGAAGTGAAGTGTCGATTGACCTGATACTGTCAACCGATCATCCCATGAGGAACCTCATAAGTGAAGACAAGTAATTAGCATAAATTACCATATTTTTGCAATGCAGATGTGAACTATAGAACATGTACTTCAGTCACAACACATTTGTAATCGATGAAGCAAACTGTTTGATGATTCTAGAACTACATAGTAACGTTTTACTGTATCAAAGTTCAAAGAAAGATGACGAGCGAAACCAATAACCTCTTAGCCCCTGTCTGTAACATGATTGAACAACTCAAAGCTGCAAATTCTATTTTTCGTTTACGCTGGCCTGGAAAGATGGTCCTGCATGTTCATCAGGAATATCACGTAACATTTTTGTAACAGGTTGTTTACAGTAAGCACCTTATAAGACCGTATAGCTGGAAGTACAGTGCTTGCACGATTTAAAATAAGTTAGTCAGAAAGATATGGGAAAAACTGCAAATGGTCTGATTGATGTCTTTGTTTGTCTTTAATTCGACTCAATGTACCATATCGTTGACCGAAATAAAATTAAATGTGAAACTATTAAACACCCAAAGTTTTATGCAGACTGAATTTTGTAAACTGATAACGAAATGTGTAATGTTTAACACAATTAACGTGTTATCTTTGTAATAGCCATTTAGATTTATATTCTGCCTCACTCTATTGTTCATCATCTGACATCATGCTGTAACTGTTGATGGTTTTTCCACTACTTTTGTTTTTTTTTTCGAAAAACATATTCTTGTTCTACTTCTAAAATAATTTCGAAACTTCTAGTGTTTTAAGTTGTTACAACAAATAAGACATCCTTTATTTGTGCATTAATAGTTAGTTTCAGGCAGAACTTGATTTTTCAACAATTACTCGATAAGGATAATATGACAAAAATAATAAAATTTGAGATTGATAGCTACAGCTAGTATCAAGTTAAGCTATAACTGTCTTCTCATGGTAATTTATCAATGATAGGTGGATGTGTGTCGAAATGTAATACTATTTCCATGTTGTATTGCACATGATATTACATGACGTCTGGTATAGCGTAAAATATATAACACTATTTGCAAGGGAAAAAATAATCTTTCTCTTTTCTTTTGTCCTCAAAGGTGTTTTAAATAACAAATTTCTGTGTTTCCATATTTCATTGTAAAAGCAGAGAGTACTCTTTTCTTTGCCAACATTCTGACAGAAACAGCAAGGGTAAAGGTTTTGATATTTCAACGAAACTTCGGACTTTGCGATTCACCTTAGCCTTTGTTAATATCCATTTGGCAGCTTGTAACTCAGTATGCGTTAGTAATGGGCCCTTCTTCATCGGTGACTGACGCAAAAGCGGTAACTGAGGAAGTTCAATTTATAAAGGTGACGTAAGTGACATGTTTTAAAGTCACAGTCTGATCATAGTTAATGTTTGGTTATCCATTTGAAGGAGACGATGATGATGAAGATGAAGATCGAGAAGTATAAGAAGAACAGATTAGAGACTTTTACAGGTATGAGAACAACGGAGAAGGTGGGAAAGGGGGAGACGGTAAATGTCAACAGCAACTAGTAGACTCCGCTGCCAGTTTATAATGTTAATCTTCTATCTGAGTAATTGGACAAAATTGTTCTCGAATATTTTTTTTTCTAAGCCAGATAAATGAAAGTGTACATGATTAAATGAATGAACAAGTAGATTGCATAAATAAACAAATACATTAACTGAAAAAGAAAAAAAAGAAATAAATGCAAAAATACAAATTAATAGTTTCAACATGAATGAATCCAAAGCTTTGGAAATATACAGTTTCAATGTTAAACGTCATATGTCAATAGATATTGCATGAATTTATTTGTGAAAGAATTTCTGTTGTCAACATTCCTGCTGACTGCATGGGATGCTATTCTAATCTTTGTACAAGCGTACTTCACGGTTAATTCACGTGTTTTATTTCAGATTTTGGGAATTTACATGAACAAGACATTTCTAATATTTTGTCTTGTTTGATATGAATGGCCTAATTAGATCATGAAAAGCATTGAGAATATACGGTAACCTTGCATGCAATTCATCATGGACAAATACACAAACATATTTTTATTTTTTATTTTATTTATCTATTTGGATATCAGCAGAAGTAATTTCCCAATTACAGGCTCCAAAAACATAGAAAACATGTAAAATATAGACAAACATACAATTGACGCAAAGAACATACAAATCAAGAACAAAAAAATTGATAACACTTGTTTTAAAATGGCTAAATCTGTCAAAAATCAATACTCGAGCGTAATTTTAAATATCGTTATAAGTTCTTAACGTACGTGGCAAAAGGAGTGTTTACGAGCATTTATTGTGGAAAAGGGTACGTGAAATGGTAGGTTTACCCTCAGACTACGTTGAACTTTCAGTGGCATTTGAGTTAATGAGATAATTTACCACAGAATGAACAAATCAGAAACCTTCCTACGATTGTGTAAAGGGAGGCAAGCTGAAAAATTTGCATAATTCAGTGTATCTTGATGAACATAGCGCATATTCAGTTTAAAACACGAGTACTGAAGGTTCTAAGACAAGAAATTGACCTTTTCAAGCTAACAATTCTCTAGCGGTTAATAAGCTCAGAAACCCCATAAATTATATATTCTCGGAAAGCCTAGATATAGGGGAACATTTTGGTTACCATAGTGTTACCGTTGTTTACATAACTAGCACGTGAGAGCAAAAATCGGTTTCCCTATCTTTTGTTTCAATGCTTTGAGATATAAGGCTGAAATTTGTGTGAGTGTCTTAAATATCTTTCAAAGTGTGTCTAAGAAGTTTTGAATTGAAACTTCCGAAGCGATGAATTTAACCCTACTTGATTTCTTTAAATTGTTCTGCAAAAAAAAATAAGCAAGATACAAAAAAAACGAGACACACTTGTGAAGAACGTTGTGACAGCTTGCATTCCAGAAAGTTTGAGTCAGATATTTTGAAGTATTGAGACAAAACATAGGAAAACCAAATGGACAACCCCCTCCAAACCAATTGTATCTGTCGGTATTAGTATTGTATTGGTAGAGGCATCTTTAAGCAGGTCTTCACATTTAGAATTAACTAAACTATTTAATATTTCAAATACATTTCTGAATACTTTCTAAATGGTGTTAGTATTATTTTTCAAGTTCAAAGTTGAGGTATTGTAATCAGATTGTTTAATATCCGATGAGGCTGACTAACAATCTGCGCCTTCAATCAATTTCGTCGTAGGGTTCAGATCTTTCGGATTCACTACTACTTTCGGGAGTTCGGGACATCCAATTTAATCCCATGTACTCTTCCTTTTTAACTTCCACCATTACCTGGTATTGTGTCATCTCTCCTGTGCAAACATTGGCACTGTCGTTTCGTCGTTGTTCCTCCATATCGCCCTCACTTGATACATTCAATACTGCTTTCCCTCCTTTGCATCGAACGTTATCATATAATCGACACAGATGGTGATACTTGAAACAATGACGACGATCAAGACTAGTACAGCTACAATAATAACTATCTGTAAGAGTTTATCAGCATTGCGTGATTGCTGTGTGTTACCAGTCGGCCAATAATTTCTGAAAAGAATGGTAGCCGTCTCGGATTTCAATACAACTCTTCCTAGGCGATCAAGTATACGTCGCAGTAGAAATTACCATTTTCCTTAACATCAGCAATAGCTAAGTCATATACCCCGGAGCTTTTTGTACCAAGTACTGCAATCTCCCCAGAAGAGTTGGAGTTGCTTGTAAAGTTGATGTCATAATTAATAGAAATCAGTTCCTCATCCTTAAACCATCTTACCTGAAAATGTGACAGGTCAATATTTTCAATGTGACAATGCAGAGTCACATTGTCTCCCTCTTCAATAATTTGGGTGGAAGGCATTTTTTGAAATTCGGGTTTCGGCAGAACAGTAAGATGTGCTTGCTCTGAGGTTAATACTCTTTTCCCCTGTTCACGGACTTGACACGAATAAGAGCGTTCGTCAGAGATGGTAACGTTTGTTATGGTAAGGGTGGAACTTTCTAAGCCCCTGATTGTTGAAATATTATACCTGTCTTTGCATTGGACTTCATCTGTGCTTTAGTCAGAAATTACTACCATCATGTTTCAAGAACGCCCAGTGTACTGTGTATTTTTTTTCGCCAGTGTTCAAGGAGTCATTGAAACGGCAATGAAACATAGCAGTCTCACCCTCCAGGACAGTAGCGTCGGCTGGTTGTCCATTTTTAGCAATCGTCGGTGTTGCTGTCATAGCTGAACTACACGCCAGAATCAAAATAATCAACATCGACGGTGAAATAATTAATATTTCCATGGTGATGGCACCAATGGTTATTCTTACTTCCCCATTAGAAAAGACAGTGACTATACCAAACACTGTTGCTCACCGTTCAGAGGAACTTCAAACGTACCATTACCACATCAACTCACACGATTGGTTAGACGTCCAAGTAATAGTTGAAGGAAACAGGTATGTCGTATTATCTTGAAAGATGCAAATCTGAGATGGCAGACAATCTTCTGCACTTTATCGCATTTCATGAATTGCTATTCCTTGAAGCTACTGAAAGCGGCTTTATCTCGTGAGGTGATGAAATAGCACGATGTAGCCATGGCTTCTCTAACATTAGTGTCGGGCTTTCGTATCCGCTCAGCTTCGCGCTTTTGTTGAACTAAATCAGGGTACACCACTGCGCTCACCCTGTGCACGTCATTGTTCTGAAAGAATAAACATCATACCTTTGTTTACCGAAGTTAACACTGTCGATTTGACTTGATATTGTCAACCAATCATCCCCATGAGGAACCTCATAAGGTGAAGACAAGTAATTAGCATAAATTACCATAGTTTTTGCAATGCAGATGTGAACTATAGAACATGTACTTTAGTCACAATAAATTTGCAATCGATGAAACAAACTGTTTGATGATTCTAGAACTACATAGTAACGCTTTACTGTGTCAAAGTTCAAAGGAAGATGAGGAGCGAAACCGATAACCTCTTATCCCGTGTTTATCTGTAGTATGATTTAACAACTCAAAGCTGCAAATTCAATTTTTCGTTTACGCTGGCCTGGAAATATGGTCCTGCATGTTCATCAGGAACATCACGCAACATTTTGTAACATTTTTGTTTTACAGTAAGCTTCTTATAAAATCGTATCGCTAGAAGTACACTGATTGCACGATTTAAAATGAGTTAGTCAGAAAGATATGGAAAATTCTGCGAATAGTGTGATTGATGTCTTTGTTTCTCTTTACTTCGACTCAACATACATTTCGATAACCGAGGGAAGTAAAATTAAATGTGAAACTGTTACACATCCAAAGTTTTTATGCAGACTGAATTTTGTAAACTGATAACGAAATGTGTAATGTTTAACACAATAAAACATTGTATCTTTTTAATAGCCAGCATTTCGATATATATTCTGCGTCATACTATTGTTCATCATCTGAATGGTTATATTTCTACACAAAGTAGGAATTCCTTCGTATTGTAAATATACTGATGGTAGGTAACGTAGCATGGAAAATGATAAATATTTTGATAAATTCAACAATTTTTTCAATAAATTTGAACCCTTGTCAAAGCACAAAAGCATTCACTGAATATCATGATTTTCTTAGCGATTATGGTAAATGTTGAATGTTTGTTCGAAAAACAAAAATTCTTTTTGTACTACTAAATAATTTCGAAACTCCTAGCGTTTTAAGTTATCAAAACTAATAACGCATCCTGTAGTAGTTCCATAATAAAAGTTATTGTTGACAGCTTACTTTCAGGGGGAACTTGTATTTCAAAATGTGTCGAGAAGAATAATAGGACAAAACTAATAAAATTGTATTAACAGTCACGGCTAGAATCCCATTAAGCTTAAACTGTCTACTGATAGTGATTTCTTAATGTTAGGCGGATCATGCCGAAATGTAATAGTATTTCCATGCTGTATCGCACAAGATATTAACTGACATCTGGTATAGTGTAAAATGTATATAACTTTTTGAAAGGAAAATGAAGTTAATTTCTTTGCTTTCTTTTGTCTTCAAAAATATTTTGAAAATAAATTCCTATGTTTCCGTATTTTATGTTTAAGGCAGAGTTCTCTTTCTTCACCTACATTTTCACACAAACAGCAAGAGTAAGAAGGGCATCGATATTTTAACTGAACACTTTTGTCCTCAGCCTTTGTTGATATTAATTCGGCAGCTTGTAACTCAGCATGTCATAGTGATGCCCCTTCTTCATGCCATATGACGAAACAGCCGTCATAGGAGGGTCATCATTTTGCTACAGGTGACGTTGGGACATACTTACACGTAGTATTCTAATACTTCAGGACGGTTACGTTGCTTGGCTGTCCCTTTGTAGCAAACTTTGGTATTTCAGTCACTGATGAATCATGAGCCCGAATTAAAAAATCAATATCGACAGGGAGACAATAAATGATTCCATAATGGTTGAAATGGTTAAAAAAAGATATAAATTAGAAGTAAAATTGCCTACTATGGCGTGCCTGATATTGAGGATTAAGGACGTCGCCCTTGTTACAGAGGTCATTACTTTGACCTGAATTCTGCACAAAGGTCAATAATCAGGTTCAGAATTGTGACTAAGTGCGATGGCGATACGGACTGTAAGAAATCAAAAAACGAAAATAATTGTTCTGGCGTTTATGGTGTTGGCCATTAATAGGAACATTTGTCATAAATACGTAATATCTAGGGAAGGGACACTAATAATGAGATGGTAATTGTATGTAAATAACCACTGTATAGATTGTATATAGAAGGCGTTTTTCGAACACGGGCGCAGAAGGTGATGGGAGGAGGTTGACAGAAGCCTTTGTTTTGTGGTGCTAAATTTTTCTAGTCGTGAACTATCAATAGATCAATCCCTTTCTATTGCCAACACAGATGCAACTTGTTCCCTTAGTTTACTTTGAAAATATTGTATATGGCTGTCAAAAAATGTTGTTAAGAAAAGTACAAAATGCCATCTCCTTTGTCAAAAATGGTTTCACCTCTCATTATTCAAAGTGGGGAATAATACGAAATGACCATCAAAACAATGCTGTAAGAAATTTTAAATACGTACCAAGCTTTTCCGTACAAAAGAAATTTGCTTGAGTTCAATGGATGATCTCATTGCATACAGAGTTATGGAATACATAACTTACTGTTAGGACAAAGATTTCGAAGAGACCTTATTTCAAATGACAGAATAGCTCGATATTTTGTTACCCACAATCAAACATAATACGTCCAATCAAGTCCTATATGCTCGTTTGAGTTTTATTTGTTATCATGGCTACCACTACCACTATCGATAGTTCCCGCGGAAAGCAAATGCAAACAGACCATACTAAGGAAACGATTTTTTACGCAGGGCATTGAAACACCTTTGCGGGAAAATATTCAATTGGAATCAAACTGATAACGCTGAAACAACAGGGTAACTGAATGTCTATACAGAAAATTTGAAAGCCCCCTTTTATTTACATTGTTTCACATGTGAACTTTACGGCTGACTTGCAGCGTGTTTGCAAGGTTATATCTGATTGGTCGATTGTCATTATTCACAGCAACTTAGGGAGTTTATTTTCATTATTCAATTATAATGGCGAGATTCTGCCAACCAATTGGATAGAAGCTTTCAAATCGCTGCAAGTCGCCCCGAACTTTACAGTGAAACAATGGGCATTATTATTTTCAGATGAAAGAATATTAATGTAACCGTTCCATTACGATTTTTTGAAATCTAGAGGAAAACACTGCACCGGTCTTGCATCAAAAATATACGCATTTGACAAGATCAAAACTACATGTGGTGGTAATACTGCACAAAATGTCATTCATTATGAAAAGAATGATTAACACGGTGTCAGCATACTGTATAATATTCTTTGAACCTATAGAGAAGACGACATCGCAATCCAAAGCAAATTTCACGAATACAATATTATATAAGAAAATTTGAGTCTTATCATGCAATGTACAACATGACATTTCTAATAGAAATTTGCTTGACAGTGAGAAAAATTTTAACCGTTGAAAGCGGAAACAAAATTTTATGATCTTTCTCCGAAAATGAAAGATATAATGAATACTTCATCATTACAATCCATGTGTCCTGGTTTTTGCCTAGTAATCTGCATTGCTATTGATACATTGGAGTACGTAACGTCTGAGTAGCACCTATATTTTTCTCAAGAACGTAAATTTGGGTTTTGTGAACCTAACAAATCCTAGTATGTTTCATTCAGTACAAGAACGTGGGTGTTTATGGGATATAGCGGCTACTTTGATGTCTCGTTCAGGTAAAGTACTCGTTTAAACGGGCTGACTGGTATGGTCCTTGGACGAGCTCACCTCATAGTTTAACTGGATCTGACCTTCGAGCGTTCCGTAGCCTCTGTCTTGTCCCATTAGTTACTAATTTTCTTTCTATTGTCTGCTTTAGAATATTGATACGCTATGTTGCGGAATTTGCCTCACTGTCAGTCTAAACAATGCGAGTTCATTTGAATTATTTAAGGGTGCAAAATCAAATCTAAATGGTTTCTTCAATTTTTTGAATTGAATTATTAGAACTGTACCTCGTGACAGAGGAATTTCATCATTTTTCACTGAGCTATAAATGACTCGGAATTAAAGGTGTGAGAATAATATATCCCATATTTTATTAAAGACCACCTAGTCCATCTTAAAATGTCAAACGCTGTTTTATGCAACAACTGTATTCACGGAAATGAAAACATTAGTTTTAAAGTGTGAGCCATTTCTTTCTGATTTTCTGTGTGTTGTTTGTATATGTTTAAGTTTTCTACCCAATAAGTCTTCTTTACAGTCTGATTTTTCTGTTATTGGTGTTGGCCGTCACCTGTACTTATTAAAAAGCTTGTATTATTTCTAACGTTATAATTAATTATAAGTGGGTGTGAGGTGAAGTATGAGTAGTAGGCCGTTGGCTAAAGGGGTGTACGTGCACACCCCCCCCCCAACAGGATAACAACCTGTATTTTTCAGAAGCCTTTGGATCCCTAGAATACGAAATGGAATTTTAACAGAAAAAATATAGGGATGGAATAGCTGTTATGGTCATGTTTTTGAAGGGTACCGCAAAATCACCATTTTGCAACCAATTGCATTTTCGTCAAATCTGTCTTCTCTGTAAGTCATCTGCTGAGCTTTTTTTTAACATAACCTCACTTGTTTGGTATCATTGGAAAGGCAATTTATTCTTCTTTAAGATGACATATTGCAACATGCAATATATTCTACAGTTTTTGTGAAATATGACCAAAACTTACCCCATACCCCAAAGTTTAACATTGCAAATTACAGTAAATCTCAAATTCTACCAATTTTTTAGCTAGGCATAATAAAAAATGCAATGCTTTGTATGAAATTGGTTTTATTTGGTACAGGGACATGTCAGAAATATGAAATAGACTTTTACAGAAAAAATATTGGGACTCGTACAGCTGTAACAGTCATATTTTGAGGGTACCGCAATATCACAGTGTTGCAGATTTGCATGCATTTTGTTAAAGCTGTCTTCATATCAGTCACCTGCTGAGCTTGTTTTTGAATATAATCTAACTTGTTAGTATCATTAGAAATACAGTTTACTAGTCTTTAAAATGAAATATTTTAACATGCACTATCTTGTATAGTATTCATGAAATATGACCAAAACTTACACCATACCCCAAAGTTTACATTGAAAATTGCAGTCATAGCTAAAATCAAATTCTACAATTTTTAGCTAGACACAAAAAATCTGCCATTTTTGCTATTAAATCTGTTGTATTTGGTACAGGGACATGTAGAAATATGAAATAAACTTTAAACACAAAAAATATTTTGACTCTACAGCTGTAACAGTCATATTTTGAAGGGTACCGCAATATCACAGTGTTGCAGATTTGCATGCATTTTTGTTAAAGCTGTCTTCTTTATAAGTCATCTGCTGAGCTTGGTTTTTGAATATAATCTAACTTGTTAGGTACCATTGGAAAGTAATTTATTCTTCTTCAAGATAACATATTGTAACATGCAATATCGTGTATAGTATTCATGAAATATGACCAAAACTTACCCCATACCCCAAAGTTTACATTTAAAATTGCAGTATAGCTAAAATCAAATTCTACCAATTTTTTAGCTAGACACAAAAAATCTGGCCATTTTTTGCCATTAAATCTGTTTATTTGGTACAGGGATATGATCAGAAATATGAAATAGACTTTTAACAGAAAAAATATTGGGTCTCTACAGCTGTAACAGTCATATTTTGAAGGGTACCGCATATCACAGTGTTGCAGATTTGCATGCATTTTTGTTAAACTGTCTTCTTATAAGACATCTGCTGAGCTTGCTTTTGAATATAATCTTACTTGTTAGGTACCATTGGAAAGGTAATTTATTCTTCTTTACGATAACATATTGCAACATGCAATATCTTGTATAGTATTCATGAAATATGACCAAAACTTACCCCATACCCCAAAGTTTACGTTGAAAATTACAAAGCAAATTTACAGCGAATCTGAAACTCTACCATTTTGTTACAATTTATGAACTTTGTATACAAAGGGCAATGCCTGTATGCAACCTATGAAACGTGTGATTTTGTTAAAAAGTATGTCACAAATATGAAATTAACTTTAAACAGGAATATAATATGATTTTGTAGCCTTTTGGATCATATTTGGAAGGGTACCCAGGTATCATGGCAAATTTGCCGAAACACATACATTTGCTATATATGGGTTTCCCCCTCCAAAAATGATCCAAATGGCTACTAAATAGTATCATCTTCCCGTTAAAGTTTATTTCATACTTGTGACATACTTTTGTAACAAACAAATCAGATTTCATACAAGAATTGCCTTTTGTATTATGTGTAGCAAAAAATGGTAGAATTTAAGATAAGCCGTAATTTGCGATTTGAACTTTTGGGGTATGGGGTAAAGTTTGACCATATTTCAGGAAAACTATGAAGGCCATTGCATATTACAATATGTCATCTTGAAGACGAATAAATTGCCCTACTAATGATACCCCACAAGCCAGGTTATGTTACAAAATAAGCTCGGCAGATGACTTACAAGAAGAATAATTTAACAAAAAAGGTGCCAGTCTGCGGTACTGCAATTTTGCGTTACCCTTCAAAATATGGCTGTTACAACTATACAATCCAAATATTTTTTTGTGAAAAGTCTATTTCACATTTTTGACATGACCCAGTACCATATACAACAGATTTAATACCGAAACAGAGCTATTTTTATCATGTCTAGCTAAAAATTCACGGAATTGATCACGTTACTATGACAGTACTTTCTATATAAACCATGGGGTATGGGGTAAGTTTTGGTCATATTCATGAAAATTATACAAGATATTGCATGTTACTATATTTCATATTAAAGGCGAGTAATTACCTTTTTAATTATACCTAACATACCATGTTGTATTCAAAAACAAGCTCAGCAGACAACTTACAAGAAACAGGTTTAACAAAACTCATGCGAGTCAACTATATTGTGATTTTGTAGTATACTTCAAAAAATGACCGTTACAGCTATTAACATCCCAATATTTTTTCTGTTAAAATATTATTTTATATTTTTAACATGTTCAGTACCAAGTAAAACAGATTTAATACAAAACATTGCTGTTTTTATTGTGTGTAGGTAAAACCTCAGTAGAATTTGACGTTAGCTTTGACAGTATCTTTGGATATACACTTTGGGGTATGGGGAAAGTTTTTGTCATATTTCATATAAACTATACACGATATTGCATATTACAATATGTCATTTGAAACAATACTTAATTACCTTTCTAATGATACCATTCAAGCCAGGTTATAATCAATAACAAGCTCAGCAGACGACTTATAGGAAGACAGATTTAACAAAACGCATGCGGGTCAGTAATACTGAGATTTTGCTGTACCCTTAAAAATATGACTGTTACAGCTATAGAATCCAATATTTTTTCTGTTAAAAGTCTATTTCATATTCTTAACATGTCCCCGTACCAAATAAAACAGATTTAATACAAAACATTGCCCAATTTTTTATGTCTGCGTAAAAAATTGGTAGAATTTGATTTTAGCTATGACTGCAATTTTAGATGTAAACTTTGGGGTATGGGGTAAGTTTTGGTCATATTTCATAAAAACTATACAAGATATTGCATGTTACAATATGTCATTTTAAAGACTAGTAAATTATCTTTTCAATGGTACCTAACAACTTACATTATATTCAATAAAAAGCTCAGCAGATGACTTATAAGAAGAGAGTTTCAACAAAAATGCATGCAAGTCAGGAATTCACGGAGACTGTTACAGTACAGATTCCAATATTTTTTTCTGTTAAAAGTCTATTTCATATTTCTGACATATCCCTGTACCAAATAAAACAGATTTAATAGCAAAAATGGGCAGATTTTTTGTGTCTAGCTAAAAAATTGGTAGAATTTGATTTTAGCTATGACTGCAATTTTCAATGTAAACTTTGGGGTATGGGGTAAGTTTTGGTCATATTTCATGAATACTATACAAGATAGTGCATGTAACAATATGTTATTTTAAAGACTAGTAAATTATCTTTCTAATGATACCTAACAAGTGTGGTTACGTTCAAAAACAAGCTCAGCAGATGACTTATAGGAAGACAGGTTTAACAAAAATGCATGCAAATCTGCAACACTGTGATATTGCGGTACCCTTCAAAATATGACTGTTACAGCTGTAGAGTCCCAATATTTTTTCTGTTAAAAGTCTATTTCATATTTCTGACATGTCCCTGTGCCAAATAAAACAGATTTAATAGCAAAAATGGCCAGAATTTTTGTGTCTAGCTAAAAAATTGGTAGAATTTGATTTTAGCTATGACTGCAATTTTCAATGTAAACTTTGGGGTATGGGGTAAGTTTTGGTCATATTTCATGAATACTATACAAGATAGTGCATGTTACAATATGTCATTTTTAAGACTAGTTAATTATCTTTCTAATGATACCTAACAAGTTAGATTATATTCAAAAACAAGCTCAGCAGATGACTTATAAGAAGACAGCTTTAACAAAAATGCATGCAAATCTGCAACACTGTGATATTGCGGTACCCTTCAAAATATGACTGTTACAGCTGTAGAGTCCCAATATTTTTCTGTTAAAAGTCTATTTCATATTTCTGACATGTCCCTGTACCAAATAAAACCAATTTCATACAAAGCATTGCATTTTTTATTATGCCTAGCTAAAAATTGGTAGAATTTGAGATTTACTGTAATTTGCAATGTTAAACTTTGGGGTATGGGGTAAGTTTTGGTCATATTTCACAAAAACTGTAGAATATATTGCATGTTGCAATATGTCATCTTAAAGAAGAATAAATTGCCTTTCTAATGATACCAAACAAGTGAGGTTATGTTAAAAATAAGCTCAGCAGATGACTTACAAGAAGACAGATTTGACGAAAATGCAATTAGGTTGCAAAATGGTGATTTTGCGGTACCCTTCAAAACATGACCATAACAGCTATTCCATCCCTATATTTTTTCTGTTAAAATTCCATTTCGTATTCTAGGGATCCCAAGGCTTCTGAAAAATACAGGTTTGTTATCCTGTGGGGGGGGTGCACGTAGACCCCCTCTAGCCCACGGACTATGGCACTATTTTTATCAGCTCAGATTTTGTAAGTCTATAAAAGTTTTGTTAACTTGGAAAATTGAAATCTAACATATCTACATGGCATGTTACTGATGCTTCCTTTAACTGTGAAAACAACGAGGCTCGCGTATTGTCGCACTCTGTTAAATGTACCTTTCGAAGGAAAACAAACCTCAGACTTTTCTTTGTTTCTCCTTCTCATATGAGTGTTTAAAATTCAAAGATATTATAATCATCATAAGTGAGAATCAATGCGTTGATCATCTAATGTTTTAGAGGGTGGCACTGGTTGCATACCACACACGTTACACACAGCCTTTGAAACGTAAACACAGAATTAGGGACCAAGGGTTCTGTAAATCTATGGTCGCTAATTCCGAGTTCTCGCGATACTTCTTTCTGACATTGACAAGGTGTTAGTGCTAAATTGTTTGTTTTTTTTTTCAAATTTAATGTATTTCAGTCAGATTGTTTAAGATCTGATAGGACTGACAAACAAAATGCCCTTTTAAGCAATTTCGTTGTAAGGTTCGTCGTCAGAGGTTCAGATATGTCGGACTCACTACTAGCTTTGGCAGTTTAATATGCATATCGAATATAATCCCATTTACTCTTCATTTTCAATGTCGAGCATTTTCTGGTAGTGTGCCGTATCTCCTTGGCAAGCATTTACTTAACTTTTTCCTCGAGGTTCCTTGGATTCTTCTCGCCTTTTTCGAAGTTGGATTGTTTTAGAAATAGCCAAGATAGTTACAGTTGCGACAACACTGACGATGGATACAATGGTTGAAATTGTAACGACTTTCCCCAAACATTATCGTGTGGCTACTCAGTTGACACCTCCGCAGCCTGAGTTACCACTGCCGGAAAGTTTAGGACGTCGATTCTGACAATGCTAGATTTAAGACAACTCTTTCCGTATGAAAAATGTCAAATGTCAAGGTCAAATATCCAAGGACAACCTCTCCTCGCGTATATTGAGTCTCTTTAAGAACTTAGAGTCCAAAGGAAGGCAAAATGTCATAATTTTCAGAAATCTGTTTACCATTCTAAACCATCCAACCTGAAAGTGCAACAGATCAATATTTTCAATGTGACACTGTAAAGTCAAGGCTCCTTCCTAATAAGTTATTTTGCTAGAAGGCATTTGTTGAAATGCTGGTTTCGGCAGGACAGTAAGATATGCTGTTGTTGATGTCATATAACGCTGTTGCCTGTTCAAAAAATTGACAATAGTAACCCGTTGGTCAGAGATCGTAATGGTTTTTTTATGGTTAAGGTTGAACTTTCCGATGCCTGGATGTTGAACAGTATATTTGTCTATGTCTTTGACTTCATTCTGTGCTTTGGTCAGGTATCGAATACCGAAGTGATCGAATATACCCCAGTATACGACGTACTCTTTGCCTCCACTGTTCACCATGTCGTTGAAGAAGCAATGAAATGTAGCAGTCTCCCCCTCAAGGACAGTGTTATTGGTAGGGTGTCCATTTGAAGCGAACTTCGGTGTTACCATCACAGCTAATTACACGCTAGAATCAAAATAATCAACATAGACGGGGACACAATCAATAATTCCATGGTGATCGCGACGACGGTTATCTTTACTTTCTTATACTAGAACAGACATGACTGTACCAAACACTATCCTCGCCGTTGTTCAGAGAGTTCGAGCGTCCTGTCACACATCAACTCACAGGATTGGTTGGAGCCAATCTGAGAAGGCAGACCAACATTATACACTTTATCTCATTGCTTCATTGCTATTCTGGGTGCTAGTGAAACGGATTTATCTCGTGTGGTAAAATGGCATGAAACTAGCGACTGTTTCTCTTACATCGGTGACGTGCTTTCATATCCACTAAGCTTCATGCGTTTTATTGAACTAATTAGGATACACAGTGCTAACCCTACTTTGCGTGTCCTTGTTCTGAATAATAAATATCATACCTTTGTTTATCGAAGTGAAAGTTGTCGATTTGACGCAATACTGTCAGCCAATCATCCCCTGAGGAACCTCATCAGGTCAAGACAATAAAGTATAAATCAAATATTTTTTTGCAAAGCAGACGTGCGTTAGACACGCTGGCCTAAAAATATGACCCTGCATGTTCATCAGGAATATCACGTAACATTTTTGTAAGATTTTTGTTTGACAGTAAGCTCCTTAATAAGACCTATCGCAAGAAGTATAGTGCTTGAACTATGATTTTAAATGAGTGAGAAAGGAAGAAGGAAAATGCCGCAAATAGTCTGATTGATGTCTTTGTTTCTCTTTAATTCGACTCAATGTAACATTTCGATAACCGAAATAAAAATAAATGCGAAACTATTACACACAATGTTTTTGTGCAGACTGAAATTTTTAAACTGATAACGACATGTGTAATGTTCAACACAATGAAAAAGTGTTATCCTTGTCATAAGCCATTTAGATATATATTCTGCGTCACTCTATTGTTCATCAACTTAATGGTTGTATTTATACTGAAAGTGGTGTAAAACTTTTGTTTAGTTGTTTCGAAAAATACAGATTCTTGTTCCACTCCTAAAATAATTTCGAAACTTCTAGTGTTTAAGTTGTTACAACAATAAGACATCCTTTATTTGTGCATTAATAGTTAGTTTCAGGCAGAACTTGATTTTTCAACAAATTACTCGATAAGGATAATATGACAAAAATAATAAGATTTGATTGATAGCACAGCAATATCCATTTAAGCTTAAACTGTCTGCTGTGGTAATTTATTAATGCTAAGTGGACGTGTCGAAATGTAATACTATTTCCATGTTGTATTGCACATGATATTACATGACATCTGGTATAGCGTAAAATATATAAAACTATTTGAAAGGAAAAATAATTTATTTCTTTTGTCCTCAGAAGTGTGTTAAAAATAAATTCCGATTTTTCCATATTTCATTGTAAATGGTAAATGCAGATTACTATTTTCTTTGCCTACACTATGACACAAACAGCAAGGGTAATGGCTATGATATGTCAACGAAACGTCGGACTTTGCGATTTGCCTTAGCTTTTGTTATGCCCACTGGCAGCTTGTAACTCAGTACGCGTTAGTTGTGGCCCTTCTTCATGAGTGAATGACGCAATAGCAGTCAAAGGAAGTTCATAATTTTCCTAAAGGTGAAGTAAGTGACATGTTTAAGTCGCATTCCGATAATTTCGGGCGGTTTATTGTTCGGTTGTCCATTTGAAGAAGAAGATGATGATGAAGATGGAGATAGAGAAGTATAAGAAGAACAGATTTAGAGATTTTTACAGATGATATGAGAACAACGAGGAAAGTGGGAAAGGGGATACGTTAAATTGTCAACAGCAACTGGTCGAGTCCGCCGCCAATTTACAATGTTAATCTTGATCTGAGTAATCGGAGAAAATTGTTCTCGAATATTTTTTTTTCTAAGCCAGATAAATGAAAGTATTTATGATTAAATGAATGAACAAGTAGATTGCATAAATAAACAAATACACTGAGAAAAGAACAAAATAAAGAAAATGTAAAAAATCCAAATTGATACTTTCAACAAGAATGAATCTAAGGCTATGGAAAATATGCAGTTTCAATATTACACGTCACATGTCAATAGATGTTGCATGAGTGTGTGGAAGAATTTCTGTTGTCGACATTCCTGCTGACTGCATGGGATGCCATTCCAAATCTTTGTACAAGCGTACTTCACAGTTAATTCACCATTTCTATGTAAGATATTGGGAATGTACATGAAGAAATCATTTCTTATGTTTTGTCTTGTTTTATTTGAACGGCCTAATTGGTTGTGAAAAAGCATTGAGAATATGCAGTATCAATGCATGCAATTCATCATGGACAAATACACAAATATATTTAATAACAAACTGTTGTCTTTCAGTCAATCATGAAGCATGGGTGAGAATCAAAACTATCAATATCGAAAGGGGGACAATAAATGATTCCATGCAAGTTGCAGATGACCATTCCTGAAGCAGTTCAACATTCATTGCTGGCACAATTGTGATCTAAATTCGTTAGTTTTGCTATAACCTCAATACAATTATGTCAAGAAATTTTTCGGATATTATTAGAGCATTTCAAGGGAGCAGAGAAAACGACACGATTAGGGATGATTACGGAAAGCGTGCAGTAGGTCACTCCTCAACACCTTTTACAGTATATACCGCTACTGCTCACAGTTGCTTTACGTCGATGCTTTCCATTGTAGAATTGTACAACTCACTTTGTAGAATTGTCTTTGGGTCACTGCTATTTAGAAGTAAAAAATGCATATTAATGGCCTGCTTTATATGCATCTCCATGTATGGCAGCTAAACTTCCACGCTATATTTTAGGAACCAAAGTCATTTCTGATCAGATTACCACAGTACGTGAGCTACCCACGATTTCCTTGAAGTGTGCACTCAGGCATTGTTTGCATGAGGCTAATTCGATTTCATACATTTCCGAACAATTTACTCAGAATTTAATTTAAGATTATTTGTAAAAAATATGCTCCAAAATTATTCATTATCTTTAAAATTCAAGAATTCATTCAATGAGAAGCCCATGTTTGGTGATTCTAAAAATTGTACACTTTTCAAGGTAAAGTTATCTCCAAATTAGGTGTTTTCTTCATACGTACCACTATCAGACATGCAAAGTTCCTTTGTCACGAACATTCAGTAAATCAATTCCCTTTCTTTTGCCATCACAGATGCAACTTATTCCTTTAGGTTCCTTGAAAATGTATGGCTGTCAAAAATATCTGGTAAAAAACAAAATTGCCATCTCCTCTACGCAAAAGGAGTTGATCTTCTCATTATTCACTGTGGAAAATAAGAGATAAGTGACTATTTACGCTGTCAGAAATTGAAATATCGACTAAACTTTTCTGTGTACAGAAGGACTTTGTTTTAGTTCAATGGGTGACCTCAGTGCACACAGAACAGTGAATAACATCACTTACTGTGGGGACTGATATTTCGCAATGGACTAATTTCAAATATAGACAGAATAGCTTGCTAATCATAAATTTAGATTGAAACGGAAAAGGACTATGCGAACGAATCAGTTTTTCAGGTGGGACACTGAAATAATATCCTCATACAGCATTGTTGCCAGACTTGCAAGTTATTAGTAAAGATTTATCGAAGAGATATTCAACTCGGAATCAAACGAGAAAACAAGAATGCGGCAAACACAAAATGGTTACTGCATGTCTGTGGCCTATACAGAAAACTGGAAAACCTCTTTTTATTTATATAATTTCATATGTGAAAGTTACATGACAATATGACAAAAACATTTGGTGTTAATACCGCAAAATTACTCTTTTTCTCAAATGCGATTATGAAAAAATGATAATCACGGTGTCAGCATACCGTATAAAAATTAGAACGTAAAAGAAAACGACATCAAAATCAAACTTTCGCTATGACAATGAAAGAATATTTAAATCTTATCGATTAAGAACTGCTCCGAATTTTAAATATAAATTTGCTCGACAGTGAGAAAAAGTGTAAAGACGGAAAGAAAATGTGCAATGCTAATCATCATTCCTTGACGCAAAGGGTCACGTAACTTTAGTAACACCTATAGCGTTATCAAAAACGTCGGTTTTGTAAATCCATTCAGTACGAGAACTTGGAGGTAAATTAGTAATGGCGGTCACTTTTGAGATCTCATAAGGTAAAGTCTTAAGAGCTTCGCGCCTCGGACTTTTACCAGACTTAGACCAAAAGAGCTTTCCGCTATTTCACACTGGCCTTCTCACACTCATCAAATAACAACAAATAAGGTAATGTGAATATTGAGTAGGTAGTACATAGACCTCGAGAAAAATGGGACAGGTGTTTCTTTGTGCGATCGTATCTTGGAATATATTAAGTTTATTTGCCAAGCGGTCCCCGACAACAATACTTCGTACTTAACACTGAATCTCATTAACGATCAAACTGACGTTCTGAATATGTACACTTTGCTCTTGCATGGCACGTTCCGAGTAATGACACAGAGAATTTTGAGGGTTTTTTGATACTAGTCATGGTGAATGTTCTGGTAACGATGAAGATCACATTTTGGATTCTAGCCGAAGCCAACGGGAAAACACCAGACGATAAAAACGGTGTACATTTAGCCATAGACGCTACAGAAAACTCTTGCTAGGTATCGACAATATAAGTTTACATTCCCTACCATAAAAACTCCGATAACAACAAACATTTACAAGTTAGACAGGTTTACACTTCCCCAGTCCTGCGAAACGAAAATCTGACCTTTATTTCATCTGTCACGCAACATTTGACGAAAATCAGGGACATAAAAATGACTACTCCATCGGAGCTCAAATACACGACCTCTAACATTTGGCACTGTTTTAGCCTAAAGAAACACCAAAGTTCGGATAAGCTACACATGTTTACATCCGCAAAGTACTAGAAAATACATTTGTAACACTGACTTTCGCTGTCAGGAGAAACTTCGCGATAAATCGGGACTATCCATCGGTTGGTGGAGTCAGAAGAGGTAAGGTAGACATGCATTTACACAAAGCTGAATGCTGTCCTCGTAAATTTGCCGTTCATAGTTTTAAAACAACAACATGCATACTTTACCGAATCATGGAGCACTCCTCGCACAGAAAATACTCCGACGGTTAAAAAACTGCAAAAACGAGGGAAAATTCGGAGATACACGGACGATTGCGGAATGTAAACAACTCTGTGATGTCAACTGCTGTCAAGTCTGGAACTGCAGCGATATGTGTTTCGGATTTCTATTCGAAACTTTGTCACTTTACAGCAACATACTGACTCCCTGCAGACTTCTAGTTGCATCGAATCTCGCTACCAATATGTAAAAAGTACTTTAAAACCATTTTGACGAATTCTTCTCAAAATAGTTGTAACACTTTTCTTTCTAAAAATGGACTTGCGGGTAATCCGAATAAATTGTAATCCGAAAACATTTTACCGCGTACCCGCATGCACGTGCCTAGAAGACCAAAAGTTTTCTCGGGGGTCTCAAGGTTGTACACAGTGAATTCTTTATATTGCGCCCTTAAGGTAGTATGCGCCTCGAAAGTGAAAGACTTAAACTTTTGCTCAAACTTTCCTCAAAGAATATTTCAACCATTCTCTTTCAAAATCAAGAATAAAAATTGGGGGTCACCGTGCAAATTTGGAACTAGAGAAACAAATTACTCAAGATTTACCGATATTTGAAATTCAAAATGGCCACCATCCCTGTGTTAACTCTATGGAGAAAAATAAAATTTTCGATTTTCGAAAAACTAAGCCGGTGAAAAGTTTTCTTACACCTAGAGCTTTAAAATGAACCCCCACAAGTGGTAGATCAGAAAAGAATTGGAAAAGTTTGAGAGTCTGAATATCTGTCCCGAGGTGCGTTTACCTTAAGTATCAATAAATGACCATCTCACCTTTATATCGGGTTAAGTGAACAATACCGTTTTAACGGGTCGGATTCCAGGTTGTGAGTGGCCTGGACCTTTGATGAGGCCACCTCCTCAGTGTTATACATATTTGGATTTGACTTTCAAGTGTTCTGCACTATCCCTCCCTGTCTCACAGGCTCAGTATTTTCCTCATTTTATCGTCTTTATAATTTTATTTGATACGCCTGTGAGGCGGAATTGGGCTTATAGCCAGTCAATCTTGTGACGATAGTTGACAAAGACCCCATCCCCCACCAATAGTTTTTGTCGCTCAGGTCTTTACATTTCGAGTTAATTGAATTATTTAAGTTTGCAAATACATTTCAGAATACTTTATAAGATTCCAATAAATGAATTACTAAAATTTACCTCATCACAGCGGAAATTACAACATTTAGTCATTGAAGCCATGAATGTCTCAGAATTAAAGATATAAAAGGTATATTATATATTTTTTCGAAAGACAGCTAGTCCATTTTTAAATGTCAAACCCTTTTCTTAAGCAACAACTTTATTTATGATTACGCAAACATTACTTCAATATGAGTCCGTTTCTTTCAGTTTCATTCTTTTTTATTCTTTTCTCCATGTTTTTCTGCGTAACTTGTATATAAGAAGTTTCTAGAAAGCAAGTCATCACTGCATTCTGATTGTGCTGTTATTGGTGTGGCCGTCGTAAGCTCCTGTACATTAAAAGCTTTTATCATTTCTAACTTTTATCTGCAACAATATTTATAACTGATTCTACAAGAGATTTGACTTTCAAGTGAAGTAGCCTCTAATTTTTATCAGGCTTAGACTTTGTAAGTCACGCTATACGAATTTTGTTAACTTAGAGAAATTGAAATTTAGCAGAACTACATGACATGTTATTTTCCTCAGCCTTGGATAACAGCAAAGCCGTGATAGGCGGAAAACCATACTCTTCTGAATGAACCGTTAAGCGTTTACAATGCCTCAGACGTTTCTTCGTTTCTACTCGTCATAAAAAAAGTTCAAAGACATAATGTTCATCTAGATTGGGATCAGTTAGTTATCAGCTGACGTTTTAGGGGATGGCACTGGTTGGCATTCCAAAATTAGGGGCCATGGTTCTGTAAAAAAGCTACAGTCCTTAATCCTGAGTTCTCGTCGCATCACGTCTTCAGGACATTGTACATTGTGTTAGTGTTATTTTTTAAAATTCAAAGTGAAGGTATTTCAATAACATTGTTTCAGATCAGATGAAGCTGACAAACAACCTGCGCATTCAAGCTATATTGTCATGATTTCGCCTTAGGCTTCAGATCTTTTGGATCAACTACTACCTTGGGGAGTTACGGACATCCAATTTAATCCTATGTACTCTTCATTTTTAACGTCCAGCATTTCCTGGTAGTGTGTCATTTCTCCTGTGCAAACATTTGCATTGTCGTTTCGTCCCTGTTCCTCCATATCGTCTTCGCCTAACACATTCAATACTGCGTTCCTGCCTTTTCTTCGAACGTTTATTATATAATCGACACAGATGGTGATGCTTGAAACAATGACGATGATTAATACAAGTACAGCGACTATTATGATTATCTGTAAGAGTTTATCAGCATTGCGTGCACGATCATTTCTGATACGAATTCTGGCCGTCTCAGATTTCAAGACAACTCTTCTGGAGGCGATCCAGTAAACGTCGCAGTAGAAATCACCATTTTGCTTAACATTATCCATAGTTAAGTCATACATCCCGGCGCTTTCGTTACCGAGTACTTTTATCTCCCAAGAAAGGTTGGAAGTGCTTGTCAAGTTGATGTCGTAAATTATGGAAATCAATTCACCATTCCTAAACCATCTTACCTGAAAATGCGACAGGTCAATATTTTCAATGTGACAATGCAAAGCCGCGGCTTCTCCCTCGCCAATACTTTTGCTTGAAGGCATTTGTTGAAATATGGGTTTCGGCAGTACAGTAAGATATGCTGATGCTGATTTTGTTAACGGTGTGGCCTGTTCAAAAATTTGACACCAGTAAGACCTTTGGTCGGAGATCGTAACCTTTGTTATGGTTAGGGTTGAACTTTCCCATGAAGTTGTTGTCGAAACGTTATACTTATCTTTGTCTTTTACTTCATTCTGCGCTTTGGTCAGGTATTGACTGCCGATGTGATTGGATGTCCCCCAGTGTACGACGTACTTTTTGCCTTGACTGTTAATTACGTTGTCGAAAAAGCAGTGAAATGTGGCAGTATCACCTTCCAGGACAGTGGTATTGGTTGGTTGTCCATCTGTAGTGAAATTCAGTGTTGCAGTCACAGCTGAAGTACATGCCAGAATCAAGACAATCAACATCGACGGTGACAAAACCAATATTTCCATGGTGATGGCAACGATGTCATCCCTACTTCTCACACTAGAAAATACTATGACAGTACCAAAACTATTGGCTCACCGTTTAGAGGGACTTCGAGAGTACTATTCCACATCAAACTCAGAGGATTGCTTGGTCGTTTAAGTAACAGTTTTGACGGAAAAAGGGAGATAGCAGAACCTGGGAAAATAATTACAGCAAAATTGAGAAGGCAGCCCAATTTTTGTACACTTCACTTTCCACACGATCTCGCTCCATTCATCGCTGTTCGGAGAAGCTACTGACAGCGGATTTGTCTCGTGTGGTGAAAATGACACGAACTATCCATGATTCCTCTTAAATCAGTGCCGTACTTTCGTATCCACTTAGCATAGTGCTTTTGTTCAGCCAAATCAGGGAACACAGTGCTCACATTACTGTGCAGGTTATTGTTCTGAATGAATAAACACCTTTGTTCATCGATGTGAAAGTCGTCGATTTGATGCAATACTGTCAGTCAATCATGTCCATGATGAAACCTCATCAGGTCAAGACAATTACACATAAATTAACATATTTTTGCAATTGAGATGTGCGCTGGAACATGTACTACAGTAACAGAGAATTTGCAATTGATGAAGAAAACTGTTTGATGATTCTAGAACTACACATTTACGCTTTTACTGCATAATAGTTCAAAGAAAAATAACGGATGAGACCGATAATCTATTTGCCCATGTTGATCTGTAGTATGATTCAACAACTCAAAGCGTTGCAAATTCTACCTTTCGTCTACGCCGGCCTGGAAATATGGCCCTGCATGTTCATCAGGAATATCACGAAACAATTATAACATTTTTGTACAGTAAGCTTCTTATAAAAGCGTGTTGCAAGAAGTACAGTGCTTGCACGATTTAAAATGAGTTACTCCGAAAGATATGGAAAATACTGCAAATAATATGACTGATGTCCTTGTTTCTCTTTAATTCGACTCGATATAACATTTCGCTAACCAAAATAAAATTTGATTTGAAACTATTACACACCCAACGTTTTTTATGCAGACTGAATTTTTTAAACTGATAAGGAAATTTGTAATGCTTAACACAATAAAACATGTTATCTTAGTAATGGCCATTTCGATATATATTCTGCGTCACTCTATTGTTCATCCGTCTAAATGGTGGTATTTATACGCAAAGTAGTAATTCATTCGTGCTGTAAATATACCGATTGTAGGCAACGTATCAAGGAAAACAATAAATATTTTGATAACTTCAATCATGTTTTAAAAAAAATTGAACCTTGTTAATGCGCAAAAGTATCACCAATTATGATTTTGTAAGCGACCATGGTAACTGTAGGTGCTAGGTGCATTTTACACTGCGTTCGAATGTTTTGTTTGAAAAAACACAGACTCTTGTTCTACTCCTTAAATGATTTCGAAACTTCTAGTGGTTTAATAAGTTGTCAAAACTAATAACACACCCTTTATTTGTGCCATAATAAAAGTTATTGTAGGTAGCCTAGTTTATGACAAAACTAATAAAAAGCTATAAATAGTCACGGTTAGTATCCCTTTAAGCTTTAACTGTCTACCAATAGTGATTTATCAATGTTAGGCGGATCATGTCGAAATGAAATACTATTCCATGTTGTATCTCACATGAGATTACGTGAATCTGGTGTAGTGTCAAATGTGTAAAACTATTTCAAAGGGGAAAAGAATTCATTCTCTTTACTTTCTTTTGTATTCAAAAGTTGTTTTTAAAATACATTGCTATGTTTCCATATTTCATGTTAAAAGCAGAGTTACGTTTTCTTCGTCTACATTCTGACACAAACAGCATGGGTAGGGGCATCGATATTTTAACTAAACAATTTTGCTGTAGTTGTTAATATTCATTCGGCAGCTTGTAAGTCAATGTGTTAGTAATGCCACTTCTTCATGGGTGAATGACGAAGCTGCGGTCAAAGGAGGGTCATCATTTTGCTATAAAGGTAACGTAGGTGACATGCTAACACGTAGCATTCTAATAATTCAGGACGGTTACATTGCTCGGTTGTCCATTTATAGCAAACCTTGGTCTTTCAGTCACCGATGAATTATTAGCCTGCCCAGAATTAAAACGATCAATATCGACGGGGAGACAGCAAATAATTCCTTGATGGTTGAAGATAGAGAAGTGAAATTGCCTACTGGCGGCGTGCCTGATATTGAAGATTAGGGACATCACCCTTGTTATACAGGTCATTAATTTTGACATGAATTCTGGATCAAGGTCAATAATCAGGTTCAGAATTGTGAACTAAATGCAATGGCGATATGGACCGAAAAGAAATCAAACAAGTAAATGATTGTTCTGACGTTTATTGTGTTGGCCATTGATATGAACATTGGCCACAAATACATCATTACTAAGTAAAAGACTCTAATAATGAGATGGTAATTGTAGGTAAATAACCTGTGTATAGATTGTATATAGAAGGCGCTTTTACGAACACGGGTTCAGAAAGCAGAAAGGAGGGGTGGACAGCTGAACAAGGTACAGGTAAGAGATAAGAAGACAGTCAAGCATCTGACTTAGGACAAAACTATACCTGGCAGGATGTAACATCGTTGTACATGGAATAATCTGTGTTATCTTCGAAAACTGTGAGCCTCTACACTGTTTCTGTATCCCGACGTCCTCTCACTAGCTATACACCGGCGGGGGATAATTTGTCACTGGCAATCCCCTGTACGGCAGCGGAATTTCCAAGCTCTTTCTTGGGAACCAAATATATATGTCACTTACTGTTAGGGCTGTCATTTCAAAGAGGACTGATATCGAAAGACAAAATGGCTTGATATTGAATCATGTCTTCCAACTAGTTTTTCTTTTATATGTTTGCTTGGTTACCACTGACGATAGTTGAAGATACGTTGAAGCTGAATGAATAATAAGTAAATTATGAATTTAAATAGAAACGACAAAACAAGTTTTCTGTCCGTTCCTCGAATGATGAGTGACAGCATACCAAAGTTTGACTCACTAAAGTTATTTGGTGAATTCACCAACGGCTTTGTCGCTTTGGGTCAATCTTGACGGGTGCAGCTAGCTGGCAGGGTTGGCTTACCCATTCCGGACACCTGGTACCACAACTGTTTGGTGGTTCAAGATGACCTCACTGCCTTTGTCATTATTCCCTGGACCTGGTAAATATCATGGTTACCTTCAATGATAATGATTATTGGACCTGCTTTGATGTCTATTTCTGGGGAAACACTTTCGAGGTAGGAAATTGACTCGATTTTTTCATACAGCATTGTGCCAGACTAGCAAGTTATATGTAAATTATTATTGGGTAAATACTAAACTTGCAATCAAAGGGTTAGACACAAGAATGCGGCTAACACAGGGTTACTTAATGTCTGTTGCCTGTTCAGAAGACTGGAAAGACCTTCATATTCTTTCATATATAAAAGTTACTGTTGAGCAAATGGGCATTTAATTATTTTCAAATCAAATAATACTAAAGTAACTGAAATCTAGCGAAAATCACTGACTTGCATCAACAATATACACAGTTGACAGTATTACCAAAAAATGTGGTGTTAAGACCACCAAATGTCTCTTTTTCGCGACCGCCATTATGAAAAAAAGATTAATAAGATAACATGACAAATTATTCTCTCAACTTTTAAACAGACGACACAAAAATCCAAATAAATAATTACCTTTTACAACGTTGGAATTGACTCTTATCAACCAAGTACAACTCGAGTTTTCATAGGGATTGTTTGACAGTGAGAAAAAGTATAATCTTTGAAAGTGGAAAGGAAAGACTTTGATCTTTCCCCGAAAATGACAAAAGTCTAGAAAACGCAATTATCAGTGCTTCCTGGTTTTTATCTTTTAATTTGCATTGTTTGTGATGCAAAGAGTCACTAACTTCAGTAAAACCAGTATTTTTATCAATTCTCAGTTTAAATTCATTTCTATAGTACGAGAACTTGAAGGTTATGAGAATTAGCGACAACTTTGGTGGCTCATTCTGTAAAGTCCCCACCGCTTATCGCCTCGGATTTTTACAAGACTAAGTAAGACCAAAAGAGATTGCTGCATTAGCCTCCTCATACTAATCATAGAACAACTAAATGACCTGGTTACACATTAATGTAAATATGGCATGGGTAGTACCGGTATATAGTAAATTCGTTATATTGTGCCTTTAAGTACCAATTCGTCATCGTTTCGCCTCCAAATATTTTTAATGCACTACAATTAAATTCTAAGCACAAAATTATTTTATTCATATCGGGTTAAAATGAACAATAACACTTGCTTCATTGTTTCTTAAATGGGCCGGTTTGGAAGCTGTGAGTTGGGGTGTCCTTGGATGAGGCCACCTCATAAGTAACAACAATTGGATATGACCTTCGAGTGTCCCTTACAGTCCCACTGGCTACTGATGAACATCCTTTTCTCGTCTTTAAAATCTATTTTAATATACCTATGTGCAGAAATTTGGCTTATAGCCGGTCAACTTACAGAAGTTTCACTGTGATGTCTAGGTGACCGAGTGCCATACTTTGTGAGTTTGAATCCAATCGAAAATCTACTGAATAGTAAAAAAAGTGGTTTACCCTGACCCCGACCCAACTATTGTGTGTCTCTGTCTTTCTGTCTTGAAATTCAAGTTAGTTTATGTAAGAGTGTATATACATTTCTAAATACTTTCCAAAATTCCTATATAATGACTCACTAAAATTTTACCTCGTGACTATAGATATTACATCATTAGTCACTGGAGTTATTAAAGTCTCAGAATTAAAGGACATAGAAATACTATATCTCACACTTAATAAATCAGACGAGTAGTCTGTATTCACAAAAATGCAAAGTTTAACATAAGTTCGATACGATCCTCTTCCCTTTCTGCTTTGTTCTTTCTTTTCTTTTCTCTACTTTTAAATGTGATGCTTGAATATACAAAATTTCTAACAAATAAGTAATTATTGCATTGTGATATTGATGTTATTGGTGTGGCCGTCTTAGGGTCCGGCACTTCAAATACTTGTATCGTTTCTAACTTTAATATGCAATGGTAATAATAAAGGGTCTACACGTGATTTATGAAGTAGAAATTGGCGATATATTTTATTAGCTGATGTTTTAAGGGGATGGCACTGGTTGGCGTACTGCCTACATTTTACACACAGTCTTTCAAAAGTAAACACATAATGGCCCCATGGTTCTACAGTAAAGTTATAGTCCTTTATCCTGAGTTCTCGCATTACTTCTTTGCGGCATTGTTGATGGAGTTATTGCTTCGTCGTAGGGTTCGTCGTAGGGTTCGTCGTAGGGTTCGTCGTAGGGTTCATGTATTTCGGATTCGGACGCCGAGTTTAATCCCGTGTACTCTTCCTTTTTAACGTCGATCATTTCCTGGTAGTGTGTCATTCCTCCTTTGCAAACATTGGGATTGCTGTTTTCTCGAGGTTCCTTAGATTCTTCCTGACCTTTTCGAGTCGCACGAATTATTTTAAAACTTGCATAGATTATCACAGTCGCAACAATACTAACGACCGAGACAAAAACTGAAGCTTTAACGATTTTCCACGAGCATTTTTCACACGACTGCTCAGTTGACATGGTTGTAGCTTGAGTTACTACTACCTGCTGACAGTTTCGAGTGTCGATTCTGCCGATGCTCGATTTAAGAACAACTCGTCTCGTGTCCAAATGAAACACATCACACCAGAAGTCGCCATTTTGCTTGATATCGATTACATCAAAGTCAAATATCCCAGGACCACTCTCAATATGTAGAATACCTTTCCCGAAAAACTTAGAGTCTAAGGGCGAAATGTCATAATTTACAGATATCAGTTCACGATTCCTAAACCATCTCACCTGAAAATACGCAAGTACAATATTATCAATGTGACAATGCAAAGTCACGCTTTCCCCCTCACAAACTGTTTTGTTAGAAGGCATTTGATGAAATGAGGGTTTCTGCAAAATCGTAAGATGTGCTGGCATGGAGGTTAATACGCGTTTCGCATGTTCATGTATATTGCATGAGTAAAAGTGTTTGTCAGAGATCGTAACGTTTGTTATGGTTAGAATGGAGCTTTCCAATGCACTGGATGTTGAAACATTATACTTGTCTTCGTCATGGACTTCATTCTGTGCTTTAGTCAGCAATTGACTACCATCGTGTTCAAAAGCCTCCCAGTGTACGGTGTGTTTTTTACCTCCACTGTTCACCACGTCATTGAAAAGGCATCGAAACGTAGCAGTGTCACCCTCTAGGACAGAGGTATTAGTTGGTTGTCCATTTGTAGCGAACTTCGGTGTTGCAGTCGCACTTGAAGTACACACCTGAATTAAAACGATCAACATCGACGGTGACACAACCAGTATGTCCATGGTAATGGCGACGATGGTTATACTTCCTCACACCGGAAAAGACTGTGACTTTACCAAACACTATCGCTCACCGTTCACAGAGACTTCAAGTATATCGTTACCAATCAGATCACAGAATCTGATTTGGTTTGACATTTAAGTAACAGTTGAAGGATAAGGGACATTGCAGAATTGGGGAAAATGATTACAGCTAATGTCAGAAGGTAGACCTGTCGTTTACACTATGGTTCCTCTTACAGTGCCATGCTTCTGTAAAAGCTTAGCGTTCTAAATTTGTTGAACTAGATCATGGTACACAGTGCTCACTCTACTTTGCATCTCATTGCTTTGAATGATTAAAATACCGAACCTTGTTTTATTGGAGTGAAAGTTGTCAATTTACGTGAAACTGTACACAAATCATTCCAACTTTATAAAATAGACAATACGGACAAAAAGTACATTATGAGATACAAATGTGCACTAGTAGTTTATGTACTACACGAAGTTGTAATCGATGAAGCTGTTGATGTTACTGTTACTACAGAGTTTACAGTACCAAACTTCACGGAGGAATGACGAGCAAGACTGCTAAACCCAAGGCCCCAATCTGATTAAAATCAGATTTAGCGTACGGCGATGTTTATACTTACGCGGTATTGTCTTGCTGTCGCCTCTCACTACGAAGGTCCATGCTTAACCATAGTACAATTCAACATATCTCGAAATATGGCCCTGTCTTCATCAGATATATCGTTATTGTTGTGACATTTCTGTTGTAAAATTTGCTTATCGTGAACGTTATCAAACGAAGTATAGTGCTTGCACGATTTAAAGTAGGTAAATTGGAGAAATATTGAACATTCTGTTGTTAACTGAGACAGCGTTCTTGTTCCCGTGCGCAAATATTGTCAGTTAAAGCGATGAAATTCGTTTCTCGCTTCGATAAAGTGTGTATGTGCGATGTATGATAGTGAGCATGCGTGCGTGAGTGCTTCACGAACTCTACAACGTGTTGAAAGGTCTCAGTCAGAAAAATGTAACAACTTAGCCGGCTATTGAACCACTCTTTTTGGGAGTGGAGATTTAGCCGACTGGTTCTGTCTCAGGCCTCTCAGCTAGGCGACTGATGCCGTATGTTGTGGGTTCGAATCCGATTGAAAACTATCCGTATTGTCATGCAGAGTTCACTCTGTTACTGTATTTCCATTTAGACTAAGATAACAAACAGACACAAACAAACTTGTTTAAGGACAGATATGTGAAATAATTTTAATACATATGAACAAGTTAGCATTAAGAGTAACAAGATCTCACTGAACTAAAAATTCAAAAGACTGAAATTTCAATATTGTGGGCGAAATTGAGTTTTACACTAATCATAATCAAAATCCGAGTACAGTATACGGCTGATCTAATCTGCTTTGGACGACGGTGTTGCACGGACATCGGGCGAAGAAGAGGTGGTGAAGAGTTGTTTCCGGTGGCCGCGATCTTGAACGCTAAGTTTACGAGTCCTCAGTTGATTTGAGTTTTGGAGAATAGCCCAGGCAACTGGTTTTGAACTTGCTGGCTACATCATTGCAACGATCGCGAAGTACTGATCGCCGCGTTACTTTCAGGAGCCGATGTATCGCTCGCGTGGTTGGCCATGGCCACAGACATTGAAACTCCTCGCCGCTATGTTTCCGTACGCTGACGTAATATCTGGCTAGTATTGGTCAAGCTCGACGGGTGCAAAGCTATTAGGTTCCGTTGTGATTACTCGACGCCAGTCGTCGAAAACAGCAACTTCGCGACACGTTTTCATAACGGTGATTTTGTTTTCTTGCAACCCTTGCAGATGTCGACGTAGATTTCGCCGGTACCGCTTCCATCTTCGTAAGTCATTTGTTCCGTTCGTGCCAAGATGTTAGTTTCGCTTCCATAATAAAATTCTGATTCCAAATGTTCAAACTAAGTACAGCTTTGCTAATCGTAGTAATTATTTTCCTCCACAGATATACAATCCCCTTCCAAATTTGCTTTTGTTCTGGAGCAGGCGACAATATTTCGCAACAGAAAGTAGTACCGGATAATATTTAATTTGCATAATTTAGCGGAACATAATTTCTTAAGAGGGGGCACCGGGATCTGCGCCCCAAGTGATATTAGCATAAAATTTGCGTAATCACGTTTCCAACGGGAACTAAAACATCACGTAATTCGCGAGAAAGGCGTTCTGAGAACGTGTGCATGCCAACCATGCACCAATGTAACCATTCCCAATTGGACCGGGACCTCGTATGATAACAACTTTGTTTTCATGTTCTCCTTCGCATTTTACATTCCGCCTGCTTGCTTGCTCGGCTCTGTTTGATTTATTCAATTCTTATTTAATTTCATACTCTTCTGTCAGGATTTTGATTGTCCATATTTCGAGTCATTTACCAAAAATTGGCCGTTATCTATCATGTTTGATCCATCGTCTTTTCTGAACACTGCGCCGAGCCGACATCGTGACATGTATTGTTTGCAAGTTTGTGGAAGTCTATGTTGTACAGGTTTAGCGATAAATGCTTGGATCCAGAGTCGACTAGTGAGTTAGATAGAGTGATGACGGTATAGATTTTCCTCGAATCTTGAGTTCAAACAAATGGCCAATTTCTGAGTACTCACCTACCCCGGCCGTGGAAGCACGATACGCAATTACTTACGACAAACTGTACAGTACATAGTTCTACAAATCGCCTTCATCGAAGCCTCACACCATCCCCGTTTGTGTGGGACTTTGTAAAAAATTTATGGCATGCCCCTTTGTGGTATTTACATTGGTTCACAGAACAGATGACATCTAGATCATTACTCTGTCATTACACTTGGTGGTGCACCGTGAGGGAACCGTCCTTCGAGTACGAGTGTGGACTGTTCTTTCGTGATTAAAACATGGTATTCTTTCTATTTTTGGCCACGAACCGTGTAAACTATATTTTGATGTTTCCTGTACCAAACTGTGAGATGAACATAGAGTCAATTTATCAACCAAATTTCCCCATCATCGCGGCTGTTGCACATTTCACTAGCATTTCCCAACATTGGCAGTAGCATGCATATGTGTTTCAGCTCCCCTGATCATGATCACATACCAGGGCCCCTAAAAATAAACTGATCTTTTGTAATATCTAAACATTGTAGCATTTTTTGACAGGGGTGAGTTTATCTTCGAAACTAGAAAACAAGTTTTAACAACAACTATGCAAGCACAATTATATCTTACATGCTGGCATACAAGTATTGTTTTAAACTCTCTCTCTCTCATTCTCTCTCTCTCTCTCTCTCTCTCTCTCTCTCTCTCTCTCTCTCTCTCTCTCTCTCTCTCTCTCTCTCTCTCTCTCTCTCTCGAAAACTTCCATTTTCATGATCTTGAGGTCAATTTTCAGAGTAATTCCACACACACAGTAATTTATTCCACAAGATGTCCTTTCTCCCTCTAATAGCCATTCAAAGTTACTTTCACATGCAATTTTTTTCTTGCCTTCTATTTCAATTGTTATGAATCCTGAAATTCAGTCTTTGAATACTTTTGTGAACGAGCCAACTATCTTAGTACAACTTAGTAAAGGTGAAAATATTTTCTTTCTTATTTCTTCTGTAATAGTATTTACCAATATGTTTGCTGGTCACCTGGTCTTATCATTCGTGTTTTGTATCATAACTATCTACAAAACCTTTCATTCTGTAGAATTCTATCTTCAGAAAAACAGTGGCATGTTTCAGAATAGAGATAAACAAAACTCACTTCCACAAACTACTTCAGGCCATACAGAACTGAGAAAGGTGAATCTGTTGAATTGAGAATGCTTTATTCACATCATTATACTAGCAGACTTCAAACAATTTTACCTGTGTGTAGTGCAGTAGCAATGAGTTAAATCGACATTGAGTAAGCCTATAGCAACAAGAAGCTCTGGCACAAATATATTACTCTTTTGTAAATGATACCTTACCTATTTAATCATGCGGCGAATCCACAAAAAGGGCTTTATTTTAGGAGTTTAATGTACCCACCTTACATACGGCCACATCGTACGTCATTTTAAAGCTTATTATCTCTACTTTAAGAAAATTGACGATGTGGAGCTGCCAAGTAGGGCCATAACCTCCTAATTTGCATAATTAACAAGGGTACACAATTTGCATAAATGTGATATAATATTTGACATTTATTGATAACTTCTCTAACGATACGTTTAAACTATTGAATGATATATCAAATGAAAGGCCTTTCCATGTAGAATACAAAATGGATATTCAAAAAGATATTAAGTTGATTTCACTGAAATATTTTCATGTTTATATGGAAAACAATATTTTCCCCTTTTGAATAACAATATTTTAAAAATTTTAACACATACAGCCACAGCACACAGCCACATCATACATCATTTGAAAGCTTATTATCTCTACTTTAAGAAAATTGACAATTTGGAGCTACCACATCGGGCCATAACCCCCAAATTTGCATAATTCACATGGGTACCCAATTTGCATAAGTACGATATAAAATTAGAAAATTCACTGTTAACTACTGTAAACCACAGGGCCTGGCGAGAATTATTAGTGTAGCAGTTATGAATATGATCAATAAATGTCTTGTATTAAACTATTTTTCATTATACAAGCCTTACCTGTGTCTAGTGTGTGCCTATTACTTTACGCTAGCTATCCCTGTATAGTATTTCAAAGAAAACAGTCTATATCTGTTAATTGCCCTCCCTAATCCCCTTCATTAATTTGTTCTGCCGATCACTGACGCGAGGGCTTATCGCCCTGACCAAATAACTCGTTAGCAGCTCATAAGGTAGTAGACGGAAAGGGCTGAAACTCTCAGGGTCCGTGGCAAGAGGATGGGAGTAAAGTACCTAGACACTTAATTTATGCATGTATGCATAGATAAACAGGAATAAACAACGTATACTATTAGGTATGCATGTATGCGCGAACGCCATTACGTAATCTTCTAAGTACATGTAGTTCAGCAGCGACGGTGTCCGCTTTGAATTTTCGTGTAAAGTAATGGATACGGACATATTGGAGTCAGGAAGACATATTTTGTCCCCTGATGTCTAATAAAATTGAGGCCAAATGAAGTACTTTCCTTATCATTGTGAGAGAAAATCAACTGATTATGAAGCGTACAGGTGTGATATGTTACCTCCAAGATTATGGACTGGTGGCCCTGGTCGTTTGGAGTTTCTCGGGCGGACGCTATAGCATGGCTTTCCTAACGCCACTCCACGATCTACGCGACATGTACGTGTTGCTCCTATCTCTCGACCACCTCACAACTAACGCGACAGTCTGCTGAAGTCAATTCCGTAATTCTATACTCTGTTTTGATATCTAAATGCCACAGACCAGTACTACGTAGTTTACACTGGCTACCTATTTATAGCGAACAAGTTTAAAATTTTATGCGTTCAAGGTTTTAAACGACACGGCCCGAGATACATTGAATTGTAATTGAATTTCAACGAAACTTAGGCTGCTATTCTGTTTGTAATGCCTTCCTTTGCCTTTGTACAATAAACCATGGTCGTAAAAATATGGTCTAAACTACTAATTTCCCGATAGAATTTCGTAACATTTCAAAAACACTTCCCGAAGTAAACATCAACATCCATCATTCCACGAGTCATCGCTGGGTTTACTACTTGACTTTTGAGCCGGATCAATGGGGAAAGTCATAGTGGATCAAAATATTCTCGTTTTTTTATTCAAAGGTTCATCACTTATATAAATCAAACATTTCTTTGCGTAATACTTGATTCGAAACCGATCTCCGTTACATTTATCCAAAGGAGGGAACATAATGAACAACGCAAAGATCCAGTAATGTCAATGAATCTGTAACACAAACAATTAAACCAGCGAAATTGCAAAGAAAAGCAAAAACCAACAGGCAAAAAAACACGAACCTAGAGAGTCACTACAAAGACAAGCATAGTCGGCTTCTTGGATACAATCTCTCCCCACTCTCTCTCTCGTGGTGTATAACGTGCACCTGTCGGACATACTTTAAAATAGGAAAGTTTTTCTATGTGGCAACTAACCACGAAATTGTGGTTATTCCATCGCCACAAAGAACGCTGCCGATCATTTATTTCACGATGATGTCACAGCAAAATCTCAAACAAATCAATGTATTTTCACCAAAATATGTCTCCAGCTACAATAATTTTACTTGGGTCACATCAGACAGTTGACATTTTAGAAAGGTGGGGACTTGCAAAGAGTCAAAAGAAAAAGTTTTGTGTTTCATAACATCGACAACGAAAAGAAGGCATGTCAAATGCGTAACTTGTAGATCCGAGTTGCTTCATTGACATGAGAATTTTCCTAGTGAAAGTATTGGTTTTCTATTCGTGTTCATTCTCATACCCGTTGGCTTTCCTTCACGATAACTCTCTACAAAGCAATTTACTTGTTGCCAACTTGAGCCTGCTGCTAGAAAATTCAACGCGATCCTTTCTGTTTTGCGGATCAGACACGAGTAGGCGCGGCATCACTGTCAAGCCATTGGCATGGAGGACTGGTCGTCCACTACGCTGCCTTTGGTCAAATCATATACCAGACAGACGAGTTCATTTCGATCCGAGAAACATTCGTGTTTTTTAGAAATGTTCACTAGATTTAATCATGATTTAATCAACCCGACTTTGCACACAGGGGCAAACACTGCAATTACTTCACACGGTGTTTTTAGTGTTTGTGGCTTATTAGTGTTTTAGTTGCGTCTACCAAATGAAAGCCTGGGAAATTTGAACGAACTTAACATCCCAACTTTGATGCCGGAGTATTTTAATGCACTAAAACACAGTGGGGAGACTAACTGATAGTATATCAATCGACCTTGACACTAAGCGAAGCTTTTGTGGAAGTATGCAAATTTTGTTTACAACTTGTCCATTTGCTGGCTCCCGTAAACAAGATATAAGCCAGCATAGTGTCAAAGGTCGCAACTTCCGTCTTCCGGCGTTACTCCCATCCTCATGCCATCGACTGGTAGAACCAGTCGATCGTTGTACTCCGTCTTCGACCATTGGAATCCTGAAAATAACTAGTCAGTGTTCTTGCTTGCTTAAGTACAAAGCTGATGCCGACTTTTTTCGAAAATTTACGTCACCTAACCCTTCGAAAATGAAGATTTTTTGAAATCGGACCCTGAGAGTTTCAGCCCTTTCCGTCTACTACCTTATGAGCTGCTAACGAGGTATTTGGTCAGGGCGATAAGCCCCCGCGTTGGCGATCGGCAGAACAAATTAATGAAGGGGATTAGGGAGGGCAATTAACAGATATAGACTGTTTTCTTTGAAATACTATACAGAGATAGCTAGGGTAAAGTAATAGGCACACACTAGACACAGGTAAGGCTTGTATAATGAAAAAAGTTTAATACAAGACATTTATTGATCATATTCATAACTGCTACACTAATAATTCTCGCCAGGCCCTGTGCGGTAACATACTTTTAAACTATCGAGGGATATGTCAATATGAAAGGTACTTGCATGTAGAATACAACTTTGGTTCCAAAGACATGTTTAAATTGATTTCACTGAAATATTTTCATATTTATATTGAAAATTATATTTTCCTCTCTTGAATATCAAAATTTTAAACATTTTAACACATACAGCCACAACATACAGCTACATCATACATCATTTGAAAGCATATTATCTCTTCTGTATGAAAATGGACAATGTTGAATTGTCAAGTACGGCCGTAGCCCCTAATTTGCATAATTTGCATCCATGCAATATAAATTACATATTCATTGTTCACTACACTAAACATACTTTTAAACTATCGAGTGATATATCAAATGGAAGGTGTTTGCATGTAGAATATGAAATAGATATCGAAAGAGATATTTAAATTGGTTTCACAGCAATATTTTCATATTTATATTGAAAATAATACCCCTTTGAATAACAATAATATAAATATTTTATCACATACAGCCACATCATACAGCCACATCATATGTCATTTTAAAGCTTATTATCTCTTATTCAAGAAAACTGACAATGTTGAACTATCGAGTAGGGCCGTATCCCTAAATTTGCAT
The DNA here is from genome assembly GCF_041260155.1 of Ptychodera flava. Lineage (NCBI taxonomy): Eukaryota > Metazoa > Hemichordata > Enteropneusta > Ptychoderidae > Ptychodera > Ptychodera flava. The sequence continues at coordinate 14,308,253 of NC_091937.1, forward strand.
AATTTACACCGGTAAGCAATTTGCATAACTGTAATATAAAATTAGAAAATCATTGACTATTCACAACATGCTTCTAAACTATCGAGTGAAAAGTATTTGCATGTAAAAATCAAAATTGACATCCAAAGAGATATACAAAGTGGTTTTACGGAAATATTTTATATTTGTAGTGAAAAAAGTTATTTTCCCCTTTTGAACAACGGTATTTTAAAAATTTTACAGCAGTATCAATGCAACCACATGCATTTGATGTGCGAAGAGTGCATAGAACACGGAGAACAAACAACTGAAATGAGGTCTGGAAATGAATATTTTGTTGTTAATGTATGTTTCAAAACATATGAATAGCTCTTTTGTCTGCATTATTATCCGATACCGATGTATAGTTTTTATAGGTCAGAGAGTGTACCCATTCACAGCATATGAAAACCTTTTAATGTTACTCAAGTATGCCAACATGTTCTTGTAATGTTGTAACCAAGGCAACAGCACTAATATATATATATATATATATATATATATATATATATATATATATATATATATATATATATATATATATATATATATATATATATATATATATATATATATATATATATATATATATATATATATATATATATATATATATATATATATATATATATATATATATATATATATATATTGGGGAACCAAGGCAGTTGACTGTATTGTTTTCAAATCCCCGAAACAGTCGCCTTGGTAAATAACTGATGAACACCTAGGAGATTTTGATGATGTTTTTTCTTTGCTGTATATTAATTGTTATAAACTAATCCTCCTGATGTCATATCTTCATCATTCATATGACACAATCATAGAGAACCCATCATGATCTATTGCTTGCACTTGCATGACGTTACTTTACACCATTGCTGTACTTATTTCCATCCGAGTGAATTTAAACTGTTTAACTACTTCTGACTATATTTTTAACATATATGGTAATGATTTGAACGCCGACATTTTTTCCTAAAGATGTGTTGGGAAAATATCACTAATTACTATTAAGTTCAAACATAAAGAAAGATCCCCAACGACACTAGTGTAGTTGTTGAAAAGTAACTCTGTAGCCGAAACAATATGTGAGAGTAAGCTGTAGTCAAAGTTATGGCATAACTCATGATCCAAGTCATTCATGCCGATACAGTGTCATGCATTTCCAGTTCATCTAGTAATTCTACAAATTCATCATCCTCTTCTTAAACAGTTTTGTCATGAGTGAAAGGGTTGCCACAGTTATAGCTGCCTTGTGCATGGAAGATTAATTTGACACAGACACAACTGGTGACAGTGTAATAAGAGAAAGCAAACTCCACACATCGTTCATATCTTATTCTTGTTTGAATTTTGTTTATGTTATGTTTGGCTGTTTTGTGTAAAGTGTTGATTTGCAGCGAGACGTACCCGTAATCTACGTATCCTGCCCTGAACCCGCACTGGAGTGGAAAGACTACTGTAACACTGCAATCCTTTGATGATACCTTTCGAGAATAGAGTTGTCTTCGTCAGTCACTTAAAATTCATTTTCGGTTGGTGAAACGTGTGCACTATTTGACCACGTTGTTTCACTGAAGTTAAGTTTGTTCAAGTAAGGAAGCTATAGAATGTCTACCATTTCGGTCTGGTTGTGTTTTTGGATGCTCAAGTGAATCGGAGATCGAGCTGTTGTAGGTTTTGTTTGGCATACGTGTAACGTTTATATTTCTGTCTCATATGTATGTGATTAGGCTACGTTCACAAATAATGGTGGTGAGGGGCGGAGGAATTCGGGGTGGAATCGAAATTTTGAGGGATAGTAATGGAAAATTGAAAGTTTGGTGATCTGCCTATAGGGGACCTGAAAATGTTTTGGTTCCCTTTTACTTTTGCGATTCCAAGGTTTCGAAGGCAATTCAATGAAAATCGAATAACAATTAAATGTCATCGATTGTTCTAAAGTTCGTAATAATCAAACATGATCTAGAATTACTTTTACTCTTTATTTATACTTGATTACTTTCATCTCAAAAAAAATCTTGCATTTTGTATCGTATTGTTGTGGCATAATTGTTCTAATGTATTGTAATGTTTCGCCTTTCACAAATCCTTGAATATTGCCGTTTGATTGCATAAACTGGAATCTGGTATCTGTTGGTTGTACGTGTGTGTTCTTAAGTCGAGAATGTTAATTTGATGCATCGATGACCTTCACAGATAATGAGGTCTAAAGATGTGATTTTTTGAGAAGAGCTTTCAACATTTCAGAGTAGGATGCATTTTTTATGTTTGATATGAATTTATTAAGCTCGTGCTGGATTCCAATGAAAGTCATACATTGTCTCTGAATCTCAGTCAGAGCGATATTTGTTCTGTGTGTAGCTAAATTATTCTTATTTTGTATATATTTTATTCTTATTTTGCATAGTGCGGGCATTATTGAATTACTACACAATTTTATGCATATTAAAAATAAGTCAAGATATCGCGATTTGAATAAAAATATTCAATAAGAATATTTAAGATACGTGTTTTGAATTCATATTTCTATTCTACATGCCAATACCTTTCATTTGATATATCACTCGATAGTTGAAAAGTAAGTAAAGACTACATAACAATGGATTTTTATATTTTTATATCGGACTCATGCAAATTAGGTACCCATGTGCATTATGCAAATTAAAGAATTACGGCTGTATTTTGCAGCTGCATATCGTCAATTTTCATGAAGCAGAGGCAATAGGCTTTCAACTGACGTATAATGTGGCTGTATGATGTAGTTGTATGTGTAAAAATTATTTAAATATCGTTATTCAAAAGGGGAAAATATATATTTCGATATTATTATGAAAAGAATTCAACAAAATCATTTTTAATATCTCTTTGGGTATCTATTTTGTATTGAACAGGCAAATACCTTTCATTTGATATATTACTTGATAGTTTAAATTATGCATAGAGTAGTTAATAAATTCCTAATTTTATATCAAATCTGTAGTTTGCGTACCCATGTGAATTATGCAGATTAGGAGCTATGACCGAACTTGACAGCTCAACATTGTCAATTTTCTTGAAGTGCAGATAATAAGCTTTCAAATGACGTATGATGTGGCTGTATGATGTGGCTGTAGGCATTAAAATTTTAAAATATTGTTATTCAAAAATGGAAAATATTTTTTCAATATAAATATGAAAATACTTTAATGGAATCGATGTAAATATGTCTTTGGATATCAAAGTTGTATTCTACATGCAAATACCTTCAATTTGATATGTCACTCGATAGTGTAAAATATGTTTAGAGAAGTTAACAGTAAATTTATAATTTTACATCGCATTTATGCAAATTGGGCCCCCGTGTAAATTATGTAAATTAGGGGCTATTGCCCTCTTAACAGCTCAACATTGTCCATTTTCATTAAGTAGAGATAATAAGCTTTCAAATGACGTATGATGTGGCTGTTTGATGTGGCTGCATGTGTTAAATATTTTAAAATATTGTTATTCAAAAGGGGAAAATAATTATTTCACAATAAATATTGAAATATTTCAGTGAAATCAATTCAAATATATCTTTGAATAACCATGTTGTATTCCACAGGCAAATACCTTTCATTTGAAATTTCTAATTTTATATCGCATTTATGCAAATTGATACCCGTGTGAATTATGCAAATTAGGGGGTATGGCCCTACTTGGCAGCTCCACATCGTCAATATTCTTGAAGTACAGATAATAAGCTTTCAAATGACGTATGATGTGGCCGTATGTAAGGTGGTACATTAAGTGTGAAAAATAGGTGAGTCTGCCGCTCGCCTAATTTAATCACATGCCTCTTATACATTCAGATAGTGTGTTTTTTATAATTACAAAATAAAACAAAATTATCATTTCAAACATAGACCCTAGGGTATATGTTTCATAGCATCAACATAAATATCTTATTGGTAGGTTGTCCGGTTTGAACAAGAGCTGAAGCTTCCTGATAAGGATAAGGCAGACACTTTTGATACTCATGCAGATTTCAAGGTTAACTCAAATATGCATCATATATCTGCAAAATAACGACAGAAACATTCTTGATTTTGTTGATCGGAAAATGAGGACAACGTCCACATCCTTTGTTAATGTTTCCATATTTTACTGACTTCTCACAGGTTTTTAGCAATATATACTATCCGTGTTTGAACGGCTTCAAATACTCACAAATTTATGTACATCTCTTTCCATGAGTGGAAATTCACATAATTATATAATTAATAATCCATTGTAATATTAGTTCTTGCGAAATATAAAATTTAGATCAGGTAACTCAAAATATTGTAAATATTGTAAAGTCTTTTTGCGGTTGAGTCAATTTAAAGTAGGAACTTTAGGATCTAGAACATGTTGAATACAATCAAATTAATATATCATGTTATAATAATGACCATAACACAAGAAAAGCCAGCAACCATTTGTATAGTGTAGGAAAAACATCAGTATTATGGCAAGAAATATACAATGTGTGCAACTTACTGGCCCATTTTCTTATGCAGCTGTGATGAAATGATCTTGATCATCAGAGCTACAAACCAGCTGCATCTCAAATTTGTAAAAACCAAGATTATTGCTGAGACATTTACAATATGACTTGAAAAACACAATCATTACCACACAGTAACATTTTTATGTAAGGAGTGCAGAAAAAACATTGATTCGTTCTGCACAATTTCATCTGCATAGAAAATGCGATTAAAAACTAGGGGAACGGTGCATAAAAAACTTTGACTTGTGTACTCACTGGTGTTTCCATATCAAAGTCTGTGTAGGGGTGCAAATTACATTTGAAAAATCTAAAAAAATGCAGATTTGAGGTTGATTCAAATGTTTAAATTCAACAAAATTACAATTCGATATCATTGGTCATTTTGTTTAAAGATTACTGATTTGTATATATTTTGACTTTGTTTAACATCGAACATATAATTTTTAAAGACGAAAAAACATGTTATTATATATATTGTTCCGTCAGATTTGGTCTATATATGGCAATTTATCCCTGCTTACGACATAGCATTGAAATTTTGGCAAACCATAAGTCATTCATGGATAATTTTAATGTTACAATAAAGGATGACAATTATAAGTTGCCCAGCTTATACTGGATACCAAAGCTCCATAAAACACCTTACAAAGCTAGGTTTATCGCAGGATCTTCAAAATGTTCAACAACAGAGTTATCGAAGATACTGACTTCTGTTCTTTGTACTGTTAAACGGGGACTTCAAGCATACTGTGATGTTGTCTTTTCTCGGAGTGGTATAAATCAAATGTGGATATTAAAAAATTCGAAGGAACTCTTGGAAAATTTGAAATCAAGATCTGTTTCAAAAATAACATCTATTAAAACTTTCGATTTTTCCACATTGTATACCACAATACCACATAATAAATTGAAAGAACGCTTGAAAAACATCATCAACCAAGCTTTTTTCTACAAAAACGGTTCACGCCGTTACAAATATGTGGTATTAGGGTATAATTCTACATATTTTGTTAAAAATACTACTAACGCTAAAGTGTTTTATACCGAGAAATACATTATCAGTATGCTTGATTTCCTCATCGACAACATATTTGTAGAATTTGGAGGACACATTTTCCAACAGTGTATAGAAATCCTATGGGCACTAACTGTGCTCCCTTGCTTGCAGACTTAGTTTCTGTTCTCATACGAGGCAGAATTTATCCAGAACTTAATTAAACAGAAAAAGGTCTCTGTAGCTCGAACTTTCAATCTAACATATAGATACATAGACGATGTTATTTCTATGAATAACTCTGAATTCAGTAAATATCTCGCTATGATTTATCCTCCAGAATTGGAGATTAAAGAAACTACAGAAACGGCCTTTTTCTGCTTCATATCTGGACATTTTACTTGAATTTGACTCTAATGGTCACCTTTCTACTAGGCTATATGACAAGAGAGATGATTTCAACTTTAGTATCATCAATTGTCCACACCTCATAAGTAATATTCCACTCTCACCAGCTTATGGGGTATACATTTCCCAGCTTATTCGATATGCTAGAGCATGCAGTTCATATGGTGATTTTGTAGAGAGACATGGCCATCTCTCTTACAAACTATTAAAACAAGGTTACACCAGAGCAAGACTTGTCTCTACATTCAAACGCTTTTTTGGCAGGTATCGCAAGCTGGTAGATAAATACAATATCTCTCTTCGACAAATGATCACTGATGGCATCGGTGACATTGGGCCTTAGTTAGCGACCACTACCTATCTGACTTATAGATTGATATATGGCGGGTGCCACATGTGGGGCAGGATGCGCTTACAATTTTCGAAACACCTGACATCACTTCTTGGTCTTTTGGCCAGAGGTCCATATATCTTTCTTTCATGAATTTGACTTTGTTTGTGTACCGTCTATTTACTGTCTGTTCTGTGCTGTTTTGTGTCTATGTTTACAACTATTGTCTTACAAATTTTGACCTAGTGTTATTGGATTATGGATTGGTATGATTGCGATTATTTTTCATCAGCTCAACAACGTATCGCAGCCATGGCACATGACCCTGTCACAGGTGATTAGGATAATCAACAGAAATTTAGTCTGGTCCCCGAGTTGACCTCAACGCAGCATGCAATTATACTACTGCATACAGGTAAAATGAATGAAAACACTACACAATTTCGGATCGATGTGAAATTCAACGTACGCGTTCCGGCCTTCGAGTAGGCACATGTACATCGAAATCACTTATTTATGAAAGTACCGAAATCATCAAACGTTCTTTACCTTTACAACAAGTGAAAATAATGCCGCTCAATATTTGACTCGTTGTCAGTGTCAGCTTGCTGGTACGGTTGACCTAGCCCGGCTTCGAGTACTTCAACCTTGAGTACTTCTATCAAGATTGCGCCGTCCGTATGTTCGGCATGACCTTCTGCGATCACCGACATTTGGTGGTTGACAGTAAAATCCCTGAGGCTTTTGTCATCGCCACCGAATTTTACTGATTTTTACAACCAGTTAAAACGGTCGAAGTATCTACATGCTAATGCCCCCAGTGAAAAACAAACATCAAATCATTCCGGTCGAAAAGGAATACGTCAAGCCCCAGCCTGGTTCACTAAATAAAACCCTGGGCAAGTATTTTGGTTCAATTTTAGCGATTTTAAAAAGCCTTAGGGTTTTGAACTTTGGACTACCTAATTTGCATATCTATATCGTCATCGGGCGCGCGCTCACTGTGCGACTGGTTTTTGACGTCTGTCTGCATTTCGGAAATGTGTGCCGAGCGTTTTCCTCAAAAGTCGAGCGAAAGAACGGAAATACACCCATAGCAACCGCAAAAAAATCCCGGTGCCCCATCTTAACCATGATTTTCTATGTAAACATTAGTTAATGGCACGTGACTTGTTTTCATAATATTTTGCAGTTGGCCACACTTTTGAAATATTTTGCTTATAGTAAGCAATAAGTAAAAATATTTCAAAGCCGTGATAATCAGTTAAATCAAAAGCTAAAATACTAAGAAAAGTGTGTTTCTGGACAATGCAAAATATAAAGTGACTTCATTAACTCTGTATTTGAAAATACCAACTATATTTCGCTGCCAACAGATTAGTTGTCTGTGATACATGTGTAATAATTTGTAAATCTCAGTTCTATAAATTCCTATTACACATTTTCCCTGCTTGGCAACTCTAAATAACTGTAGCGTGACAGTGGGAACAGCGTCATTAATCATTCAACATAATCATTGGTATCTTGAAAGTCTGAAACATTAAGAATCATGTGTACAAATAGTATATTTAAAATCTAATAAAAAGCGGCCTCTTTTTTATCAATTGTCACAGGATCCATACGAGAGTTTCGTTGCAGAAGTAAGCATCACATGTGGTCGAGCCGAATGGCTTCCATTGCTGACTTCACAATTGCCCGGTGAATAGGTAACCGGTAAGCGTTTGTAGTCACGAGTTCGAACAATCAGATCTAAAAATTACTGATTTGTGTGCTCATGGTTGATATGACGCTATACTGTCAAATTATCATTCCTACGAAGAACGTCATCAAGTGTAGACAAATAAGCATAAGTGAAAGTATTTTGATATTATTTCCTAACATATTTCTTCGGTCATAGAAGGAAAACGTGAGTAACGTAATGACCGTGTCACCACTTGTCCTCGACTCGTAGTGACACCGTCATTACATCACGAGTATTTTTCGAGCTGAATGAAGAAAATATTAGAGTATAAAAATATACTAATTACATGCACAAGCTAAGAATTAATTATTGTTTTGTAAAGTAAAAGGAGTGTTTTTAATAATCCTGCATTCAAACTTTTGAACTACTTTTAGAATGATATCAATACGCCGTTGGCGAGTTGTCAATCATTTCTAGTCGTCATTCGGCGGAGCGACGTGCGTATACGTCTACATATTAGTATATGTACACTGTACGGAGCAAATGCCAGCTGACCTTACACAACGCGTGCCTTCCGTGAAGCTATACACGATTTCAAAAAAAGCATTGCATAGGCCTAGAAATTTAACTTCGACAAAGTGACGGATTTTTTGAGAACAAAAAGTCAACTGAATCTCGGCGTGAACACATACAAATCATACTAAGTATGATGTGTAACGTCGTGCCCGACCCACCGTACCCAGGTGGCAATGCTTACGGAACCCACGGTAATGTGACCAGCTTTGAGTTAAACTTTGCTGTTTCTGAATATTATTCACGTAATTCCTTAGGAATATACAAGCGTTATACTCTTATAATTGATGTTTACAAATTTTTACGTCAGACAAATTGTGATCGCGGGAGAAATACAGGCTGCTATGTTGTTTGTTTACATTGACGAGCACATCGAAGATTGACGCAAAAAAAGTTCTGACGCACTAGAATTGATGACAGAGACGCGGGGTTTTGTGACGTAGAACGATCAGAGAATAAATCCCGATATTTTCTGTTCAGAGAAGGCACACCTGGCTTGTGCATGTGATACGTTTCTGTTACACAAACATTTTGCTGTATCGAATGTCAGCGAGGAATGACGAGCAAGGCCGAGAAACTCCAGGTCTGTGCCTCTCAACATCTCAAAGTGTCACAAAAACATAATCTAATTTTCGTTAACGCACGTTCACGTCGTAAGAAACCGTATCACTCGAAGTACAGTGCTTGCCAGCTTTAAAATGAGAGCGGGAGAGATATTGAAAATTCTGCTACTATTTTAGGCAACGTTCTTTTTCCTCTTTTATTTTAACTCAATGTATTATTTAAATGAATAAAACAAAATTGATAAAATGTGAAACTATAACACACCCAATTGAAAGTAGATTATAGAATACGTCATCTTTCGCAAATAAGTTTCACAAGAAAGTCATAACTTCCTCAACTAAGTTTCAAACGAAGGAAAAAGCTGCAAGTGCCGCTGGCTGTGTCTTTTAAAGTGTGCTTACAAATTGACAGTTGCACACAGCAGTCCTTTCTGTTTCTCACAAACAATGTATTGTTTGTGGCCAGTATTGTACGTAAGGGTTTACCAGTTTGAAAAGAGAAAGACAGTATACGTTTGCGACAATGTTGAACCTCTTTCAAGTTCCTTGCGATTGTTCTTAAGAAGTTATGTGTCATGTTGTGGTCTCAACGAAGGAAAAGTACTATTACCACAAAAATTTACATCTGCTGTCCTCATGATCAATTTTTTGTCAACTGCGCATGACACTTACTCCTGTCCTCTTAAAGTCTTATAATGTGTATAAGTTTAAATTGGTTTTGACAAAACTTGGACAGACAAAATGCGCCTGTCACAATGTTTCATATATGATACAAATCAGAACTTTCAGGAACTTTGACACAGTATAGCTTCTTCTACCTTCGCCGACTATGATTTCATCTGAAATGACGAAAAGTAGTATTACATTGCAATCCGTGGCCAACTCTGACCCAACACTCTTTCAACTTTCTGATACGCTTAAGAGCATTTGTCTCACTAGACAGTGTGAACAGTAAATTAATACTCATATTGATCACACAGACAACATAGGGACTTTTTGTCGGACTCAGAAAAAATCTTCAAGAGGCTTATCTTAGGTTCACGCTTCTGCTGCTTTGTTTTCTCGTTCTTAGCTTGTTTGTTTTGTTTTTTGGTGTTTGTTTTTTATTTTTTGCAATAATTTTGAAAAATTGCACGTGAAAATCGCTCATACGCTCTAAAATTTGACATTGTCGACATGACATTCGAGTGTCATGTGGTTAAAGTGATATTACGTTACTCATGGAATTTTGTAAAATATCAAAATATACCAAATATAGCGTGCATAAGATATAGTTAATAGTTTGTATTTGGTATCAACTTGTACTATAGGGTGTCACGTCATCGACCAATCTTCTTCTTACATTCCTTTTTTTTGGTATCAACTCGTAGATAACACCTTTGTTGTTCATACGTATGTTAGTATTCAAAATTAATGATTACATTGATTTTAAAATACATTCCTATTAAATACTTTCCTGCTAGTAAATCGTGATTTACTGTAGCACGTGACTGCAGGAACAATGCCATTAATCACTCAATACAATCATTAACATCTTGAATGTCTGAAAATTTCAGAGTGTACAAGCTCTGTATCTAAAATGTCGATAAAAACGGCATCTTTTTAATTATGGCTGAGTTTCTGACAAATAATTGCAGTTATCTAGGTTAAATAATGTATAGTTGCATTCTTAGTTTCCGCTCCTAGCCTAGCCTCGATATCTTAATAGTATGAGCAGAGGCAAATGTCACAGGGTCAAGAAGAGAGTTTCGTTGCAGAAGTAGGCATCTCTTTCCATTTGATCTAGAGGGGTCTAGCCGAATGGCTTTCACTGCTGACTTCGTTGCCTTGTGAATAGGTAACCGTAGGTTGTGAGTTCGAAAAATCCAGTCGGAAAATTACTGATTTGTTTGCCATAGTTGGGCACTTCCGCTGATAGAAGAATTGTCTCCGGGCTGAGGCCCAGTTAAACAATACAGTCATATTATAGTCATTGCATCGATTGAGTTTGTGCGTGATGAATGCTTGCCGTTATGTTTGTGATCCTTTAGCTCCATCGCTCCTGGGGGGGGGTTGTCGTGGTCAAAAAGTCAGCATATACAAGCAAGTAGTATATCACGCGCGCAGCAATCAGATTTTAGTCATTATTTTTTCAGGAAATACCATTCATTTGCCTACTTTTGAATATACCATATGCATCACTGAGGCATCCAGGATCTTTTAAGGTGTCACCATTAATCTCTGGGTTCTCATATAAGTTCCTGTTAACATAGACCTGTACTTATCAACTGATTTGTTTTGTTTTGCAAGTCTTATCTAGTCAATTTGCTTTTAGATAAATCTGAAAAAGAACCCCCGCTCTTAAGCAATTTCGTGGTAAATTTCAGATGTTTCGGACTCGCCACTATCTGTGGTAGAATTAGACATCGGGTTTAATCCGATGTATTCTTCATTCTTCACGTTGATCGCTTCGAGGTAATGTGTACTTTCCCCATCGCCAGCACTGACATTGTTATTTTGTTGAGGTCCCTCAACTTCTCTCGACAATTTTTCTGATTCGGACCGATTTTTTTGATACCGAACTACAATTTTATAGCCAACGCAGATGGTGACAGTGGCAACGATATAGACGATCGAGACAACGACTGAAACTGTAATGCTTTTCTCCAAGCATTGCCCTGTGTCGTGAACGGGTTGTAATTCGGAAACTTGTGTGCTTGATTGGTCTACTGGCATCAAGGTGGATATAGTTGCTACCGGCACAGAGATTTGGATGTCTATTCTAGCGATGTCAGATTTTAAAACGACTCTACCTGGACCAGTTAGATACACGTCGCAGTAGAAGTTTCCATTTCGTTTGATATTACTTATAGACAAGTCAAATATCCCCGACCCGTCTTCACCATGCACCGATATTCCCCCAGTAAAACTAGAGATGCTGTTCAAAATTATACCATAGTTTCTCGAGATCAGTTCACCATTTCCATACCATCTCACTTGGAAATACGACAAGTCAACATTTTTCAGATGGCAATGTAAGGTCACATTTTGTCCTCCAGCAACAATGTTGCTACTAGGCCTCTGTCGAAATTCGGGCTTTGAATGAACAGAAAGATATCCCCATGTTGACGTCAATTGGATATTACTTCCAAGGAGGTGACATTTATAAGCCATCTGGTCAGCGATTGAAACATTCCTTACAATGAGAGCAGAATATTCCAGGGGACTGGTTGTTAAAACAACATGTCTTTCTACTATGTATACTGTGCCGGAATCACTTATAAGCAAGTCCTCGCTTTTCTTATTGTAGACAATCTTCCATGTTACCGTAAATCTGCCCGCGGTGTTGTTTACGAAACCGTTGAACATGCAATAAATTTGAGCAGTCTCACCCTCAAGCACGGTGACATTGTTTGGTTGGACATTTGTAGCAAAGTCAGGTTTTGTACTCACCGGTGAAGTAGTCATCAAAATCAAAGCAGTAACTACAAATGGAGATACAATCGATGATATCATAGTGGTAGACGACAGCGGTCCTAACACTAATTCACCGGAGTTAATTGTTACAGTAGGCGAATTCACTATCTGACAGCGCAAGTGAGTTTAGTGTAAGTGGAATGAAATCATTTCATATCGTTTGTTTTATACTTTAAAATTTCATCTGAAGAAAACACAGGAAATATGTGATAATCAATTATCACGAAAACTACGAAATATACTGGTCGTCAAACCATAATTCATTTAATTTAACAGTGCTTTATTTCGATATCAGGGGATACGCTGGCCAAGCTGTGTCTTAAATTTTCAACACTTAAAAAGAACGCACTTAAAAACAAGTTGTAGTGCTGTTCAATACCATAAAATGGTCATAGTTTTGTTGACTGGCAGTTTGAAACCAATATTTAATATAATGTTAGAATACAGAATTCTCTGAACTTATCTGAAGGCGACATCACATCAAAGGCTTTAAGTCATATGCACAATGTACGGACAATTTAAATGTTATCACAACCTACCACTTGCTAATTTTTATTTAGTTTGACGGCTTTGTAGTATTACAAAGAATAAACTTTGTATTCGGAGGTGAACAAGGGCTTGCATGTTATCAGCTGCTAAGCTATAGAAAGAGAAAGTGCTCGGTGGACAGTTTATAATGTCACAGCAAAGACATACATAACAATAAATGTCTGCGTTGGCGTTTGTAAGAGTGATCCGGGCGTTATCTATAGCAAGCGGGTTGGCTGAAGAAAATTAAACTTCCCCCGAGAATGTAAATAGGTGTGAAAAGATGCAACTGTTGACATTAATGTATTTGAGACCTGTTAACAAACTGCAAAATGTTGTACATGTCGTTTTTTTTCAAAAATGCATAATTTGAATGAATCTATGCGTAAGATTTATCCAAAACAACCATGACACTATCAGTTAGAAACAATCATTCACCAAAGTTAAGTTCCCTATGGTACATGGATGGCACTGCAACAGCTACATGCAATCTGCTTCTGTTGACTAAGAATGCATGGTTGTGTCAAAACTGCAGTCCCTAAAACCTGCTAATAAGAAGACACTTTTGTTCTTGTGTTCCATCAACCGTACATCCAGTTATAATAATGAAGCTGCCTGACAGACAAAGTTGACTTACATATTCTACCTGTCATACCGTTCAATGTTGAGGCAAGTAGGGATTCGGAGGCTTGTTCCTTTACATATACGTGAAGCGCTGTATAATTTGGAACTGATAGTAGTTGGAAGAAACAGAGTAAACATTACGAAGACTACAAAATATCTATAATTTCTCTCACGCCATAAACCCCTTCATTTAAAGATTTTGTAGTTCGATGTCAATGGGAACGCTGCTGTCTTAAATTTTCAAAACATCACATAGGCGATCGAAAACAAGTCGGTGCTGTGGACAGGGTTCAGAACTCACTGTCGGAGCCTGGTGCGTTCGAAACCCAGTAGGTCCAGACTAACGGACCTAATGTCGGAGGGTGGTGAGCCGAGACCCCAGCAAGGTTTTGTGGCCCTGAGCAAGCCTTTACTCCTCATGGTCATTTTTCCAGTGGGCAGTTGTGAAAGCGATATTATAATTGAACACGATGAAAGACTACGAACTTTTCTAAACTTATCTGAAGGTGACACGACATAAAAAACTTGAAGTCCTCAGCTCAATGCTAGGACAATTTGAATGTTATCACAACCTACCACTTGCTAATTCTTTATTGATATTTGAAAGCTTTGTAGTGTTACAGTAATACAGAATAAACTTTGTGTGCGGAAGCGAAGCTATAGAAAGAAAAAGTGACTGGTGGATAGTATATATATAGATACATAAAAACAAATTTCTGCTTTTGACTTTGTTACAGTGGTTTATCATCAGCAAGTGGGTTGGCAGAAAAAAATTAAACTCCCTTAAGGAATGTAAATCGATGTGAAAAGAAGAAACTGTTGATATCAATGTATTTGAAACCTTTTACAACTGTAAAATGTCGTATATGTCGCTTTTTTCATTCAAAAACTTTGTATGCGGAAGTGACGAGTGACGAAGGGCTTGCATGTTATCAGCTGCTCAGCTATTGAAAGAGAAAGTGATCGTGGATAGTTTTTAACGTCACAGCAAAGACATGCACAGCAATAGATGTCTGCGTTTGAGTTTGTAAGATTGATTCGAACGTTATCTTCAGTAGGTGGGTTGGCTGAAAAAATTAAATTTCCTCAGGAGAATGTAAATCAATGTGAACAGATGAAACTGTTGACGTCAGTGTATTTGGAACCTGTTTACAAACTGTAAAATGTCGCAAATATCGCTTTTAGTTTTAAAAATGTATAATTTGCATGAATCTATGCGTACGTTCTATCCAAAACAACATGACACTATCAGTTAGAAACAATCGTTCACCCAAGTTAAGTGCCCTATGGTACATGGATGGCACTGCAACAGCTACATGCAATCTGCTTCTGTTGACCGAGACTGCATTGTTGTGTCAAAACTGCAGTCCTTAATCCCTACTCATAAGAAGACACTTTTGTTCGTGTGGTCCGTCAACAGTACATCCAGTTATGATAATGAAGCTGTCTGACAGACAAAGTTGGCTTAGATATTCTGCCTGTCATATTGTTCCTTGTTGAGGCAAGTAGGAACTCGAAGGCTTGTTCGCTTGAAAATACGTGAAGCACTGCTATTATTTAGAACTGATAGCAGTTGATGGTACTCTATATTTTCTCTCACACCATAAACACCTTCATTTAAAGGTGTTTCAGTTCGATGTCATTGGAAACGCTGCCGTAGCTGTGTTTTAAATTTTCAAAACATCACATATGCAATCGAAAACAAGTCGGTACTGTGGACCAGTGGTCAGGGTTCCGAACTCACTCTCGAGACCCGGTAGGCCCGGAGTAACGAATCTGTAATGTCGGATGAGGTGAGTTTTAGACCCCAGCAAGGTTTTGTATCCCTAAGCAAATCTTTACTCCTCATGGTCATTTTTTCAGTGGGCAGTTGTGAAAGCAATATTATAATTGAACACGATGAAAGACTACGGAATTCTCTAAACTTATCTGAAGGCGACACGACATTAAAAACTTGAAGTCGTCAGCTCAATGCTTGGACAATTTGAATGTTATCACAACCTACCACTTGCTAATTCCTTATTGATGTTTGACGGCTTTGTAGTGTTACAGTAATACAGAATAAACTTTATGTGCGGAAGCGAAGCTATAGAAAGAGAAAGTGACTGGTGGATAGTTTATATAAATAGATACATGACAACAAATTTGTGCTTATGAGTTTATTAGAGTGGTTTATCTTCAGCAAGTGGGTTGACAGAAGAAATTAAACTTCCTCGAGGAATGTAAATTGATGTGATAAAGATTAAACTGTTGGCATCAATGTATTTGAAACCTGTTTACAACACTGTAAAATGTCGTATATAACGCTTTTATCTTTCAAAAGTGTATAATTTGAATGAATCTATGCGTAAATTTTATCAAAACAGCATCATGACACTCTCAGTTAGAAACAGTCGTTCAGCTACATGCAATATTCTTCTGTTGACTAAGGCTGCATGGTTGTGTCAAAACTGCATTCCTTTTCCCTGCTCATGAAAAAGACAGTCTTGTTCCCGTGGTCCATAAACAATTATCATAATGAGGCTGTCTGTAAGACAAAATGGTCTTCCATCTTCTGCTCATCATTATCATACTGTTCAATATTAAGTCAAACGGGAATTCCGGGAAATTCAAGGGAAATCTAATTCCCTTGAATATAAATGCATCATTGCTATGGGTTATAATCTTTTCTTATTGATTAAACTCTAACAGAAATTTTTGAAGTTAACGTTGATGAGCGCAAATTTCAATATTCCACTCGAACCAATGTAACTCTCTCTCTGATGAAGTTAAAATAGCTAACTCTTTTACACTGTCACCTTAACAAAGACCGTTAATGTAATGCAATAGATTATTCCGAAAGCAATAAATCACCGCCTGAAATTGTTGTCTTTTATGCTTATTGTGCCAAAAATATATATTAAAACGCAATAGCCTATTTCTAAGAAATAAAGAGCAAACATGTTCCTCTTATGTAATTTTCCATTCCTTTTTTTTCTCTGTCCTTTCGATGGTAGGCTTTCATGTAACACCGTTGCATCGTCCTGTCCCATGTCGCTCTTCTTCGCACTTTTCAGAGTAGTTACAGATACAGTCTCTTTCAAAACGTTTATGGAACGACGAACCGTAGAGTGGTTAATGGTGCGTCTTATAATGTATGAGCAAATCACTAGTGTGTCTTACCTAGACCTCGCACTGTGTAAAGTGACTTTAAGGATTTGTATCGCGGGCCTGTAATTCGGCGTACATCACTGACGCGTCGTCTTCAAAGGATGATGAACAAACAGTCTGAGGACGACCCACATTACTCTGAAGGTCGAGATCGGCGTAGAGCAAACCCTCGACGTTTCTAGATTTTTTCTCTAAGCCATCATTGGCTGTGGACGTCAGTCCGGCTGTTCTTGTTTCAGTGGAAGGCCTCCGTTTGCAAACGTAAGCGTAGGCTACGTCAATTTTAGGTTTGGTGAGGTCGTCGGTGGGTTGTGAATCTCCGCTGGCAGCAGAATCTAAAGATATTGACTTTACCTCCTCAAACTTCGTATTTTTAACATCCGATATTTCCCTGTATTTTTCAATATCTACTTGACCAGAATTTGTGTCGAGGTTCCGTTGAGGTTCATCAATGACTCCCTGGCGTAATACATTTGATGCCGCTTCTCTGCTTTTCAGTCGAACATTAACCACACAGACGGTTATGGTACAGACGGTGATAATCACAAAGATAGGGACAACTACTGCGACTATTGTGATTGCCTGTAACGGTTGTTTGTTTGACTGCCATGGGTTTCTTACAAGAATGCTGGCAATGTCAGACTACAAGATAACTCTGCTTGTAACGATAAAGTACACTTCGCAGTAGAAATCGCCACTTCGCTTAATATCAGCAATAGCTAAGTCATATTTCCCGGAGCTTTTGTTACCACGAACTGATATTTCGCCAGAAAAGCTGTAGGCACTGGTGATGACGATATCGTGATTTCTGGAAATCAGTTCACCATATCCAAACCATTTCAACTGGAAATTTGAATTATTCACGTTTTGAAGACGACAGTACAAAGTTAGATTTTGTCCTCTATCAACAGCTTTGCTGGATGGCATTTGTTGAAAGGCAGGTTTTGGAAGTACCGTGAGATATGCTTCTCTTGATTTTGATAAAGATCTTCCGTATTCATGGATGCTACATCTGTAAAACCGTTGGTCAGAGATAGTAACGTTTGTTATGGTAAGGGTAGACATTTCCATCGTACTTCCTGTTGTTACATTATACTTGTCTTCGTCATCAACTTCACCCCGACCTTTAGTCAAAAATTTATTACCACTGTGAAGAAACACCTCCCAGTGAACAATGTACGATTTCCCGCTACTAATCAAGTCATCTTTAAAATGGCAATAAAAAGTAGCAGTCTCGCCTTCCAGAGCAGTGGTATTGGTTGGTTGTCCGTTTCTAACGAAGTTTAGCTCCACAGCCATGACTACATTGCACGTCAGAATCAAAGCAATCAACATAGATTTGGAAACAAGCAATATTTCCATGGTAATGGTGCTGAAGGTTAACCTTACCTTCCTACACCAGAAAGGCAGCGACCGTATTGAACAATATTGCTGACCGTTAGGCCTGAGGAGTGAGTTTAACCGTAGTGCTATCACATGAAATCACATGATAGATTGGATATTCAAGTAACAGTTGAAGGAAACAGGAACATTTCGGAAGAAGGAAAAAAACTAAATTATAGGCAGACCTGTCTTCTGCACTTTCTCTTTCATAGTATCACTTGTTATTATGCGAAACTGCTCATGTCAATATTATCTATATGGTGAATATGACACGGTTTCCTCCAAAAACTGTACTTCTGTGTCCGCTTAGTTTTGTCTTTTATTAGTCGTCCGGAGGGACTTATAGATTGGCATATAGGGATTCATTGGCAATACGATTTTTTTCAAAATGTCACTTGACCTCGATGACCTTTGACCTTGATTATACATATATATGCATAACTCGGTAACCAAAAGAGCTACACCCTTCAATTTTTATAGGATATTAAACCTTAAGATGTCACATTTTGTACCGCATTTATTATGCGCATAAGTATTTCTTGGCTGGCCAATACAGCTAGAGGTCTTATCTTTTTTCCCGATTTAAAACCACAACTTAGACATGCCTCATGTGTTTCAAATTGGGAACAACGACATAGACCTATGTGCCCATAGATCTCAACATATACACTCCAGAGATACTTCTTAATGACCACATTTCCCTGCCCCATCAAGACTAATACTCCTACTACAAGTGGGGACTATGTCATTGTCAATGACTTGTTGAGCTTAGTACGGGTACAAAATGCTTAGTGCACTGATTAATCAGCACGTCATTTCTCTAAATGAAAAAAGTAGCATAGCCTTGATAATCAACAAATTACAGTAATCGATTGGACGAAATTGTCTCGAACAGCCAATTCAAATAAATCCAAATCCCCTTAAGGCATATTATCCGAACAAATAACCATAAAGTCGGCTTGAGTTTTTCGCTGATGTAGTGGTATATAAGCATGACTAGTAAATGTACTATCATCGGATATCAGTTAAGCAAGCTATAAAATGATACTTGAACTACATCGTAATGCTTTCTCTTTCATCACAAAAGATCTGATGCGTACGACGTAAGAACTGCCAGAATGGACCCTTGCTAAATCGTGGCACAATTCAATATAGTCTTAGGCCCTATAACTGTTCATAATAATCTAAAATCACACAGTCAAAATGTAAACTACACATGAAACAGTATCACTCAAATGTTCACTGCACGCACACTTCAGAGTACGCCTCTGAGAGGGTTATCAAAAATCTAGCGATTTGCCTGTGCAACGTTCTCCCGTTAAATTCTAATCACTGAAAATACTCCTACAACGAAAATAAAATGAATAAATTGCAAAAGGTTAAAACGCAAAGATAATTACGTTGACAAAATTTATAAACTGATAATGACAGCAAAACACTACTGTTGCAATATTAAACACATTTCACGTATTATTTTTTATAGGTAATTATTGTATCAGACTCGACTAAGTGTTGCTGGAACAGTTTGTATTGACGAAGAACTAATGGCTCTTTTCTGTAAATTTACTGATATTAAAGGAATTCATATCTCAGAAGATCGATCTTGAATTTAGTACCAGGTTTAGGGGAAAACAAATTAAAATCATCTCAACCTTGGACTGCGTACATTAATTAATCTTCCAGTCGTTTATTACCTTGGCCATCTAGCAATTTAGCATATGTAATTATGCCACTGATACCTCCCCCGCAATGAAACCACTCTCCGAAGATCGATCCCTGAGGCTCAAGCCTTTATCTCCAAGCTTAAAAATCTCTGGTTCTTAAGGTAGAACGCACCTCGGGGACAGAAATTCAGTCCTTCAAATTTTATCACTTTTCTTCTGACCTACCACTTGTGGGGCTCATTTTGAAGCTCTTGGCGAAAGAAAAGTTTTCACCGTCTTAGTTTTTCGAAAATCGAAAATTTTTTCTCATAGAGTTAACACAGGGATGGCGGCCATTTTGGATTTCAAATATCGAGAAATCACAAGTTATTTGTCTCTCTAGTACCAAAATTACACGGTGACCCTGATTTTAATTCTTGCTTTGGTAAGAGAATGGTTGAAAGTTTCACTTAGGAAAGTTTGAGCAAAAGTTTAAGTCTTTCACTTTTGAGGTGCATATTACCTTAAACCAATTTACCATTATAATTGATATTAACTATCACATCGTGTATTCTTTCTTTTTTTCTAAAGATTTATTTAGTTATTTTCTTAGATAATATAACTAAAACCTGCGCCCTCAAGCAATTTTGTAGAGACGTTGAGATATTTCGGACAAACTACTATCCACGAAGATTTGTAAATGAATTTAATCCCTGTTATTCTTTATTTTCAAGTCTGTCACTTTATGAAATTTCCCTTCGCAACATTGAAATCATTTTTAGCCGCGGATCCTCAATTTCTCCTCTGCCTTTGTGGTTTCGATTCTTTTCGACTTTTTTAAGTTCGATGGTGAATGATTTTATAGCAGATGCAGGTATTGACAGTGGCAACGACATGTACGACCGAGAAAATGACTGAAACTTTAATGATATTTGAAAAGCATAGCGCTGTGTTGTGGGAAGACTGTACCCCACAGAGACCTGTGTTCCTGATTCAAGCCAGCTGACTTCAGCGTCACTGTAAATTGAGCTCCTACTGCAGGAGAATTTTGCAATGTCAGATCGACGATAATAAATCTCAACGTTGACCAATTTTGGTAAAAACGTGTCTTTTTAGCTTGCATTTTTTGGCAAATTAAGCTAGATCAAGGGTTTACTAATGAATGATGCTGCTACTTCACATATTTCCCGACATCAAAATGTTCAAATCTGTCGTTAGCTAAATAAAGAATCCTCCATTCAACTCAAATTTCCAAGATTCTAATTCAGAGTTTATTACATATGATACACTTCACGGGAGAAGTGTCTATTATGTTTAATATTGCCCATAATTATAAAGTCATATGTCCCCGACCCGTCTTCACCGTGCACCGGAGCTATTTCAACAGAGAAGCTAAAAGATGCTATCCAGAATGATTCAACATTTATTGAAATCAGATCACGTTTCTTAACCATCTAAATGCAAATTCGATAGTAATGAGAGTATATGAATACATTTTATTCCGAGTCCTCATTGACAATTTTGCCACAAAGAATTTATCGAAATTGGTTTTGAATTAATTAAAGACATATCCAGGTTCATTTTATTTGAACTTTAGTGTAATAACGGTGATATTTATAACGCAACTCAGTTGTTAGTGATCGAACATACCTGCAAAGAGGTTGGAATATTCAAGTGGACTCGTTGTTCAAACAAAATGACTTCTAGACAGCATACAAACAAAAGGTTAACGAGAAAACGACCTGCACGACAGGGTTATCAGATATCTGCAGCAGGAGACTCAGAACATCGTAAAACTTTTATGATTTTAACTTATTTGACATGTTAAAGATACGGGTAAATAAATTACTATTATTATTTTCGGTTCATATAATATAATGTCACGTTACCTATATGAAGAAATCACTTTCCTTGCTGTTTCTCAAATATTCGCGACAAATAGCATCACAATTTAACGCACTTGTGGAATATAGCGAAACAAGAGGAGTTAATTTAGCAAAACGGTCAACGTTTGAATTTTGCAAAAGTATTGAAAAAGATGTAAGAATACAGCACTGTATCTCTTACATGAAGATGGAACGCATTGAAAAGCTAAAATTCGCCTTTGGAAGATAATGGCATCATGTGAATGTTATTTACGAGGTAAAGCTTGTCTAATTTTAAAGGACATTTGATGGTGTTAAAGAGTGATTAATCATAGCCTTTGTATGTGAAAGGAATTAGGGAAGTATATGTTTTCGTCTGCTATTGTGATGCATAGCTTAATATAATGTTACAGGAAACACACGTGACAGTAGAGGTCACTGTTTGTGCTTGTGATGGTGATGCGTGCGTTATTTTTGGCGAGGGATTCGGCATAAGAAAATTTAGATCGTTTCAGGACAGAATGTAAAAAGGTGAAAGGCTGCAAAAGTGAACATTTATTTCTCAAAAATACTTTACAATTGCACTGTTGAACACGGTGCTCGTTCGAACAAATCTGATACTTTCAAAAATACAATATTATTAATGACGAGTCCGTACGTTATTTTATATTACAGCAAGAAGGGCGATATGCTTATTACGGGTTCGGGTGCCTTTTGACGATTTGTAAGAGATATTTAGCATAATATCGGTGTTTCTGCTGCCTCTAGCCAGGCAATTGGCGAACAAAATGCTAATTTGGCGAAGTTTTCAAGGCCCCCGTACGGCACGTTGGCGGATCCTCGTTTCCTGCAAGAGTCCACGATTTGTTTCCTTCGTGAACGTTTTCTGTACACCAACGGGTTGCTTGTTGCATATGCTTTTACTGCGCACGCTCAATGACTACTAGGTTGGGGTTTATACCAACAAAAAGTAAGGTCTAATGGTCAAAGTCCAGCAGGGCCTGAGGGATACCATTCGACTAACTCTAGACCGTCACACCTAAATTACTATCTAATGACATTCCACTATACGATACCGTACACTCTGCTTCACTATCAAACAGACTTTAAAGACATTCTACTCATTACCATAACTTTTTATCTTATTGCACATCAATTTGTCATCTTTACTGTTAGACTGACGGCGAAGTAGTTTAGGAGAGGCCGAAGGTAAAATGTTATTTTTACACAATTACGCAAACTTTGGAGATACATGTATATCCTCAACTTTTTCAGACAAATAAGCGCAAAGTAACGTCGAATTTCGCAACGTACATATAAACTTATATGTCATAATGCAGAGAAATGTAGAACTAAAAATAAGACAACCAGTGTAGCCATCTTAGTGGCGTAGACCTAAACCATATCTTTATTTCATCAGGCATCATGACTGATTCTACGCACTCCGGCCTGACGGACGTGGTGTGCACCTTATTTCCAGCAACGGAGTGAAAGTAACAGTAACAGTGAACGCAACAGTAATAGAGTGAAAATATCAATATATTTTATGATACGTAGCTTTGTGGAAACTGAAGCCGCAAAGTTACAATATCTCAACGTTTACATTGTCGCATGATCTTTAACAGCTCTATATGACTAGTTATTAAAACACAATAAGAACATGGAAATGATACGCAGATTTCCTCCGTGAGAAGGATAGTTACTGAGTGGATTTTGACTGTGTAATCGGGTCACGTCATGTTGTAGATTCCGCACTGGTACTTTTAGCGCCACTATTATTGTAGTCCAAGTCGAGTGGAATTGCGCGGGATTAATCGCATTGAAGACCGTTTATGTAGCGAGAGCGTAAAATGCTAATTTGAGCGCCAATTTTGTGGATTATGACACTAGCATGGCTAATACATGGAGAGTAGTACTCTTCCAACGAATTAATTTATAGCCGAAGCCAACGGCTATGCTTCACTTTAACCTACTTCAAAGAAACCTGATCAACAAGACTGCAGAATAGTGTGTCCATGCACAGTAAACTTCCAAATCTCGGTGAGTAACGAATAAAATACATTATCTTTACACACATCTGGGGACATGGCCCTGCGTTCAGCGAGTGTGTCATGGAACCACAGACAAATAGAACGACAGACTTGCAACGGGTATGTTCAAGGCGTGAAACGGTTACGTAAGTCATCCATGTTCGACTCGCCTCAGGTAGCTCTTGCCTCGCTTTTCTGAAGAGTGCCGACCATGCACCCTTCGGTATTTTCCGGATTTCCACCAATTTTCACTAAACGAAAGTATATTCAGCAAAATTTGTGTTGTTAATGTCGTGTAGTGCTGAGCGGAATTGGCGTGCTGGCAAAAACAGGAAAGTTTTCGGCCTCGGGAAAGTGAGTTTTTCCATTTTAAAAATTCCTCTCACATTTTTATGAAGATGTAATGATTTTGTGTTTGACCCAAATTCGAAAGTCTTTTATCGATACTGTCTGGTTTTACTCAATGGTTTACGGTCAGTCATATCGTCTCTTAAAAGTTGGTCATTGAAGGACGTGTTTATGAAACTGCTGGCGTGTTATGTTTTGATTGGCTTGAAGCAGTGTTTCTGCCCTGAGAGCTCACAAAGTAAGTATGGTTGCTACGCGAATGGCAGCACGATGCCATCTCGTCATACTTTTTACATAATCTCGTGCAATTATCGACCACCGACAAAGGTCTCCAAAAAACCTAACACCTCTGAAGCTCATTTTAATATGAAAAGGCCATAGTCTACCGAGACGACCATGGAACAAAAGCCATTTCGCGTTGCTAGTCTGTTTTTCTATTTGTCTGTCATGGAACATAGTGTTTTAGGATGAGCTCCTTAAAGCACTGTACCGTACCACACAAAGCACAGTACTTAGTAAACACGTTTTTTATTGAGTTGATTAAGGAAATAAGCATTCGACCACAGCAATGTTCTAGTTTCCTTTTAATTTCTGTTCAATGTAACATTGATAAACGAACTACAACTGATTAAATATGACAATACCCCAGTGTCAGAAATGTTCGTGCACAGCAAATCATATAAAATGATAAACAAAGTGTTATTGTATTTAACACAATATACCGATGGTAAATCATAAGAATGTTAAAGGAATAGAGAACTAGTCCACGCCAATTTTTTACGAACCAGTAGTGTTTATTTTCAAAGAATTAATTTCTGTATGCTGGTCTTAGGAATGCTGCATGCTGTATGCTGGTTTTAGTTTTCTGTATGCTGATCTTAAGTAAGGTCTCAGAGAAAATATGAGATTCTTATAAAAGTTCATAAACTTCTCAATAAATCAAAAACATTGCCGATGCAATGTATGTTCATCGAATATATCCTGACTTTTCGTAACAAGTCCGAGACGCTTCAGCGACTAGACTACATTATGATTCAATATTTTGGTTTTCTTTGAAAGACACATGCCGATATCTCTATTATTCAACTTGTGAACGCGGACTCCACTTCTGTAACAGCCCAACTTATTGTTGAGGGTTGGATTTTAGTTTGGATCAGAATTTATAAGTCAACAACCAAATATAATATTGTATAGAAGTAAGCAAGACAGAAATGAAATTATAATAGTTATTTAATATTAAACCTACTTTAGTTGCAGCTCTTGCCTTGCTTATACTTTTGGATGATATAGCGTTGGTAAAATGAAGGTATGCGACCCTTCAAAGGCTACGAGTTTAAATACTACAGTGTCCATGTTATTACGAAACGTCTGGTATAATTGAAAATTCTATTATTTTGTAAAGGATAACATACTTTCACCAAAGTATTAATTATGTACCTTTCTATCTATCTATCTATCTATCTATCTATCTATCTATCTATCTATCTATCTATCT
This sequence comes from Ptychodera flava, assembly GCF_041260155.1. NCBI lineage: Eukaryota > Metazoa > Hemichordata > Enteropneusta > Ptychoderidae > Ptychodera > Ptychodera flava. The sequence continues at coordinate 14,333,859 of NC_091937.1, forward strand.
ATCTATCTATCTATCTATCTATCTATCTATCTATCTATCCATCCATCTATCCATCTATCCACCCATCCATCCATCCATCCATCTAATATCTATCTATCTATCTATCTATCTATCTATCTATCTATCTATCTATCTATCTATCTATCTATCTATCTATCTATCTATCTATCTATCTATCTATCTCTGTTTAAAAAAAGTTTTAAAAAATGGATCCCCTATGTTTAAATTTGGACACCATTGTATTTTCAGGTTACAGTCTGTGATTTGACTAATTCGAATTTCGTTTATTGGAAGCAAAGTACTAGTTTCGAAAAGAAACGACAACCTTTTAAGTTCCAAAAGAGAATTGAAAGAATTGAGCAACTGAGACAGACTGGAGCCTCATTCGATTAAATGTTGCCATTTTCTAATTCAGCATAAATCACAGAAGCAGCTATTTGAGGGGGGTCGTCATTCGGCTTGAGGTCAAGATCGGTGTAAAAACAACCCTCAACGTTTCTTGATTTCTTCTCCTCACCATCGTCTACTTCGTAAAAACACTCAATAGGTGAAGACGTCTGTCTGCCGTAGTCGGCTGATGTTGTGTCAGCGGAATGCTTCCCTTTGTTAACCTCTTTAACGGTTAAGCCATGCCTAGTTGTCGCAACATCGTCATAGGTGTTACTGGCAGTCTCCTTGGTCACTGCAGAGGATGACGATACTGGTTTTAATTCCTCATACTGAAAACTTTCAACTTTCTGCATTTCCTCTAGCTCTACGGCGTCTCCTCTTTCCGATATAGTATTTCTGTTTCGTGGAAATTCCTCATTGTCTCCCGATGAGTAAACAGCTTCTTTTCCACCACTTCGCCGATGGGTAAACTTATAACCAAAGCAAGCGACGCTTGCAGCGATCAAGACAACTACTGAAACTATTGTAATGCTTATTATTAGCTGGTTGTTATCGGCAGGTAATTGCTTATTAGTCTGAGTCTCCTCAGATGTGATGGGTATGGCTGTCCCAGGAATGACAGGAGAGTCCCTCACGGCGATTCTAGCGATGTCAGATTTCAGGACAACCCTATTTTGACCAGTTAGATACACATCACAGTAGAAGGTTCCATTTCGTTTGATATCAATGATCAATAAGTCAAATTTACCCGAATATCTGTCACCACTTACTGTTATTTCCCTGTCAAACTGAGAGACCCCGCTCAAGGTATCATAATTTCTTGAAACCAACTCACCATCTATAAACCATCTCACCTGGAAATTCGACAGATCAACATTCTCTAGATGGCATCGCAATGTCACATTTTGTCCTTCGTAAATAATATTTTTGTCAGAGGGCATTTCTCGAAATTCAGGGTTTAAAAGAACTGAAAGATATCCCCATGTTGACGTTAATTCGGTATTATCCCTAGAGAGGTGACACCTGTAACTCTTTTGTTCAGCTTGTGAAACGTTCCTTATGGTGAGTGTAGACTTTTCTAGCGTGCTAGATGTTGAAATGTCATATTTTTCTTGATATCATCGGTGCCCACTCCATCTCTCAGAAAATCCTTGCTTTTTGTCGTTATGCTGTATTTCCCATTGTACGTTATACCTATCTACGGTATCTTGTTCGAAACCAGTAAAAAGGCAATGAAACTGTGCAGTCTCACCCTCCAGGACATTGACATTGCTCGGTTGTCCGTTTGTAGCAAACTGCAGTCCTTCAGTCACGGTTGTATCACACGTCAGAATCAAAAGAATGAATACCAATGGAATGACGGTAGATGATCCCATAGTGGTTGACGATATCGATATTTGGAGCAATGTAACGTTATGAAGTACTGTCGCTGACTATATCAGTGTATTCACTGTCACAAGTAAACGCAGTAGGGATATGATACAAAATAGAGAAAGTTACTTACGTAGACGAAATGACAGCTTTTATTGATATTGCGCAAGCAATTATTCAATAAAGTAAAAACATCTAAACATACATGTATAGAAACCTTTCACCAAAAAACCCATGAAATTAAATTAACGAGTCGCTATTACAGTGTCAGTTGATTTTGACAGTTGGCAGTGTGACGAAATAACCAAATGTCTGTGGTCAATTCATAAAATTGGAAGACCTTTTATTGATATTCTTCTGCATATGTAAGTTAAAGTGCATATTATTTTCAAGGCGAAGAATATTAATGTTTTGTTCCGATTATGTCTCATAAAAGACTAAGAGAAAAAACTCTGTAAGAACACGTAATAATATTGAAGATATCAAAAGTCTGTGAAAGATTATAAGACGACTTACATGGGACGACTAAAATTCAAAGTCACAATTCGTAATAATTACGAATAAGAGCATGTGACTGTTATCAATCACGCACCGCTTGCCTAATATAACGGAGAACTGGAAGTTTCATCAGGTGAAAATGTATATTTTTAAACACCTAAAACCGAAAACAATGGATTGTACGTGCGCACGTGTACATTTTACGAGGCCACTGCGTATTCAAAGTTTGGTCAGCGTCGAGGGACCCATTGGATTATTGTTAGACGTTAGACGTTATTGTTATTGTTAGACGCTTACCCATTCCGGACACCTGGTACCACCACTTATATAGTGGTTCAAGATTGTACTACCGATTTTGTCAGTGATCTTATGTTTTCTTTGTGTGTTTGTTTTTACTGTTTATTGACCTGGTAATTTATTGCCTTGAATGATAATGATTGCTGGAATCGATTTGATGTCATATTAGTACATGTTCAAGCTCTGTAAGTGTACAGATGTGTACATGTGTACATGAATCATACTCACACTGAAGAAAAAAATGCCGGCATTGAACGGAAACCGTCACTATTATGTCCATTTGACTCCCCACACGTACATTTAGTTAATATAATTGTATGGGTATAACAAAAATAATGCAAGGATGCAGTCGGACATACAAGCCATGCATGCTAAGGTCCCCCTGCACGTGCGTCCTCTGCGGTATTTTCATAATAGACTCATGTGACATTGCATGTTAAAGGAGTTAAGGGCGTGCATTTTATCAGCTGCAAAGATATGGAAGGAGGAATGGATTGATGGATAGCTTATAATGTTACAGGAAAGAGATACTATGAAGTTAAGTGTCCACCACCGGGGCATTGACGGCGAGAGGCGTTGAGATAATGGAAAAGGGTATGGGTTCTTGGTTTTCATAGATAACACTCATGTATTTCTTATCCATAAGATACACACTTTAAGGTGTTATCTCTTCTTTCCTGTATTCATAAATGTACATCTTTTATATGGCGGTTATTTGCAAACACTAGATATAAATTCCTCATATCATACCCTTTACATGGTGGATATCATGTGTGATCAAACCTCTTACAATGCTACGTTAATATCATTATCGCTCTACGGTTTTGTTAAGACTTCTCCATGTTGAAGTTAATTCAGTATACAAGCGAACGGTTTTGTTCAGCTGTTGAAACGTTCCTTATGGTGAGTGCTTGATGTTAAAACGTTGCATTTTTCTTTGATATCACTGGTGCCCTCTCCATCTGTCAAACTATCCCTCCTTTTGTCGTGATACTCAATTTCCCATTTTACTACATTCCTATCTACGGTATCTCGTTTGAAACCAGTAAAAAGGCAATGAAACTGTGCAGTCTCGCCCTTAAGGACATTGACATTGCTCGGTTGTCCGTTTGTAGCAAATTGCAGTCCTTCAGTCACGGTTGTATCATACGTCAAAATCAAAAGAATGAATACCAACGGGATGACAGTAGATGATCCCATGATAGTCGACGATAATAATATTTACAGCAATGTAACATTACGAAGTAGTATCGCTGACTGTATCATTGTAGTCGCCATCGCAAGTTTGAATGCAGTTTTAGTGCACGTAGCTTATATAAACAAATGGTAGGTTTATGAAATTTCGAAAGCAATTATTGAACATGACTCCATAAAACAGAAACCTCTCAACCTACACCTACGGTATGAAAATATGAGTCACTATTACGATAGCATGCATAAGCTTTGTATACAAAGGGAATCAGGGGTGTATATTGTATTAGCTGCTATGATTTATTTGGGAAAAGTTAACATGTAACACATGACTCAACAAGCACGCGGCTGACATTATCGAGTTACCCAATGTCTATGGCCGATTCAGAAAAATGGAAGACCTCTTTTTATCCATATCCTGTCGCATGTGTATGTTCCGATTACGTCTTTTTAAAAATCAAGCGAATTACTGACTTGGCATATAAATACTAATATTCAAGAAAAGAAGTTTTACAAACTTTTAGTGCAGTTGAGAATACGAGCAAATACGAAATACAATTTGTGTTCAACACGGAAACTGTCACTTATTTGCCTGTGTGACGCGCTATTCATGATTGTTAGGTATATAATAATATGAGTATCGCAAAATGAAGCAAAGAGTGCAGTTGGATATAAGACCAACGCATGGTAAGGTCCCCGTGCGCCTTCTGCGGTATTTTTTAAACAACCTTATATTTGCTTGTGATAGGAATTAGGGGAGTACATTTTATCAGCTGCAAAGATATACAAGAAGGAACACATTGATGGATAGCTTATAATGTTAAAAAAGGAAATACTATGTAGTTCAATGTCCGCCATCTTGGAATTGCCAGCGAAAGCCGTTAGGATTATGAACTGAGTATTGACTTTTGCTCTTCAAAGATAACACTCGTTCATTTCTCATATATATATATATAGTCTTATGTATGTATAGTGATCTTATGTATATGATGCAGTGTATTAGTGTTCTCTCTTCTTTCCCTATGTTCATATACATAAATCTTTTACACACACGTCATTTGCAAACAAAAAATAAAATCCTCATATTATCCCCTTTTATGCGTGGAAATCATGCATGATCAGGCCTCTTACACTGCTTCGTTAATATCACCATGCTTTACGGTTTCGTTATAAGACTTCTTCTATTAGATGAAAGGTAAACATTACTGTAGACGGTACATCGAGTTTGTAAGACTGATACTTGTAGTTTAACTCATCTTAAGGGGAATATGTAGAAACAGGTTTGTTTTAAATAATACAAATATTATAAAAATATTGTAAATCGCTACACTTGTACTGTCTGTTGATATTACACCTATTATGGCTTAATTATCCGAATATTTCAAAATCTATATAACATGCCCTCGCAGCAGGAGACAATTTGTCCTCCTGGCGTAGGGCAAATCGTCACCAGCTCTCGGGCACATAAACCAATGTATTCAGGCAACAATATATAATTTTCAGATGCATTATTTTATTTGAAGGTGAAGTGATAATGTTAAAAATGCATCGAAATTTACCCTTGTCTTGCTGTTCTTAGCGGTGTCACATCGTGTCACATCGTTCTTGAAGGTCATTATTCAACCGCCAGGCATCCAGAAAAATTAAATAGCTCGAAACTGGCGAGGACTGGAGGAGTACAATGCAGCATGAAGATCGTACCTTAGCAGGTGCTCTCAGCTCCTTGAATAATGTTTGAGGGAATGTGTATCCTTCGTCGTAATTATTAATAAAAAAATTATGAACAATCACAGTAACCAAAACGCTACAGGAAACTTTTAACATTTGCCATTTAACGCTAATTCGATCTAGCTTTAAATTGTGTCCCATATGTGTGTGGAAAACTTCATTGTGGCTTCGGCTCCGGTCCAATCTAGCTGCGACAAAGTGGCACAAGTTACACCGTTTTTACCGTACCGTAGCTCCAGTAAACATTCCCGCTTTAGAACGACCTACCGTGGAAGTTCAACAGAAATAAAACACTTTGCCCGATGCTAAGAATTTAACCTGTCGCCTGACAGGATGATTTCTTGATTTTGATACATTATATTCTTAATACTTATTGGATTCCTGATCGGATAAAAATTCGTCAATTTTGACCGATTACTCGGCTGTTTACGCCTTGTAACGAGCTATCACAGTGATAGTAGAAAACGCAGGGAGCAGACGATAGTAACGCTCCGGTTTGCCCAGTTGAAAAAAAACCCTGACAAGCTGTCACAATCATCGGTATCAATATCTTTGACGTTTTTGCTATATATAAACCTCTCCTCATTTTCCAATAAATTCCTCAGTACCCACTCAATATCCATCAGCACGACAATGCAAATAAACAGCTTCAGTAGAAAAAGTGCCTTTCGCATATGCTTACTTGTGACGTCAGAAGTAGCGGTATTTGGAAATCCTGTAAACCGTATTTTACTTTGGGACGTCATACTATAGGGATATGTGGGTCTTATATATATATATATATATATATATATATAATATATATATATATATATATATATATATATATATATATATATATATATTCGAAGTATTCAATGTCCTTGTTGGAAATTACAGTGCTCGATGCGGAAAGCAGAGCGTTATATATAATAACAAAAATTACTTCATGTACAAAGTAATAATATCTGTTACTTATCTGTTACTGCAATCTTGAGACAGAAGTGAATAAATCTTAGCAACACTCTCATTTATATGTTTGGAACGTACGTTTTATTTGGAGGTTGTGTTAAAATTTCATAAATAATATTTGTTTTGGTGGCGACATTTTGAAACCAACTCAGAGCGTTTGTTTAACAGCGTAGATTTGTCCGAATAGAAAATAATCAGCTTTCCTGATATACAAAGATTACATCGCTTGCTTATGTTAAAGTTGCTCGATGTTATCTCAATTATCGACTACGAATGTGAAAGACTTGGTCCTTCCTTTTTAACTATACATACAAACTTAACATCAAAAACTAATAAAAGTATCATTAGGAGTTGCAGTTCTTGCCTCTTTAAACTATAATATACTATCAGACTGTATAACGTTGATAAAGCAAAGATATCTGATATGCTTCAAATATACGAGTGTTTGAATACTGCAGTGTCAATTCTTTACAATACGTCTGGTACAATATCTATAAAAAGTCAAATATTGTTCAAAGGGTAACACACTTCTACCTTAGTATCTATCTATCTATCTATCTATCTATCTATCTATCTATCTATCTATCTATCTATCTATCTATCTATCTATCTATCTATCTATCTTTCTATCTATCTATCTATCTATCTATCTATCTATCTATCTATCTATCTATCTATCTATCTATCTATCTATCTATCTATCTATCTATCTAGTATCTGTCTGTGATTTTCTGAAATGTATTAAAATGAATTCTCTGTCAAGTTGCAATAGGGGATTTGGCTGTTTCAAATTTCATTTCAGGGAAGCACGGGAATACTTTCTAAATTTATACACAAGCAACAACCTTTTGCTTTCCAATACAGAAGCAATATTACTGATCATAAAGAGAATGAACCTCAAATTGTATATAACAAACGTTGTATTTTGTATATGTTGGCATCTTCTAATTCACATACGTCACTGGAGTAAGGGTCAGAGGGGCTCATCATTCTGCTAAAGGTCAAGATCGGTGTAGAACAACCCTCGACGATTCTAGATTTCTTTTCCCCACCATTTTTTCTTCATAGAAGCACTCAATAGGTGAAGACGTTAATCTGTCGTACTCGACTGCTGTTGTGTCAGCGAAGAACTTCGACTTTGTAAACTTCTTTTATGTAAAGCAGTGCTGAATTATAGCAATGGCGTCATATATGTTTGTTATTCTGGCAGTATATTTTGGTCACTGCACGGCTAGGAGGTAGATACTGGTTTTAGTTCCTCATACTGTACATTTTCAACGTCCTTCACTTCCGGTAGCTCTATGATGTCTCTTGTATCAGGTTTTGTATATCGGTTTCGTGGAGATTCCTCGCTGTCTCCCGATGAGTTAACAGCTTCATTTCCGCCATTTCGCCGATGAGTTAACTTATAACCGATGGAAGCTTGCACCGATCGAGACAACTACAGAAACTATTACAATACTTAGTGTTAGCTGGTTATTGACAGACGATTCTTTATTAGTCTGAGTCTGCTCAGAAGTGGCATATAATGCTGTCACTAGAATGACAGGAGAGTCCCTAACGGTGATTCTAGCGATGTCAGATTTCAGGACAACTCTATTTTGACCAGTTAGATACACATCACAGTAGAAGGTTCCATTTCGTTTGATATCAATTATCAATAAGTCAAACATACCCGAATCTCTGTCACCATGTACTGTTATTTCCCTGTGAAAGGCATCATAATTTCTTGAAACCAATTCACCGTTTCTAAACCATCTCACCTGGAAATACGACAGATCAACATTCTCTAGATGACAACGCAAAGTCACATTTTGTCCTTCGTCAATAATTTTGTCAGAGGGCATTTGTCGAAATTCGGGTTTTAAAAGAACTGAAAGATATCCCCATGTTGACGTTAATTCGGTATTACCTCCAGAGAGGTGACACCTGCAACGCTTTTGTTCAGCTGCTGAAACGTTCCTTATGGTGAGTGTAGACTTTTCTAGCGTGCTAGATGTTAAAACGTCATAATTTTCCTGAATAGCATCTGTACTCTCTCCATCTGCCAGCAAATCTCTTTTTTTGTTGTGATGCTCTATTTCCCATTTTACGGCATACCTATCTATGATTTCTTGTTCAAAACCAGTGAAAAAAGCAGTGAAACCGTGCAGTCTCACCCTCCAGGACATTGACATTGCTCGTTTGTCCGTTTGTAGCAAACTGCAATCCTTCAGTCACGGTTGTATCATATGTCAGAATCAAGAGAATGTATACCAATTGGCTTACGATAGATGATGCCATTATTGTTGGTGATGACGATATTAACAGCAATGTATCGTTATGACTCTACCAGTGCAATTCCTATCACAAGACTATCACAAGTGAACGCAGTTGAGATGAGATACAAAATACAGCAAGTTGCTTACATAAACGAAATGAAAGGTTTTATGAAGATCACGAGGTAATTATTAAACACGAGGCCATACAACAGAAGCCTTTCATTCAAGAGGAACCACTCATAAAAGACATGAAATCATACTCACGAGTCGCCTTTACAATGTCAGGTCATTTGTATGTTATCAGTAGTATACCACTTTTGACAGTTGAAAGTTTGGCGCGCAGTTTGATAAAGTGTGCTCTTTGTATGAAAGGAACCAGGGCGTGTACATTGTATCAGTTGCTTAAAAAAATTATTAGAGAAAAGTTCATATGTAACATACTGGTCAACAAGAACGCATGTGACACCAATGTTAGTGGCCGATTCAGAAAAGTAGAAGAACTTTCTTTTTATTCATATGTTTTCGCATATGTAATAAGTGAAATAGAAAATGTCAATATTATATCCCAAACAAAGCATTTTAATGTTATGTTCTGATCAAACATCTGAGAAAAAATGACATTTCATATCAACATCAATATTCAAGAAAACCAGCTATCGGGAGTAAGAGCAAAACCAATTGGAGTCAATATCTTGTAACTAATACTGTTAGTAAGAACATTGAATCACATTGAAAGATATCGAAAGCTTACGGTGATTATTTAACTTATATAAAACGACTTATGTGAGATGACCAAAAAAATAAAGTTGCGATTCGCCATTACGATTTAAGAATATGTCATTGCTTTCCTATTTTAATGAAGAACTGACATTTTTATCATGTGGTAACGTGTATTTTATACGTCCACCATCGAGAACGAATATATTTTCGTGCGCATGCTAAAAAGCATCACGAGACATGGTGTTAAACTTTGATAAATAATATTTGCTTTGATGGCGACATTTTGAAACCATCTCAGATCGTTTGTTTAACAGCGTAGATTTGTCAGCATTGATAATGTGTAGCTTTATTGATATGCAAAATTACATCGCTTGCTTGTGTTAGAGTAACTCGATGCTTAGTCAATAATTGATCATGAGATGTCAAAAACCTTGTTCTTTTGTTTTAAGGGCCAGACGAACTTGGAGAGCTCCGTGCAGTGCTGATACGTTTCAGAACGATTGTATGTGATTAGCGACGGCAAGCGAGTCTTGAAGGTGTTATCAATAGGGCCGAGGTATCAATTTAATATGTCAAGACCAACTATCAGTGAGGAGAAACAATAACAGGAAACGCAATTCAGCAAGAATGTGAAAACTAAAATAGGCAGGAAATTCCTTCACTTATTGACAAACTCTTTCTGTTGATCTAACCTTCATAAGATCTTCAATAGAAACACAATTAAAGTGAGTTTAACAGCGTAGATTTGCCAGCATTGATAATGTGTAGCTTTATTGATATGCAAAAATATCGAATCCGATTGAAAACTATCCGTATTTTCTATCCTGGGTCGGTAACACTGCTGGTGGACAGAATTGTCCCCGAGGTTATCGTTCGCCCAGTTAAAGCGATGAAATTCGTTTCTTCGCTTCGATAAAGTGTGTATGTGCGATGTATGATAGTGAGCATGCGTGCGTGAGTGCTTCACGAACTCTACAACGTGTTGAAAGGTCTCAGTCAGAAAAATGTAACAACTTAGCCGGCTATTGAACCACTCTTTTTTTGGGAGTGGAGATTTAGCCGACTGGTTCTGTCTCAGGCCTCTCAGCTAGGTGACTGATGCCGTATGTTGTGGGTTCGAATCCGATTGAAAACTATCCGTATTTTCTATCCTGGGTCGGTAACACTGCTGGTGGACAGAATTGTCCCCGAGGTTATCGTTCGCCCAGTTAAAGCGATGAAATTCGTTTCTTCGCTTCGATAAAGTGTGTATGTGCGATGTATGATAGTGAGCATGCGTGCGTGAGTGCTTCACGAACTCTACAACGTGTTGAAAGGTCTCAGTCAGAAAAATGTAACAACTTAGCCGGCTATTGAACCACTCTTTTTGGGAGTGGAGATTTAGCCGACTGGTTCTGTCTCAGGCCTCTCAGCTAGGCGACTGATGCCGTATGTTGTGGGTTCGAATCCGATTGAAAACTATCCGTATTTTCTATCCTGGGTCGGTAACACTGCTGGTGGACAGAATTGTCCCCGAGGTTATCGTTCGCCCAGTTAAGCGATGAAATTCGTTTCTTCGCTTCGATAAAGTGTGTATGTGCGATGTATGATAGTGAGCATGCGTGCGTGAGTGCTTCACGAACTCTACAACGTGTTGAAAGGTCTCAGTCAGAAAAATGTAACAACTTAGCCGGCTATTGAACCACTCTTTTTGGGAGTGGAGATTTAGCCGACTGGTTCTGTCTCAGGCCTCTCAGCTAGGCGACTGATGCCGTATGTTGTGGGTTCGAATCCGATTGAAAACTATCCGTATATTACAGTTGTATGAAGAATATGGCTACTAGTATCATGAAATCGCTTAAAAGAGAAACAATCGCCGAAGACCAACGTAAAGATCGACCAGCTGATAGTAACTGTCGGGACAAGTCTACATGCCGCCTTTTTAGATTACGAACTGCTTTATACCCGACACAGACTGTGACAATGGCAACGAGATTGACGATAGATACAATTACTGAAAGTAGAAGAATGTATTCAATCAGTAGCATCCGTACTTCCTTGCTCAGCCGATACCTGGGTAGGTTTGGTTGCCACTGACGGAGGGTGTTGGACGTACGTATACATTCTAGCAATATATTATACCCAGTCAAATACACATGACAGTAGGATGAGACATTCCGTTTGATATCAATTATTAATAAGTCAAACATACCCGAATCTCTGTCACAACGTACTGTTATTTCCTCGTGAAATGAGAGACCCTGTTCAAGTTATCTTTATTTATTTATAAAATAAATGTTTAAGGCATCATCATTTCTTGAAACCGATTCACCGTATCTAAACCATCTCACATGGAAATACGACAGATCAACGTTCTCTAGATGACAATGCAATGTCACATTTTGTCCTGTGCGAATAATTTTGCCGGAGGGCTTTGTCGAAATTCTGGTTCAAAAGAACTGAAAGATATCCCCATTTGGACGTTAATTCGGTATTACCTCCAGAGAGTTGGCACCTGCAAACGGCTTGTTCAGCTGTTGAAACGTTCTTTATGGTAAGGAAGACTTTTCAAACGTACTGGATGTGAAAATCGTGCCTCGTCATCTCTCATGAAATCCTTCCTATTGTCGTGATACTCAGTTATCCATGTTACGACATACTTCTCCGTTGTAAATGGTTCGAAACAAATAAAAACGCAATGAAACTCTGCAGTCTCACCTTCCCGAACATTAACACTGTTCTGTAGTCTATTTATAGTAAACATTGGTCCTACAGTCACAAATAAACCATTCGCAACAATCAAAACAATGAATATGAATGAGATGTCGATGGATGGTTCCATGACGCTTGACAATACCGATACTATTCCGATGCCACGTTATGAAGTGTTGCCACTGATTTAATTTAGCGAGTTTGATATCACTGAAGGAAAACCACAGTTCACACCATTTGTTGGAAGGTTACGAAATGAAAAATAACGTTTGAAAGAAACTGACAAAAGAGTAATATTTAGGGTGATTACCCTTAAAAAAAGAGTAGCTCAGTGGTCAAAGGTTGTTCCCGTGCTATGAGCAATTTTTTCTTTGTGTCGGTATTTTCTACAAGTAAATGGTGCAGCAAAAGCTTGCACTGCTCGTCATAGCTGTCTCTTTTCTCATCGGTCATTAGGAGGTATTAGTAAATTGCTAAAGTTTGATAAATGGCACTTTCCTTCTAACAATGTGACCTCGAAGGGCTAAAACTGTCAACAGGATGCTAGCTAAACGACGGATGGCTTTATGATGCGTTACTTACAGTCAACGTAGTGAGACCCATCCAGCTTTGGATTTCAGTGTTTTACGTGCTTGCATTGTTTACACCAGCTTTGCTGCTATATGGTGATGCTGCAAACATATTTTAATGCAAGTTATAGAAAGAGAAATTGATTGTTGACAGCTCTCATACGAGGTAAGAACAATACACTAAGTCTGCGTTGGCGTGTGTGAGGGTGACGGGCATTGTTTTAGCAAGCACGTTTACAGAAGAAATAAAATTCCCCGACAGAATGTTAAACGAGGTAAAAGGTCAACTTTTGGCAGCCATGTTTTAAATATTAGTTCACACTAGCATAAATGTTGCAGATTCCGTGTAATAACGAGTGTATTAACATTAAGTCAGTTTTAGTTTGTTTCTTTTGGAAAAATAATATTTTTATTTCTCATAGTGTTTACATTGTGTTTGTTTTCTTCATTTTCTCCGAAAAACGTACCGGCACGTGGACGGCAAACAAAGAAATTCATTTGAAGCGCCTTATCTCGTAAAACAATCAGCATTGAAATGCTGACTCATGTTTAGAATTGAATCCGGATTCGCGCATTGTATTTATAGTAAAATTTAGTGCCTTTCACTTGTTTTCCTAGCCTAGATGCTAGATGATGTAACATTTGTGATTAGTAGGATTAAATCATATCATATTTAGGGGAAGGTAAGTGGGTATGACAGAAAAATGTTTCCCGTCATTGTGACGGTATTTGTTTCTGTTTTAGGTCGTGTATTTCTTTTTACTTCCATTTGCAGAACAATGCAATTTTTCTCTGTTGCTAATTTTGTAACACCAACACGTATATTTTAGTGATTTACTACGGACTGCACATACGAGTATCTTGCAGTGTTCCGTATAAATAACGATAAGTAAAGGTTTCACAGTCAGTGTTTAACTGTCGATACATTTGATATGATTTTCAATATTCATATGATTTTCGATGCCAATCTCAGACAATTGCTGACAACTACGTTCTGATTGCAGAGAAAAAGACATAAAAAGTACGTATTGGGAAGAGCTTACACGTTTGTAAGGCAGTCTTTTTTAATTTGCCCTATTTTGATGCCTGTAGGCAAAATTCAAGGAAGGCAATTTAGTCAAAAGAGTAATAATTTTATGACTCGTGTTATACAAAGCCTGAATTACTACTCTGTCCATCTGTAAATTTGCTGACAATATGTAGAGAACAAGAGAAATATATAATAGTTGATTTTTCAATAAGAGTAAGTAATAAGAGAAGATATTAATACTTGGTGTTTCAATAAATTCAAATATAGTGGTTCCTTGAATTTGATTTAATGTGCTCATATTTTAACTGAGTAATGTGTCATGAATTTGGTACTGACTTGCCCACTGTAATAATTTAAAGTCACATCAGTAATATCTTGCAATGCATTTACATTTATTCCACATGGAAACTACATTCCTTTATTTAAATCCTGAAGTTACGTCGAAATGCCTAGTGTTCATTTTGTCAACACAGCTTGTATACATGTTACTTCAAATATCAATGTTATCATTGATAGCTGAATTTTAGTCCGGACTGAAATTCATTTGAAAGCCATTTCTCTGTACTGTAGACGTTGCAACGAGTTAGCAAGACTGACCTTTTGTAGTCAAACATACTTTAGATGGGCTATACCTGACTAACATTCTGCAGACGACAACGCAAAGTCACAGTGTCTCCTTCTTTAACGTTTTTATGAGAGGGCTTTTGCCGAAATTCGGGTTTAGCGAGTACCGTACGAAGTCCTGGTCTAGATATCAATGCCACGTTGTTTTCATAGAGGAGACATCTGTATCCCTGTATCCCGTTTTTAACCGTAAGAGTTGAGTTTTCTACAGTACTGGTTGTTAAAGCGTCGTATTTTTCTTTGTCTTCGGCTTCACCTTCGCCCCTCGTCAGAAAATTAGTAGATTTGTTAGGATAAACTATCTCCCACTGTACGCTGTACATGTGTGCAAAATTGCTTTCAAAATCACTGAAAGAACAACTGAACAGTGCAGTCTCACTGTCCAGTACGGTGACATTGCTCGGTTGTCCATTCGTAGCAAACTTTGGTCCGGCAGTCACGGCTGAATTATACGATAAAATCAAAATAGTCAACACCAATGGAGAGACAGCTGATGTACAGCAATTCACAAGAAGGGATTGCAACTTTATCAAGTACTATCGCTGACTGCATTAGTGAGGTTTACATCACTCTAATAACACCAAGTCACAAAATATGTTGGATGTTGTCAAATGATATTTGAAGGACAAACAACTCGATCACAGGAAACAGGAAACACATCAGTCGATGTCTAAAATTTCTCCCATTCCATAAAGCGCTGGTATCATAAGTGAGTTTCATATCGCTAAAATTTGACCATGTCACACAATGTGTCGGATAGTATTAAATGAAAGTTGAGGGAAACAGAGAAAACAGCTGGATTACAAGGAACAGGAAATACATCAGTTGATGTCAAGAATTTTCCCATGTGAATAGCTTTCCCTTAAAGTTGCCTCACGTCGATACATCTTAGAGTCATAGACGTTGGAGCAACTGTCCGCCGTACATTCCGTTTTAGAATTTGCTATTGTCTATTGTCGCGATGAAGGAATTAAATTGACAATGAGGAGTGTGCATGGAAGTTTCATCCTAAAAATTAAATGATCGGAATTGAAAACGAGAGTCATCATTCTGTACGACATAATTCAGGGCGTTCCATGGTCAACCAGACACGCTTCTACCAAAGGGATGATGTTGCGTTGTTCAAATCAAACATGAACACGATTGGAACTAATTTGGGATAATTGGATTTTCATATTTTCAAATTTAATAGGAAAGCAGATGAGATTACATTTGTAGATTGAATTGGCATAACTTCACCATCCAATTATCCCAAATTAGTTCCAATCGTGTTCATGTGAGTGCTCAAATCTTCCTGCTTAGGTTTTGAATGTGCTCGCATGTAACACTAATACTGTCGATATTTGACAATTGCTGCAAATACGTTATGTAATCAATGTCATTATAGTAAACCTGAACGGAAGACAGTCCGTCCTTGGTCCGAAGAAACACTTATGGAAGCATCGATTTTCATAGCACTTAAGGTGAAGTGCTACGAATTACGTCAAAATTAGGTTGTGTTGTCATTTTCTTGAAACTTTGCACAGATATTCTTGGAAGTTTTGCAAGTGCAAAAATGAAATAAAAATGGGGGTCACCACGCTCATTTCCATGGAAATGGACGTTAAAATAGCGTCGGTATAAATAAATAAAATGATATAATTCGTTTAAACTAAAGAAAGAGTTAATTTTTATATTATTATTATTATTATTATTAATCCTCGATGGGAAATTGGATTGCTCGCCACATAATAAAACAGAAGTAAGTCAACACAAAATGAAAACCACATAGAAACATAGCACAAAAAATACAGACAGAAAGAAAGACAGGTAGACATAAAAGCATACACATATATACATCTCTGCATGTTAAAAAGATGTGCGAATAGTCATGTGCGCGGTCCTTAGTTTCTATGAAAAAATTCTGAATTATAGACCGAAATTGCTCTCGGAACAAAAGACATTTTGTAACGCTTTGTATTTGTTCGTGGTATTCTCAGTCGTCCACTCTTGTCATATTACGTCAAAGTCATTGTACAGGGGATGAGTCGTGTCAGATAATATCTGTCTCACTTTATCAGTAAGTCGTCTGCTATACAGGTCTTGAATGGATGCCTGGTTTTCCCCTATAATTCTACTGGCTTTCTTAACGATTTTCTCCAACCTGCTCTTGTCATGACCAGAAATCACATCACCCCAACAGACGATACCAAAAGACAGAATACTCAAAACTGAAGCATTGTAAAACATGGAAAGGAGTTTTCGATTAACATCAAATGATCTTAATTTACGAAGGCAGTACATGCGACTATTAGTTTTCTTTATGATAAAATCCACGTTATCACAAAACTTCAGTTTGTCATCTAGTCTTGTACCAAGATATGTATATGTACTAGTTCTCTCAACCTCGGCCCCGTCTATTAAAATGGGGTCAGGTTTTTTCGCATTTCTTCTAAAGTCAATGTGCATTTCCTTGGTCTTCTTTAGATTAAGATGCAGGTAATTTTCTTCATAATACTGTACAAAGCGACCAATTTCATCAATATACTGAGAATGATTGTCCTGGCTAATTTTGCCTACCAAACTTGTGTCATCTGCAAACTTGACAAGTGGACAGGTCTCAGTGCAACTACGACAGTCTGCCGTGTATAAGGTGAAAAGAAATGGGGCTAGAACAGTACCTTGGGGTGCACCTGTGTTAGAACTAATGATGTTTGATTTGATGTCTCCTAATCGAACATATTGTGACCTGTTTGTTAGATAATTAAAGATCCAGGCGATCATGTTTGTGGGGACCTTCAGTTCTCAGTAATTTTTGAACTAAAAGATGTGGCTGAATGGTATTGAATGCACTTGAGATATCAAAGAACACAACACGAACAGATTTACCGGCATGATCAAGGTGTGAAAAAATATTGTGAAGAACCAATAAAATTGCATCATCAGTACTCCTGTTCTGCCTGTACGCAAATTGATATGGATCAATAAAATCTTTAACAAAAGTATTAAGTTGGGTAAGAACAATGCGCTCGCAAACTTTCATAAGCGCTGACGTCAGAGCAACAGGACGAAGGTCATTCATAGTTGAAACAACGGATTTCTTAGGCACTGGAATTATACATGACCGTTTCCATATTTCAGGAAGAGAATTACTTTTGAAACAAATATTGAAAATGATGGAAAATATGTTGGCAAGTTGATTTGTATATATTTTAAGTACTCGTGGAGATATTCTATCGGGACCGGATGCTTTTGTGGGGTTCACATTATTGAATAATTTGTTCACCTCCTCCTCATTTGTCGAGAAGAATTGACCATCATCTTTGCAGCCAAGGTGGTTTAGGTGGTGATTTCGTATTTGTATGTGTTCACTGGGAAAAATCATGACAGTCGAACCTATTATAGAATAAATTGAGTTAGCTTACATAAGTATTGTTATTCTGTGGACACAGATCGGTACCGAGACTTAAGATCCATACCTATCGAATGTATAATTTTCATGATGTTTGTAAAAAAAATTAACATAAGTATCGATTACAAAATGACGATATCGAAATTATATCACTACATAATTTTCGAACTTTCTTCCTGTCGCTTTTAATGGTGTCATTT
Source organism: Ptychodera flava (assembly GCF_041260155.1). Classification (NCBI taxonomy): domain Eukaryota; kingdom Metazoa; phylum Hemichordata; class Enteropneusta; family Ptychoderidae; genus Ptychodera; species Ptychodera flava. The sequence goes on from NC_091937.1 coordinate 14,351,771, forward strand.
TGACCAAACTTGGCGAATAAAATCCTGACATAATACCATTTAGTTTACACTTTTAATAAAGGGTGTCACCACGCTACTTTTAAATATCTCCTGGTGAATGGGTAATATGCGCCATGTAAATGGAGAGAAATGTTCATTTTTCGCTCATATTGAATAAAAACCAGCTTCCTAGGTGGTCAAAATATGACAAGGCTAGGGGCGACCTGCAGCGATTTCGAAGCTGTTATCCTATTGGTTGGCTGAATCTTACCAATATAATTAAAACAATACAAATAAACTCCCTAAGTTGCTGTGAATAGTGACAATCGACCAATCAGATATAACCTTGCAAACACGCTGCGAGTGCCAGCCGCAAGGCTATAGGTTCACATTTATTTCTAAGAGACTGGGTCAAAAATTAGGTAAAGGCGCAATTTCAACAATGACAGGTGGTGTTAAATACATGCGCTACAAAATACCCCATTTGCGGCAGGCTGGAGTTGAATCTGCGCAGAAACGTTCGAAAGCGCGTGCGCGTCCGAATTCGTCGCCCTTTACCTTAATAGTACAACGTTGGTGGCTGACTGTCAAATTATCATCAAGAAATAACCCGTATCCTGTCAGCTCATTTTCACCATCAGGTCAAGTTGGTTAAATGATAAGTATAGTTAATCGCACGAGTAGGTGTGCTGTTACAGTTGTAATCACCACACTTATGGTCAGGAACTTGTAAACATCACGAGGCCGAAGGCCGAGTGATGTTTACAAGTTCCTGACCATAAGTGTGGTGATTACAACTGTAACAGCTCACCTACGAGGTGCGATTAACGACTTGTACCACGAAAAACAGGCCAATCGTCTCTAAAATTTGAAAATTACTACCAATAAATTGTCGACTTTTCATTTGAACACCCACAATGGAATGGAGCGACCCATTGTACGTCGAAAGGTTCACAGAGGTCATTATGCACCTGGCATGCGAGTTTGGGAGAATGACCTATCCCAGACAAGTAGAACAAGGGCTCTGGTCAACTGCAAATCTGCATTTGAATAAGGGCTACAGAGTGGTATAATGCACCTGAGTAGAAGGAAACGTTTTAGTCTGATTGGTTAAATCAAATGGCTTGCCTTACTCTGTCGTGTTGGCTATAGGCTAGGAGAAGGCATTCAATCTGTAGATGCACGTGATTGCCTCGTGGATGCATCAGGCTTTCAATACCATTTTTGTGTTTTTGAGTGGTCAAGATGGATCTTGTCAACTTGTCTGATCTGTTGAACCTAGAGACTTCCTAGAGGTCCATGGACGGCCATGTAAAAACAACCAAATGGATCTTACACGGGCAAACTGCCCTATAAGAGCAGCCGCTACTACAGAGTTCATCCAATCCACAATGTGTAGTTCAACTTATAAAAAGAACTTGGTGATGATACCGCCCACAGGACCGTACTATCGACGACCCTTGCCAAGGGGTAATCAAGTTCTCCTCCCAGAAAGTAGGCGTCTTTACACAAGCAAATGTGCGAGATGGCTTGGCTAGAAGACCATCACATTGGACATTCTGACAAGGTAATTTATTCTTTTACTAAGATATTTATAGAATCATAAAACGAATTCTGTAAAGTTATAAAATTAAATTCAATTATAACAAGGCAGTATTGCTGAAGGCAATGAGTACTTGGGCCGTGATAGAGTAATTTTGAGGATAATATATACTACTATTCAATATGGTCTTGAATTTCTCCTGTCAATGAGGCATTTGATTAACTGGTTATTAAACGAAGCAATGGCATGACAACGGCAAAATATGTCTAGCAACTTTTGTGGAGTTTGAGGCAGGGGTTCTTTATTTATAGAGGGAATTGCTTAAACTCCTTAAATATTCAAATTACAGCAAATTTCTTTTGTTCTCGATGGTAGATGTCTAATATTTAGATGGGCATATTTAGATTTCTACCCTATAGTTATCCCTATATACCAAAAATCGGACATCCAGCTCTATTGGCTTGCTCAGAATTAGATATGCGCATAATTAATGAGGTACAATATGTGGTGTCATAAGGTGTCCATCATACCATTTATGAAGGGTGTAGCACTTGTGGTTACTGAGTTGATGACAAATATATATATTTGAGGTCAAAAGGTCATCGAGGCACTACGGCCCAAAAGTATGCCTCAGTGTACGGTATTCCGCGAAGCATAATTTCTATGGAACAGCGCTTTCAGCCGGTCGCTATTGACAACGGCGAACATTGTATCAATTTATTTTCAATAGATTATCGATCGAAAATCTGTTTGGGTACCGCTCGTGCCGGGCGCTCGTGTGTTGAGGTCACGTCATAAACATTTCCACAATAACCCGTATATTAACTTATACACTTTAACATCAAGGTATCCGTTGGCTTCCTGTACTGAAAGTAAATCGACAACACTTTTTTTAGTTTTGGTGATACTTTAACGTACGTTTCAGCGCATTTTCGCGCACTTCGGCGAAGTTTGGCGCCATTGTGAACGGGGAACTACAAGCGAGTGAGCGAGACAACAATGTATCAATTTCTGACAAAAGAATATCGATCGATAACGTTCACTGCACGATTACAGTGGAGACCCTGCGTTCGTTTGCCTCTGTTCTGTGTTATTTTTTCAGTTTACTGGAATTTTCATAGTTGATATTCGCCAAAATTTGGTATAAATTACAGCAACCTGACTGATATTTTGTCTGTACAATTTAAGAGACGCTAACCGATTAAAATGCGTCAGTATAAGACCCTGATTCTGCATATGCAAACGCCGTAAGATCGCCATTTTATTGAGGGCAGGAGCAAAAATTCAGCGATCGGAAAATAAAATGCATCTAAAACAAGTTTCGTCGAGAAATTCAAAAAACTAAAACGACAGGAATTTTGTATATAAATCAAAGAAACACCATGCCACTTTTCACTATCATTGGTTCAGAATTGAGAAATTTGAACGAGCGAGAGTTGTATGGTCTGTTCAGTACATTAAACGCCATTGTTGTCTATGGGAAATCGAGCTGATTAGACACATCGTAAAATGAAAAATACATCTGAAAAAACCGTTGGTTTAACTTTTTCATTTCGCTGTTATTTTTTATAATATTTGATATGACACATATCATGAAGGGTAACTAAACTCTATGGTTTTATTTTTTTGAGTTTCCCTCTTATTTTTATGAATGACGAGTTGAAGATCGTTTTGCTGTTGACTGTGTTTTTACTTAATTTTGCATATGGCTGTTATCGCTTACGTATTTTTGGAATTCCCATGTGAAATCCTTCCCAAAGTATTATAATTGTAAGGGCAGCATATACTGGAAATAGGACCTGTTACTCTTTCATTAATATTTAGTTGTGCAGCGAGCAAATACGGCGAAATTTTCAATATGACGCAAGAGGTGAAATTGACTCTCTGAACGCGCTCTCCACGTATGTGTGGCGAAAATTCGGGACGCTATACCGTACAAAATGGGGCGCCTTTGGGCCGTAGTGAGGTCACGTGACATTTTGTCAAAATAATTGTATTGCTAAGTTATCATATACCAAAATCAGACCTCTAGCTCTATTGGCGCGCTCAAATTATATATGCGCATAATTAATGAGGTACAATATGTGGTGTCATAAGGTGTCTTATCATACCAAATATGAAGGATATAGCACTTGTGGTTACTGAGTTGTGGACAAATATATATATTTGAGGTCAAAGGTCATTGAGGTCACGTCACATTTTGTCATAATAATTGTATTGCTAAGTTATTCCTATATACCAAAAATCAGACCTCTAGCTCTATTGGCTCGCTCAAAATAAGATATGCACATAATTAATGAGGTACAATATATGGTGTCATAAGGTGTCCTTTCATACCAAATATGAAGGGTGTAGCACTTGTGGTTACTGAGTTGTGGACAAATATGTATATTTGAGGTCAAAGGTCATTGAGGTCACGTGAAGTTTTGTCAAACAAATTATATTGTTAACTCTATCCGCCACAGTCCCTCTATCCAATAGATATGCACATAATTAATGGAGTACAATATGTGGCATCATAAGTGTCCCATCATACCAAATATGAAAGGTTTAGCACTTGTGGTTACTGAGTCATGGACAATAATGTATATTTGAGGTCAAAGGTCACCAAGGTCACATGATATTTTGTCAAAATGTCTGAGATATCTGCGTGAACCGATGGACTCACTGATGCACTCACGGACGGATATGAGCCAATCTATAAGCCCCCTGGACTTTTCCGTGGGGACAATAAAACTGTGTCACTGCATCCTTTAGGCAATATGAATACGATGAGAAACTAAATTTTTATTTTTCTTGGCATCATACATGCGAGTCTATGGAGAACTGCATACATGGGAGTCTATGGAGGTGTAAACTAAAAAGTCCTCTAACACGGCCAAATTCGATCGCATTGTGAAACAAATCGACGTGAATCTGTTTATGGGGTTGGGTACTGTAAACGGACGGACGGACGCACGGACATGACCAAACCTATATTACATGACGAAGAGTTATATTCAACTTTACAAATATGTATATCATAGATATATTAATATATATATTCACTATACATTTTGTGTTTTTTGGTTTGTTTTTTTTTATTTTATTTTACATATTTTCTACTTATTGGTAATGAATTTTATGTAGTTGTTCTTATTTACTTAGTTACTTAGCACTTTCAAGTCTACTTTTACACGATTGTTTTTTGTTTTGTGTTTTTTTAGTGATGAAGAGTTATATTCAACTTACATATATGTATATCATATTTAAATATATATATATTTTATATGCGTTTTTTTTCTTTTCTCTCTTATCGTTTTCTTTTTTACGCATTTCTACTTACTCGTAATGTATCTATTTAGTTATATATTTATTTATGTAGTTGTTCTTTTATTCACTTAGTTACTTTGTTACGATATACTTCAGTTTTCTTTTTTTCTTCTTCGTTTCCTTGCTTAACATCAAATGGCTTTGGGAACGGACTAGACTAGCATTTGCTATTTTTCCGTTTCCATTTACCCTTTATCACAGCACAACTCAGATGTACATTCATCATTGAATTGTAATATTATTATGATTAAGGGTAATAAAGATTATTATTATTATTATTATAAGTCCCCTCGGACTTCGTCCGTGGGAATGAAAAACAACGCAACAGTTATTACAGCTACACCGGCGGTAGGTTCATATCCAGAGCCCCGTACGGTCTGCCGCCGTCGCTTGAAAACAATCTCATGCACCCGGCCATATGGGCAGCTGGCCGGATCACAGTCGCTCTAGAGCTATTCAGCTCTGGGACTATTCGCCCCATAGACGAGTATACAGAAGCGAGGTATTTCTCGCTTCTGCACACTCGTCTATGGGGCGAATAGTCCCAGCGCTGAACAGCTCTCCAAACGACTGTGGCTAAATCTACGACACCGGTCGGTGTCGTCGTAAACTGCCAACGAAGCCTATGCGTTGGCTCGCAGCGGGACTGTGGCGATGACCTCAATGACCGATCGCGTTCGATACACGCCACAAGTACCGCTGCGATATCACAGCTAGGGCCAGCGAGAGAGTTGCCGACATCGACGGTTATTTACGAGAAGTGAATAAAAGACTGTCATTTTTGGAAGCGATCGAGTAGCTGAGGTAGGCTGGGATACGACTTGGGCCCAAGAACGCTGAATTTCGGCAGTAATTTGGCTTTTTACGTCAAGTCCCAAAATGGATTTGAAGTCACCGACCCAACGTACGGGTCTTTGCAGGGCTGTGGTGTGCGGGGCGGTTAGCTGTAGCGGAACACACAGCATCGTACGCAGGGCTAGTTGACCCCCAAGTGAAAATGTGTTCGCGATCAAATCTTCCTATATTTTTTTCAGAATTTCGACAAAATCATTGCTTCTTACATCTTTTGTAAAATATAAAATACTAAAATAAAACTGCGATGTGCCATGTCTCCAGATTTCTAAAATATCGTTCGTTGACCGTTCGACGCAAACTTGTGACGCAGTTGAAATTCAATACTGACCGCCAAATAAATGAGACGAGATCAGTCTAGACATCCTCCAAATTATCCAACCATTCGCATTGGAGTTCAGCTCGCTTAGAGTATCATAACATTTTTCGGCCTTTTAGATCGACCCTAATATCTCCCATTTAGGAAATAAATACACAAGCTACCTCGACAAAACTTCGTGCACCATCCAAGACCAAACGCACTACAAATCTGTCTTGACGTCATCATCTCCTTACATGGTAATCGGCATACCGTATTTTTAGCAAAGGAGACACAGAATACGTCGGAGTATTCAGTTTCAAAACGTATTACATTGTGTGATGTTGTCAAAAAAAGGTCATGTTACTGCAGTGGTATAAATTACAAAACACAAAAGTTCAAATCAGTTTATTTTGGACTGGCTTTACCCAACATTTCATATTGTTTCTTATGCCAGATTTGACCACGTGCTTACTGGCGACCCCTTTACATGCAAATTTTGTGTCAAATGATGTGTTCTCCTGGAAAAACAAACGTACGATTTCTATATGAAGGAGGCGAAATTTGTCCTCAAGACTCGAAACCACCCCTTATGGGGTGTACCTAGCTATTTTGAACGAGCTTCTCGAATCTGCAGCTCTATTTCGAAATGATGGTCTGGTTTTCTCAGCTCAAGGATAAGTGTTCTCCATCGCTGTGGGCATTACTATTCTCAACCGGGGGTACAGTTTCCAGTCGTAATGTTTTTCATTGTGTCCGGGATATAAAAACCTTTCCTTTTCAAACTTTCTCTTTGATTAACACTAATCCACATCTTGTCAGTGATTAAACATGTTTCAAGTTTAAATGTTAAATTCTGGTCTCGAGCCCTCCTGTTCGACCAAACCGAAATTACCCCTCCCACTTTGGCTCGTCCAGTGGGTGTAGCAAGGGTCGTGCCATCGCCTAGTAAACGGAGGGTGCATTAATTGTTGCATTTCGATGCACATTTTGATTATATTCAGAAGATTTTGTGGCAAAAACTCAGATAGAGAAGCATTTATATTCACATCTCACTTATTCAAGACTGGCTGAGAGCAGCACTTCCATTCAGTTAACATCATTACGCCATTTATTATGCCAAGAAAGATGAAGCCAAGACATTTTGCCCTCCCTGGTCTCAGCCAGAAATGGTTATACCTTACAGTTTTTTCCCACGGAATGAAAACAAATGTACTTGGGCTGAGGCCCAAGTACAAAAATATTTTGTTGTGTGTGTGGCAATATCACAAATTTCTTTCCTCTATTTCACAAACGTACTAAATAAAAGGCTGTACTTATTTCCATTGCTATTTGTGAATAATGTTTTGTGTTTGATAATTTCAGGTGAATGTGGCAATATCTTTGTACATTCAGGGATTCGATGAGCAGCTTATCAAAGAACAAACAGGTCACAGATCAGATGACGGTTTACGCGCCTTAAATGTTTGTTGATCATGGAGGTAGGAAGAGAAGGAGCCTGCACGAGAAATAAATGGATTAATCACCATTGTATAATGCCCAGATAATCCTGTTATCTCCTTTCTTATCCTCGCTTTAGCCGGTCCTGCTAGGCCGCCTAGTCACATAACTGTCAAATTTAATGAGTTCGAAATATTTTTATCGTGGATTTGAATCGAATGTGTAGACTAAATATACTGTGATAGCACGTGCGCAGTTGATGCTTTTGAACACAAGAGGTTATGTAACTCGTCGGAGGACCAGATTTAGATCAGCCGGACGCATAAAAATTGCGTACGGAAACATTTGTTCGTCTCTACAGCTTATTTACAAGTCACACTACTTATACTCTTTCGGGGTTTCCGCAATTTCCGCAAAAAACGTCGACATTGTTTTGAAAGAACGTAACCTTGGGTTGTAGATAGTCATATCAGGTTGACGTTGCGACGGGTTGCGTTTCTGTAATTGAAGTCGGAATTTCAGTCACTTTCCGACCGGGTTCAGTGATTAGCATAATGTAGCATCGGGAGTCTGTGTTACGTCCATGCTGATAGTAAGTCGCTATGGTACCTATCTTATTTATCGTTTATTAAACATTGCAACTTTGTAGATACTACTACATCCATGTCGTATTGACGATAGGGTAATGTTATCAGTGCATAATTTCTCCATGCTGTCGAACCATGGATTGCCAAAAGGTCAAACTAGCTGTGTCCGTAGTCGAACTGGCCACTCTTGCTAATTTGTTTCCAGTGTTTCGTGTCATTTCCTTCAAATTCAGAATACTTAAAAGTTTAAAGTTAAGAAAAATCGTCGATCAGATCGCCCTCTTCAGTCATCACATGTCTGTTCGTGGAAGACGCCATACTTGTATTAGCGCTGCATACTTTCTATCCGACTATTCTCGAAGAACAACGAACGTATCCGAACCTGCATAATACATTAATGGGATTACCCAGGCAGATGCGTTATTGTTTGCTTAGCAAACAAGCGGCATGTTTCATCTCCCTCAAAGGAGACAATGACGTGCAGGCTCCTTCTCTTCCTACCTCCATGGTTGATCTCACTACAAAAGCATGTGTCGAATATATCTACCCTTTTCATCATTGTTAAATCAGAGGAAGCTGTAAGTAAACCATTTTCTTAAGTTGCTATGAAACAACATAACAAAACAGACAGGATGGTCGAAGCCAAGAAGACGCCGAATCACAAAATAGATCTTCATCAACAAATCTTGTTGCTTATATGAGCATGGTGCCAAGAAAGTTAAAATTGAATTATAAATGTGATGTTATAACATATCAGTTGAAAAATTGTCTTTTGTGTTATGAATGTGTGTGAATGCTTTAGGCATCCCGACTGGACCTATTGTTCTCATGCATATTAGTAATGTTCATACTTTTTTCATATTTAAATGAGTAATCAATACACTTTTATTGATATGATAATGATTTCCTTTCATTGAAGTGTGGTGATTACTTATTTACATATGAATAAAAGTGTGACTGGTTACTAATTTGCATGAGAACAATAGGTGGCAGTCGTGATTTCAGGATAGATCATGACGGGAAATGCCAAGAGGATTTGACCGGTTAAGAAGGGCTGACTATGCAGTTTCTGCGTAGTGAAGCGTCATTACGTATTCATGGTGACCCCTGGCCAGCTGTCAATATCTTTGGGGGCTTTTGTCTTTTGGCCTGCTTTGCATATGCGTCATTGGACACGACCTGCCAATCACCCAGGTAGTCAATTAAACTATTAATTGACTGTTTACCGACCCAATTAACACTATCCAGCAGTATCAGTCATATTTTAATCGCGTGGCCCGGGTGGGCACAACGTAGGAACGCGTGTATTTCTATGTGTACGTTTCACTTGTGGTGTTGTTTGTACCATCGTGCGTTTGAAGTCCTTGTTTCACCTACAGCATTACCTTCAAGGTGACAGGCTTACTATTAATGTTCAGTATCATTGCACCGAGTTCTGTCCACGGTGAAAACCACTGTTTTGCCTACTATGCCTACTAATTACTGCCCGTAGCTGCCCGTCCTGAATGTAGCCCATCATAGCTACAGTAATCAGTCAATATATAATACCCCGCACCTTATACTTTTTATATAAACTTGTAAAATCATAGTCCGAGCCGTAAAATTTCTGACTTTACGATCCGATATACAGGTTGATCGTTGAATCGCACCGGCGCATCCATGTTTACTTGCCCATAAGCTTACTACTATGCAAAGGATGGGTAGATGGAATTCCAGGGCCAAAAATGAACACCGGGGCGAAACTTTTTGTGAATCCATGTGAAAACATAAATCATTTATCGTTTTGATATATACTCCTAATTGTAAGTTTGATCAAAATCGAGACCACATTCAAGGGCTATGCAGACTGTCCATGTACGCACACACAGGCAACCACCGGTGAATATCAGCGTCAGCGGCATAACTATCGGGTCGTAAATCGATCGGCGGTTTGGGGGCCCTGGACTATGATTTTATAAGTTTATATCACAAGTAAATGTTGTGGAATATTAAGATATCGACCTATTACTGTATTGAAAAGGCCAATTTCGTGACGGGCAGTGCTAGAAGAATGACGGGCAGGGACGGCAGTAATTAGTAGGACCGTTTCTTTGAATACTGTTCGATATTAAGTGACGGTCAAACTTTTGGGTGGTGCGCGTGACCGGCGGCACTGACACAAACTGGGTTGACAAGCAGATAATTAGGTTTTTGTTCAGTGCTGTTACCATTTGTCCATGGTGGAAAACATTGACGCAAAACCAGAGTAAACGGTCCCGCTCAGAGAACAGCCCAAGACGGGGACGGTGTCTTTTGGCACGCGTATATGCCAGTCACCTAGGCGACGGTAATCCGCACCACTTATCACCATCGGGAAGGTACTCCTCCCCCTATACCACTGGCGATCCGGCCCTCAAGGCACTACGCCATTCGACCAAGCATTGTTATTGTAATTTCCTGCATAAAATTAACAGCGAGGTCAACCGGTCAAATCCTCTTGGCATTTCCTGGCACGGTATGGCAAGAACAATAGGTCACATGACCTGGAGTGGTTAAATGATAACACGACATATCACATATGACAAATACAAACATTTGAAGGGCCCTGAAAAGATAGGCACAGTCACTGATTTTCATGGATTAAAAATGCCGTATTATACCCAAAAAATGAGTAAAAAAGCCTATGTTTTGGCCCGATACCTTTTTAATGACCTAGACTTGGGGAAGTGATACTGTCTGGCAGGAAAAGGGTTGTTATGGAGTATACATTTTGACATATACGCCAGTGGTAAAAAAGAACGCTATTTGTACTATTGCGTGCTATCGGGATGTCTGCTAGCGATTCAGAAGACTTACAAGCCCTGTTTTAATTTTAATGTTCGTTTACAGGTGAAGGTTCAAGACAAGCTGATGGAAATATTTAGTTCAAAGACTATCAATCGTAACGATATCTTCAAAATATGTAATCAAAAGTATGTCCTTGCATAACAAATTTTAAAGAAAAGCCGCATCAGTAAGCGAGTTTGGAACATGAAACAAACGAGTGCAGTTAACCAAGCAAAATTACTTTTTTACCCTAAAGCGATTTTAAAAGCAATACTGAACACAGTGTCAGATTCTCTGACCTTATAAAAAGACGACATTAAAATCAAAACCTGAAGTCGCCATTACAATGAAAGAACATTTAATGTTATCAACCATGTGCCGCTTGCCTAATTTAATGGAGTTTTGAAATTTTTATACTGTGATAATAAAGTAATCTTGTTTGTGAAAGGAAGCAGTGTGCACATTTGAGCAGTTAAGCTGTAGAATGTCTAGGGAAGGAAAATGATGGATGGCTTATAATGCCCATTGTAAACGGAAACACATCGTAAATTTCCACGCTTTCGGTTTTAGAAAATTAAAGTTTTTATAAGTATACGAGTTTTCAGAATAAAAAAAAACTTCATCGACAGACGAATATGAGACAAAGTGGAAAGATTTAACTTAGTCCTAGCTTATGAAGGCTGTTCACAAAGATAAGAACAAATGAAGTTTTTGTGCTGCTATGAAAAAGAGAGTTTTCTAAACTAAAATAATTGACGATTATGTGAGTTTATTTAAAAGATAATGTATACATGCTTATAACAAAAAATAATCCGGCAAGCGCCCCGCGATGCTTGTCGTAGCGATGGTTGCGATAAAACTTACACCTTTCTTCCTTAATGTCTCGTCCCATGTAAATGATCGTATTCTCTAAAATTTAAAATCCATAGTGTCTTTGCTACAGAGGCTAGATGTAGACATCGCTTTTGATTATCCTACGGCCAGATTCTGTACGTGTTACAAGGCATGACTTTCTCCTTATAGGGCCAATTTTAACAAAGAGCGATGTTATTTTTAATTTTGTTTTTCAAGCAGAACTTATACATTAATATGTATTCATGGTGACAAATGTCAAACTTCTGTCTCTTTCTACCGTCCATACGTTTGCTGATACCAAAGTCGCTATTATTGACAAAATGTCACTGTGAGCATTTTTTGAACGAATCGCTGCTTTTTTCGTATTTGCCAACTTTGGCTTTACACTGATATGACGAGATGCATATCAAAAAACTTCTGCAGTGCATTCTCGTTTTCTTTAGCTCAATAGTTAGCACATTGCAATTATAATGTAAGTTTTTTATGCCTATAGTTATACTCTCGCTGTAACTAGGCATTCAAAGTCCTAGATATTACTTGAGGTGGGAATTTATCAGTCACTTCGTCTTATGAGGATTTTCAAAACGATACTTTTTGGCTCTGGGCTGAACAAATGTCAAATCACACCGCTGTTTCATTGACTCCTATGTCATAAAGTCGAGACGTACAGACCAACCACCTTTACGCCTACATGTACGGTCGATTGTGATAATATTTTATGTACCACCATGAATCTGTATTCATGTCACAGCACTCGTCAGACATCTTTTCGTATAGAAATCTTCCATTTATTTTCTGATATAATCTGAAACAGATTAATAGAATATTTTGCTGATTTAGACTACCAAGGAACTATACCTTCATTCTCCCTGTCAGACTCACCTTTCAAAAATTTGGTAAGGTCTTATTGCAGGGATATATTACTCTTTGGAGAGGGTATAGTATAAGCTCACTCGCAAGTTTCCAAAATACTTTTGCACCATGCAAAGCTGTTAGAACTTATTCAATCCAGTGTTACAGTATTATAAACTATTCTTTAAAAAATTATGGAAATACCGTAAGATTCAAGACGTCTAGATTAAAGTCTTGTAAATACTTGAATTTAATACTGCTATATATTCATTTAATGCGAAAAGAAATGAACAGAATATATGTTTGCGTCAATAATGAAATATTAAACAATGTTTTACCCAAACAAAGAAAGAAAATTTGCCTCTTTCTACGACAGTAGTATTCAATGAAAATCAAAATTATGCCTCTGAAATCCATTTAGAGTTTGTTAAGTTTCAGTAAAGAAACAACTTCTGGATTAATCCGTTAATGTTCACGAGTTCTTGTTCGGCAGGTCCGGCTTTTACTCGCGGCTCACAGAGTATGTCCATTAAGGGCCTAAGACAGGACTGTTCTGTTTTGAAGTGTGTTTTCATTTTTAAGGTCAATGGTCATTGATCTATGACATCATCAGGCCGATTTCTAATTCAGTGTCTCATATTGTCCCTGGTTGACGTCAACATGCAACTCTTCATAGTGCCCCTCATATTCTGTAGTTTCGGTTGTGCTTTGTGCATATACCTTTCGAGGACGCTCTGTGCTGCCCCAATCGCTCTGCTCTTTCATTAGATAAAAAAACATCCTGATTATGAATACAGTCACAATTAAAATTGCCAGCAAAGCAATAAAAATGTGCATGGGTTTGTTCTCTGACCCAATTTTTCGGCAACCAACATCTGAAGCGTTAGCGTATGTCATTGTTGACACCACAGCAGTAGAATGTGCCTCACGAACACTTATCGGACCAATTGTACTATTTGTCCTTTTGGAATGGCTGTACCTGTCATTACACAAAAGAAGATTGTAATCTCTTGTTGTTAGAGTCCATCTATCCGTAACCATTTCATTTTTACCCTACACTCTTCCAGAATTTGTTTCGTCCTACCGAGTCCTGTGAAGTTTGACCGGAGCATTACTGCCCCGTGACCAACATGACGTTTCAAGTACATCGCCATCGCTGTAGTAATTGCTCACAAATGGCGGATAGCATATTGGATAGTGTTCGTCTGGTGGGAAAATGACCTCTACAATGGAAGCATTCGATCTCAAGATACTTCTATGACTACCACTGCGATACACATTACAGAAATACGTCCCAGCACCATGTCTTTTGGTATTGCGTATGACTGGGTCAAACACCCCCCTGTCTGTATTGCCGTGGACAGTCAATTCTCCAAAAGGATTGGACCAAGCGATATTGTGATCTCGGGAAACAGTTTTCCAATTGCGAAGCCATTTGACGTAAAATTGAGATTCGTCGAAGTTTTGGAGGTGGCATTGCAGAGTCGCTGTTTTGCCCTCGACAACTGTGAGGTTAGACGGCATCGCCAGCTTCTGCCATGTCTGCGGCCATGTTGTTAGCACCCCAACAGTGGAATTTTCATCAAATTGTTTGTTTTTTCGTCACGACTTCCAGATAACCCTGCATCGAAATCTTTTTGCCCGAAGCGACTACTTAGACCCAGGGTCAAAGCTACTGCGTCCAAAGTGATGGCATCTCTTTGTCTGCCAAAACTACGATTTCTTAGGTACCCCTGGGCGTACAGCACCAACTACTCGTCGGGTTGTTGTGTTGAATCAGCTTATACTTACTGTTCAAGGCGTGAAGGATGCAAAACGCAAAACGTTCAAACCTAGAGTGCACCCCAGGGAAAATATTCTGACTCTCAAACATTTACAATTATACTGTTTTGATATACCACTGATCGGGGCTCATTTTGAAGATACTAAAGTTTTCACCAGCTTATTTTTATTGAAATTTTAACACAGGGTTCATCGCAATTATGAATTTCACAGGTCGGTAAATATTTGGTAACTTTCTCCTCTTATACCGCATTTTGCACCATGGCCCTTGATTTTTTCTTGATTTCGAAAGGGAATAATTGAAACTTTCCTTACGGAAATTATAAGTCTTTCAATGTCGAGTACAGCAATGAACGGGCAAAAGAGTAAAGATGTAAATAATTTCTGTATATGATTTCGTGTCACGTGTCACTTTCAAACATGACCGAGTACCAGTTGGCGCCCAATGATGTCATGCTCGCGGATAGAAACAGCATCGCTGAATCATTTGGCGCAACACAATTGTAAATGTTTGGCGTAACACCCATGTCTCAGCAGTCCATTAAGACGTTTTGTAGCGCCGTGAATGTCATTCATTCACTCGATAATACCTAAATAAACATCATTTTTCCGTAAAAAAACTCTCAGTCTCAGGCAATCTTCACCAAGTGGTAAGTATCTTTTCAACTTGTTACCACGCAAATCCATCGTGCTGTTCGTCTGTACGCCATTTCTTACAAATCCTATCGCTGCAAATAATTTAGCGTTGAGAAAGTAATCTAAAGATAACCAAAAGCGTAATTAAAAAGACAGTAAATTTAGGTATGTAAATCTCGACATTAATTTAATTGATAATGTTTGCTTACTTACAATAAGAAGCCCCTTGCTTGAATATCGACGCATTATTATAATACCACGTTTAGCCCTCTTCAAGAGAACAAATCCGGTCATATTTATAAGGGAAAACATTTCATGACAGAATTTAAAACATGGAGGAATATCCTATATTTATTTCATCATTCATCTTCAAGAGCCGAAGGATTGTCAAACATAAAGCCACTATTAACCAACGAAAGACCCCGGCAATGGCCAGGTCTTAAGTAATTTCTATGACTTGATCATTAGTACACGTCTATAGCAAATAACATCCCTCTTCCAAAATTTTATAGGGTCAACAAATTGATATAGCAACAGTTTCGCTCCTCTGATATCGTGTTTATGTCTATCCTGCTATCATTAAAAATAGAGACTTATCGTAAACACTTGTTTTAATGTTATATTGAGTTTCATGTGCAGGATGTTTCCACACTAGTGGGCGACCAGTTCAAAACAGTCACGTTCAGGCCACCTGCTATAATTCGACTTTAATTCACTTTTGACTCCATTGTTCTTTTGTGTAAACACTGAGAAAACCTTGGAAAAACTTTATATCATATTATCTAAAAAACAGCAAAAAATGTTACTCGCGATGATTTATCACCAAATAGTTGAAGACCGAGCCAGAAAGTGTGAGTTAACATGAAGTTATGCTCTCAATGGTGTCGTGGTCTTCATGCTCAGTTGCTGCGCTAGACCTTAACCAGTCCACCAATGCGCGATCTAATGTGCGAAGAGAGAAGTTTAAAAACACAGAGGTTTTCAGCTTGGCATGTGATATATTATTTAATATAGGTACATAACAATGAGGCGATCCGTACAGTTTTACGATCTATGTCATACATCGTTATTGTTCCTTAACGCTACGTGAGCTGAACAGCATGTCTTGAGAACGATGTACTCGCCGAGGACACACATCCAAATATTTTGCTATCAATTTTATGTATTGATGAAAATATGTCTGTTGGGAAAACTTCGAGATTACATTGTAAAAGAGAGATCTGGTCAGATGGAGAGCTACTCAATAAAATGACAATGTTGTGATCATATGATTGTTAGAACAATCTACTGTTGTACTTCATCATATCAGCAATCTTAAGATAATATCAGAACTAACGCAACTGTATCAAAACTATCGCTGATCGTTCAGCTTGAGTTCCACTATACTTTTACAATATTATCCTACAGGATTGGTTGAACATATTTCCTGTAACAGATGAAGGCAATAGGGGACTGCGGAATCTGAAAAATATACGAATCCCGGCTGGCAGACCACGATATCTTCTACTCTTTCTCTCATTCTGTAGATCGCTACGCTATAGAGAGACTCAAATCTGCTTACATTTCAAAGTGAAAAGGGCATAACTGGTCACGGTTTCCTTAAAATCCAAACTTTTGTATCCGCTGAGTTGTGTGCTTTCAGGAACTAAATCCGGCTACACAGTGCTCACAATACTTTGTATATAATTGATCTGAATGAACAAATCCCCATGACAGCTTTTCTCAATAACGGGGCACAATTTGATTCGGTACAATCGTCATTTCTACCCTCTTCTTGGTAAAAATGTGAAAAAACAGAGGTTAACTTCAAGTTTATTTCACACAGATGACACAGATTAGCAGGACTAGCACATGTGAAAAACAGAGGTTAACTTCAAGTTTATTTCACACAGATGACACAGATTAGCAGGACTAGCACTATAGTTACAATCATGATTGTCCATTACGTGAGCTGTTAATGGAAGGCATTTGACCTGTATTGTTATGCTTGTACTGTACCATAAAAACTGACGGGCAAGAATGAAGAAATTGGCCAATACGAGGCTTTAACACAATTTCAACTTTATCTTATCGCTTGCACAGTCTTGTTATTTTCATCATACAAAGCCAAACAATTATTTTCTGCCACAAATAAGGTGTAGCCTGGAATTTTTCAAGTTTGCCATATATTTCTACAAAAGAATCTCCTTTGCTGACATTGACACTCAAATATTAATCATTACATTCATGTGTTTTAATGTCGGCTGATTATTAGAGATGTCTTAAAGTCCCACAATACTCTGGGTAATTGTTCTAATGTATAACTTACACGATTTTGAAAATTTCCGGTATACAGGATTTTGAAAAGTTTGTCAAAATTATTGAAAAATAAGGTACCAGACTATAATTTGTTGCTACAGACTAAGGTAAACTTTTTAATTTTGTTCAATCTACTTGGCAACAAAGTTAAGTTAACTGCTTTTTACTAAATCTAGTCAAATTTGCTTTTTTGCAAATGTAAATACAGTGAAATAAACAAAAATTTGCAAACTGTACTTATCATATAATTCTGCAGAATGTTTTGAATCTTACAAATTTTGATCCTTTACCTGTTTTTGATATATCACGGTTGTCAAATTGCGATTTTTCGACAGTTATAACAACTACTATGTTTGACTGCTGATAGTACATTGTAAACTCTCCTATTTTGCTAAACTGTCATTTTCATTGTGTGGTAGATGTTCAGAAAACTAAGGTATTTCATACTTTTGATGTTAGTACCTCAATAAGGCAGAGTAAAATAGTTAAAATTGTATTTTTTTATTCGATCTACTTAAAAAATACAAGGAGTTCAAGTAGCTGGTGAAATATTTGTATTAAAAAGATATTTTGAAATTGAAAAGTTGAAAATGTCTTAAAATTGTTCATGACAACACTACCTTATATTTTCAGGCCACCTTGAACATGACCCTCTATTTTTCAAGGCCACCTTGGACATGACCCTCTATTTTTCAGGGCCACCTTGGACATGACCCTCTATTTTTCAAGGCCACCTTGAACATGACCCTCTATTTTTCAAGGCCACCTTGGACATGACCCTCTATTTTTCAGGGCCACCTTGGACATGACCCTCTATTTTTCAGGCCATCTTGGACATGACTCTCTATTGTTCAAGGCCACCTTGGACATGACCCTCTATTTTCTCAAATTACCAAAACTTGGGGAATGGACAAAACAATAATGACAATTTCAAAGAAAACAATAGGATCTGTCATTTTGAAATGGTAGAAATCTATTTATTGTGCAAATTTATCAAAAGTGTCGGGTACCCTATAGCTGAAAGTTGCAATATTACAGATTACCCTTAAAAACATGTGAATTGCAAAAGAGAAGAGTAGATAAGCTTAAATTTACTGAATAAACCAATATTTCTACAATATCCTATTATCCAAAATATTTCCAATGTGTAACTTCAACTTACTGAAACGTTTAAATACATGTAATAAAATATCAGAGAAAATAATTGGAAGCACAGTTCTGCTTTCCAAATTCATACGCATATGCGTTCCAATAGAAAAGCAAAATATCTGACCAATTAACAAAGAACTGATCTCTAACCGTGTAAAACAACGTTATATTTTGTTGAGGTTGCTATCTTCTAGTTCCTCATATATCACAGAAGCACTGGTCCATCGGGGATCATAAGTCCACTGAAGTTCAAGACCCGTGGAAGAACAGCCATCGGCGTTTCTCGATTTCTTCTCCTCAATATCGTTTCCTTCCTGAAAAGACTCAATTGCTGAAAACGTCAGTCTGTCGTAGTCGGCTGTTGGTGTGCCAGCTGAAAGCTTCCTTTTGTAACTTTCTTTGGTGATTACGCCATCCTTACTTCTAGCAACTACGTCATACATGTTGGCGTTACTGACAGACTCTTTGGTAACTGCAGGGGATGACGATACTGGTTTTAAATCCTCATACTGTACAACTTTAGCATCCTGCATTTCCTCGAGCTCTTCGACGTCTCCTCTTTCAGATTTGGTATTTCGGTTTCGTTGAGATTCCTCATCGACTCCCGATGAGTTAACAGCTTCTTTTCCGCCTCCTCGTTGATGGGTTAACTTATAACCGATGCAAGCTATGCTTGCAGCAATCGAGGCAACTACTGAAACTATTATAAGGCTTCATATTAGCTTGTTTTTGTTGTCAGATAGTTGTTTATAATACTCCTCAGAAGTGGTAGATATTGCTGTCACTGGAACGGCAGAAGAGTCCCTGACGACGATTCTAGCGATGTCAGATTTAAGGACAACCCTATTTTGACCAGTTAGATACACATCACAGTAGAAGGTTCCGTTTTGTTTGATATCAATTATCAATAAGTCAAATATACCCGAATCTCTTTCACAACGTACTGTTATTTCCCCGTCAAACTGAGAGACCCTGCTCAAGGTATCACAATTTCTTAAAACCAGTTCACCGTTTCTAAACCATCTCACCTTGAAATCCGACAGGCTAACATTCTGTAGATGACAATGCAAAGTCACATTTTCCCCTGCATCAATACTTTTGCCGGAGGGCTTTTGTCGAAATTCGGGTTTTGAAAGAACTGAAAGATATCCCCATGTTGACGTTAATTCGGTATTACCTCCAGAAAGGTGACACCTGCAACGTTTTTGTTCAGCTGTTGACACATTCCAAATGGTGAGGGTAGACTTTTCAAACGTAATGGATGTTGAAACATTATATTTTTCTTTGATATCATCGGTGCCTTCTCCATCTGACAGAAAATCCTTCTTGTTGTTGTGATACTCTATTTCCCATTTTATGACATTCCTATCTTTTGTATTTGCTTCGAAACCGTTAAAAAGACAATGAAACTGTGCAGCCTCACCCTCCAGGACATTGACATTGCTCGGTTGTCCGTTTGCAGCAAACTGCAGTCCTTCAGTCCCATCAAATGTCAGAATCAAAACAATCAATGAGGTGACGATGGATGGTTCCATGATGGTTGAAAATAACAACACTTGCACCGATGTTACATTATAATGTGCTGTTGCTGACTGCGCTCGTGAGTTTGACAACACTGAAAGGAAGCCATAAGTCACATGATTTGTTTGCATGTTATTTAGTAACGTTTGAAGGAAACAGAAAAATTATAAAATTAGGGACGATTACGCTACAGTTTTTCCCCTTGCTATGATCAATTTCCCATTTGAGTTGACATTTCGTACAGCAAAAGCTTGTACAGTACGTCGTAGCGTTATTCTCAGTTGACATGAGGAGGGATTTAAATAGTTAATAGTTTTGTGAATGGCACATTCTTCCCAACAATGCGACATTGAAAACGTGAGACATCGCCGTGTATCATGAGGGCACTTCCCCTTTAGGAAGCAAACTTTGATTATTCTGCCCGAATAACTAACACTGTTAGCAGATGCGTGCCAGAAAAAGGATTGATTTTGCGTAAATTTTTACTTACAGTCAAACGTACTGAGTCCATGTATCTTCGGATTTCAGTTTTCGACGTGCTCACAAGGCTTCCGCTAGCTATGTTACCGTAGGGTAATGGTGCTATCATATTTTATTGTATGCTATAGAAAGAGAAAGTGCGCGTTCACAGCTGCCAAAGGAGATAAAAAATAACAGTCTGCGTTTCCGTTTGTGGAGATGACCGGCATTATTTTTTGAGCAAAAATGTTTACAGAAGAAATCAAATCCCTCGACACTATGTCAAACGGGATGAAAGGCTGCTACTATTGGCAACTATGTTTTAAATAAATGTTCACAGCTGAAAATATATAGTAAATTCTGTGGTTAAATTATATTCTTTCAAATTCACAAAGTTTGCTTGAAAAGCTTGGGATTTGCGTCGTTGTGTATTTACCAACGGTAAGAAATTTATTGCAGGGAATGGCTTTTACAATATAATCTATATTTTCAGTTGAAGCTTTGTAGTGACTTAAACTTTTTCACGAATCACAACATATATAAACATTTCTCAGATGTTAATTGTGCCGTCATAGGGTGAGAAGTCACAAAAGATCTAAATTGGGCATTTATATCATCATAGTACATATAAACAACACCAATCAGCACTGAAATCCTGACCCATGATTAGGATGAAATCCCAATTTGCTCAGTTTAATTCATTAGTAAATTTAGTGGCCTCCGACTTGTTCCTTAGCCATTCTAATGGTAATGAGAGTAAAAGAAGGTGGTATCCTCCGTCTTATAGGACAATCGAGGAGGAAAGTAAGGATTTGATCTTTGAAAATGATATCAAATATGTTGTATGTTCTGAAAAAATCAAGAGTCCATATCGCGAGGAGTTTACCCGTTTCTAAGCTGCCGATTATTAAAGCTAACGCACGACAATTGCTTCGTTTAGGTCACGGGAGGAATATTGTTTTCTAATTTTGTTCTTGTCTCAGTGTCGAACAATGAAGAAGAGGTGGAGACAAAACCGTTTGCAACCGTTAACGTAAATACGTGTACAGCTCGAAGTCTTATCAGGAGCACGATCACGATCACGACCATGGCAAGTACATGTACATCAATCAGACAGGAAAGTAGGATGAAAGCAAGAATCCAGAAAAAGAGGAAAGGCTAGTGATTTTAGTGCTACAAAAGTATTACTATGAGGCTTTCAGCTGTCAGCGGGTGCGATTTTGCTGCAAGCACACAATACTACCTTTGTGTTCATCGAAGATATCAAAATAAGGAGACGAAAAAGCTGAAAAGACATTAAGGTTAAGGGAGAACTGACAAGGTGCACGGCGCTTTTTTCGCCGTTTAAAACCTGAAATGTGCCAAAAACTTGTTCATAAGAAACATAAAAATATATTCCCTGATGTGGCGTTACTCACATCAAACAAAATAAATCCATCGAATTTTCCTGTATCGATTTGAATATTCTTTCCCGGCTACAACTAACACTGTCGATGTTTGACTATTGCTGTAATTACACTATGTAGCCAATGTCATTAATTTAGATTTGGGCGAAAGACGATTCTTCATAGAAAACAGTTAGGAAAGCATGATTTTGACACAACTTTCTCGTACATCGTTAGTGTCTGACTTACAATTTATTATTACTAAGGAATAAACCTTTAGTATGTAAATATAATACTGTTGACATTTTTACTACTAGGTCTGCCTTTCGTCGGACCATCAAGACATTTTGTACAGATAATGTTTGTGTGTAATAGGTTCGTATACGTGTATGTTTGTTTCAGATTTTTATCCTTGCTCTTATTGTCAGACCTATAAGTGGGCCTTTCGCCTGTTGGATCTGAATAAATAAAATAAAATAAATAAATAAACCTGTCCCTGTTAGTTCACTTTTCATCATCGAGTCAAGTTGGTTATATCTAGCGAATTCGAATCACAACATATTCTATATAACAAAAATAAACATTTGAAGGCCCCAGAAATTCACAATGTAAACATTATATTCACTAACTAAAAATGCCATAAGATACCGAGAAAAGAGGCCAAAAATAACAAATAACGATTTTACTGACCTGGACATGGGGAAGTGATTCTGTTTGGCAGGGAAAGGGTTGTAATGGAGTACACATTTAAACATGTATGCCAATGGTAAACAATAACGCTGTTGGTACTATTATTGCTATCGGGATGTATGCTAGCGATTCTGAAAATTTACAAGTCCTCTGTATATTTATTTCGTTAACAGGTGAAAGTTAAGAAAGACTAATTGACATTTTCAGTTAAGGTAATTTCTATCGTATCTTCAAAATACGGAATTGAAAGTCTGTCATTGTGTCAACGATTTTCAAGAAAAGCCGCATCAATAACATGAGGGGAACGCTCCATTAACTTGGACGTACCCGAGTACGGAGAGGATTAATCTCTATGTCAACATATGCGAACAGATTATCTTTTAGTGTAAACAAAACATTAGCACTGCCGGAACTACTTTTAGCATGGCCAATGCCAGTCGGCGCCTGACTTGATGATGGCCCCCCTGTCCGGCATTCAGGATTTCCGACCAGCGTTAAAAGTGCCGTCCAGCACTTGCTGTTACTTTGACGTCATCATTTAGTTCATAAAATTGCATGAAGAGTTTACAAAAACAATGGTACTATAGAATCCCTTTCAAATCAAATGCTGTTTAAACAATACTAGCAGTTAATTAACGTACGCTGATTTTGCATACGAAAAACTATTTTTGTATGAATGTTTATACCCCTATAAAAGAAAGTACGGTAGCGAAAATCAGCACAACAAAACAGGACTTCAGCACAACAAAACAGGACTTTTACTAAAACGTACTCTTTCAATTTCAGTTCAGACTCACATTGCGGAAAGGTGCATGCAATGCAATGAAAGTCACGAGCAAACTTTGGTGTCAACGGATCCAGTCTTTGAATTATCAATGAACACTCACTTACTTTTCTGGTCAAAAGCCAAAGGCTACTTGTCCATCGCAACAAGCCTCTCTGTTTGAATCCGCGTGTTCATTTTTAGCCGATGCCGGCCAAATTGACTGGCTACTTCCGTATTTTGGCCCGGCTACTTTTCAGCAATGTTTCGCTCTCTAGCCCCGAAATTCTGGTTTGATAATAATATTTTGATATTTGTTGTCTTGCAAGCCGGAGATAACATTTCAGAAGTGCCTATGTGGCTATATGTAATCTAGCAATTTACGCGGTGAACTTGTTGCTATCTAGTATCAGCCTGTAGTACCGCGATCTGCGAACGTGTACTGTACTGGGAATCGCTCTCGAGGTCATCCTTGCTTTCCCGACTACAGCCCGAATTATTCCGACGTTCATATCAGGTGCAGCTTAACATTGGACTGACGTTACGCCCATCAATAGCCGGCCATTTCCGAATAAAGCCGACATTTGTTTCTCTCAAATGCGAAAGAGAAGAAAGTCTCAAACGCGGAAGAGAAAGTCGACGCTCCAGAGCTTTTGTTTTCTGCGTAAGAGTTGGGCCTTGTCTGATGGGTAGGTTTTGATCAAATGTAAAGCAACCAAAAGTTACTGAGTCTCATTTTTCATACTTTTGAAACGCCACGTCAATCCATCCATAGTCGATCATAGATCTACATCGCGTTTTGTGGAGGGGCCGTGGTTTAAGCGGAAGGGAAAGTCTACGCTTGAAAACGTTGATTTTCTGCGTAAGACTAGGACTTCGTCTGTTGGTTTGGGAGGTTTTAGATCAAATCTAAATAAACAAACAATTACTTGGTCTCATTTTTCGTACTTTTGAAACGCTACGTCGATCACAGTGTCAAATTTCAGGTCGACCACAGTCCCTCTATCCACCGGTCTTGAAACGCCTATTGTAAAAGGTGTCAATCACCTGGACCGCAACAGCCAAACCGCGATATGAGGGGCAGTCACGTGATAATGCGTAGCTTGGGTTTGTCCTGCATGCCACTGACAGTCCCCGATTGTGTGTACGCTTTTCTCGAATTTTCGATGTTTTTGGCTCTATTAAGTGTTCTCTGCGTCTATCTACGACACGAAGACAGAAATCATCATATCTTGAAACCGGTGTCTGTTTTTCGTGATCCTTCTCCCATCGTAAATGATGATAGTGTGCGATAATTTGTGGGGTGATCGCTGCGAGTGTATTGACGTAGCACAAGCAACGGCTGGAATCAAACCGGAAAATTTGTCGTCGCTTTCTCTTGCATGCTAGTATTCAGTGCCTCCAAATATGATAAAATATGTTTTCTGTGTAATATTCTGTGAAATTATGTCTGTTAACTGAGAAGAATAGGAAAGACAACTGCAGAAATGCATGGATAGAGGGACTGTGGGTCGACCGATATTGCATTATGTGTAAGCTTACTGTGTCACAATCGACTAATCGACTGCAGGTGTGTTGTACACATACGGTGTCGTACAGGTTGACGTTGGGTGTCGTCAATTTGGAATTTTATCAAACATGAACACTGGAATTTAGCTCTCTTTTTCAATTATATTCAACATCACCAAAAATCAATGGTAAGCTCGCGAATTCGTTTTATTGTGAAATTAATACCGTGAATTAAATCACTGAAAATTGTGCCGTCCGCCGACCGGCCTCGTTAACTGCCTCTACTTTCTCCTTTCTTATAATATGTACGAGTGGCCATACTGTTTACAGACGGATCCGGCTAGCAATTCATTGACTTAAATTCGCTCTATACGAGATGTAATGTCACAGGATACGTGCAGCTCTTGGAGTCCTTACTCACTCGTTACGTTGTTTGCAAGTGCAAGAAAAATCTCGCCGCATGGAAAGAACTTTCCATGCTGTTCTAATCACATTTGCATATATGATCAATGCGCGTTACTGAAGTGAAGCGTCCGAAAATAGGAAAGTTGAATGAAAATGAACGAAGAACGATATTTTGTTTCACCATATTTCTGAAACTTAGTTTAGAGTAAATTAAAGAATAAACTAGATACTTGCATTGAAAAAGGGCACTTCACTTTTTCCTGTCAACATAGTTCCATGTGCAAGCATATGTGTGTGTCCGTGGTATTGAGTGAGTCGTTACAGCCCTGACGTTCCTATCATAGCACCAGCTCGATAAGATAATCGCAACAATGGAAAATTAACACCTTGGGGATTAAAAGTCTTCTGTTTGTCACCCGAGTTGGCAGGCCAGCAACTCGGGTTTCAGGTACCATCAAAGTTAATGGAGCCTTCCCCTAATGAAAAGCTGATTGGAGCATGACATACACGAGTGCTGATCACAAAAATGAAGTGGCTCTTTGTCATGCGATTTTGAAAGTAGGATTTTACAAGACATCAGATTACAGAATTCCCTGAGCTTACGGAAAAAGACGACATTAAATCAAAACCTGAAAGTCGCCAGTACAATGAAACAACATTTCATGCTATTAAACATGTATCGCTTGCCCAAGTGCAATAGAGTTTTGAAAGTTTTATAATGAGATAAAGTATTAATCTTACGTGAAAGGAACCAGGGCATGAGCAGTTAAGCTATAGAAATTCTAGATAAATTAAATGATGGATGGCGTATAATGTCAATGGTAAACAGAAACACAATCGTAATATTTCCACGTTTTAGCTGTTAGAGTTATATTTAACATTATTTTAGTAAAACGAGTTTGAAGAATAGTAAATAAAAGTCATGTATCTAGTATCTGATGGTACTATGAAAAAATTCAAATTAAAAACAACGACTTTTAAAATTTTATCTAAAAGAGAATGATAATATGCTAATAACAAAAATAAGCTGTCAAATCCCCGCGTTGCTGGTCATGACTGTGGTCGCGACAAAATTTAACCTGACTTCCTTCAATCTCTAGTTCCCTGAAAATGGTCTTATTCTCTAAAATTTGTAACCAATTTGAACCAGCAGTGTCTTTGCTATATAGGCCAGATATTGACATCGCTTTGGATTATCCTACAGTCAGATACGTGTTAAGGCATGACTTTCCTTCATAGGCGACATTATTTTCAATTTTGTTTCTGAAGCAGAACTTATACATTTGAGGATATTTATGGTGACAAATGTCAGACTTCTGTCTTTCTCTACCATCTATGCGTCTTTTAATATCACTAAATGAACTTTTTGAAGAGATCGCTGCTTTTCCTTATTTCACAATTTTGGCTTTCCATTAAAGTGATCAGAGGCACGGTCAAAGTACTTCTCAGTAGTTAGCACATTGATGAATGCAATCATAATGACATGATTGGAACTAATTTGGGATAATTGGATGGTGAAATGATGTCGATTTAATCTACAAATAATGTAATGTCATCTGCTTTTCTTTTTATATCACACACTTGTTTTATGAGTAATTCGTAATATTGCAACATTCAACTATATGGCACCTAACATGTTTGAGAAATTTGAAAATATGAAAATCCAATTATCCTAAATTAGTTCCAATCGTGTTTAATGTAAGCGTTTCTTTATGCCTATAGTTAGATTCTCCCTGTTACTAGGCATTCAAAACCAAACATATTGCATGAGGGGGGAATTTATCAGTCATTGGACAAAACGAAAGGAATCTCCGTCTTCTAAAGATTTTCAGGAGAAAATACTTGTTGGTTCTGGCCTGAACAAATATCAAATCATTTCGCTGTTTCCTTGACTCCTACGTCATACAGTCGAGACGTACAGGTCAATCACCTTTACCCTTACATGTTTGTGGGCGAAGAATTTAACACGGACGACTTTGATAAAAAATGGTAGTGACATTATTTAATTCAACATCGTGAATATGTTATCATGTTACAGCACTCGTAAGAGGTCTTGCCATCTGAAACCTCAAATCTTTCATTTATTATCTAATATAATCTGAAACAAATTAGCCGAATATGTTGCTGATTTAGATAGCCAAGGTAACTATACCTTTAATTCTTCTTGTTAGACTCAACTATAAAAAAGTTGATAAGGTCTTATTGCAGGGATATGTTACTCTATGGAGAGGATATAACGTAAGCGTACGCGCAAATTTCCAAAATACTTTTGCGCCATGCAAATCTGTTTGGACTTATTCAATCCAGTGTTACAGTATGTATAAACTATTCTATCAAAATTCATTGAAATGCCGTAAGACTCAAGACGTATCAAAGTCTTGCCAATATTTGAACTTAATATATTCATTGAATGCGTAAAGAAATGGACAACATGTATGTTTGTGTCAATAATGACATATAAAACAACATTTTACGCAAAAACAGAAAGAAAACGATACGTACTAGGTTGCGATTAATGAATGTGGATATATTTCATACGTCATCTGTGTAAACTCATCACCCCAAAGCGAGCCTCCTTCTACGACAGTCGTATTCTATGAAAATTAGAAAATGCCTCTAAAACCCATTTAGAGTTTGCTAAGTTAAGCATAGTAACAACTTCTGGATTATTTTGTTAATGTTCACGAGTTCTTTTCCAGCAGGTCCGGTTTTTACTCGCGGCACACAGAATAGGTCAATTCACGGCCCACGACAGGACTGTCATGTTTTGAAGTGATTGATCTATGACGTCACCATGACGATTTCTGATTCAGGGTGTCATATTGTCCATGGTTGACGTCAAGTTGCAACTTTGTAGAGAGCCCCTCCTCATATTCTGTAGTTTCGACTGTACTTTTGAGCCACCTTTTGAGGACGGTCTGTACAGCTCCAACGCTCTCTGCTCTTTCGGTTCATACAAAATGTACTTATTATGAATACAGTCACAATTTAAATCGCCACCAAACGTCATAAAAATGTGCATGAGTTTGTTCTCTGACCCCATTTTTCGGCAACCAACATCTGATGCGTTAGCGTATGTCATTGTTGACATTACAGTAGTAGAATGTGCCTCACGAACATTTATCGGACCAATTGTACAATTTCGTCCTTTTGGAATGGCAGTACCTGTCATTATACAAATGATAAGAAGATTGTCATCTCTTGTTGTTAGAGTCCATCTACCTGTAACTATTTCATTTTTACCCTGCACTGTTCCAGGTTTTCTTTCGCCATTTCGAGTCTGTGAAGTTTGACCGGAGCATTTCCGCCCCGTGACCAACATGACGTTTCAAGTACATCGCCATCGCTGTAGTAATTGCTCACAAATAACGGATAGCACGTTGGATAGTGTTCGTCTGGTGGTAAAAAAACCTGAAAATGGCAGCATTCGATCTTAAGATACGGTTATCACCACAACTACGATACACATCACAGAAATACGTCGCAGCATCATGTTTTCTGATGTTGCGTATGACTAGGTCAAACACCCCCGTGTCTTTATTGTCGTGGACAGCCAATTCTCCGAACGAACTGGACATGGTAATTTGTGATCTCGGGAAACAGATTTCCTATTGCTAAGCCATTTGGCGTAAAATAGAGATTTCTCGCCATTTTGGAGGTAGCATTGCTGTATCACTGTTTTCCCCTCGACAACAGGGAGATTAGACGGCATTTGCTTATATTCAGGTTTAGGAATAAAGAAAAAAGATGTTCGTACGATAAGCATAGATAGGAACCTTCGTCACTTCGTTCGACATTTATGTACAATGAGAGTAGAAAATGTCATCTGTAGATTTCTTGATACCTCATACTTTGTATCATTTATCAACCAATAAAACGAGAATTTGTCCTGGGTTGCAAAACCATCCATGTTGCAGCGGAAACGACCATTCCCTCCTTGCGCAACGGTAATATTCATAGGATGCCCGTCGAGGATGATTTTTTTTGGGGTGCCGAAAATTGCTGACAAAGCAGTAATTATCTCGTCTGTTAATCCAATGGCCCATCGCAAAAGTTAAACCGACAACGTCAGCGTGATCATGATACGTGCAATTAAGGCACATGTAGTACAAGCCTTGAAAGTGAAAAATTTAAACTTTTCGTATGATTACAGCAAGGAATTGGCAAACCAAAGGGTAAAGATGTAAATAATCTGTACATGAGATTTATATACGCTTCACTTTCAAACATTATCGAGTATCGTTGACAGCCAATGATGTCAATGCAAATTGGATAGAAGCTACATCGCTGAAACATTGGGCGCAAAACTATAGTAATTGCATGACGTCATACACACGTCTTAGCAGACTATTCAGCCGTTCTGTACGCACAGTGTCATTTATTCACTCTTTAATACCTGAAAAAAACTTCTTGTTATGGCAAAAGCCTCAGTCTCAAGCAATCTTCACCTATACTAGTCGAAATGAAAATCTTTCCATATCTTTTCAACTAGTTAAGACACAAAGCCACCGCGCTGTTCAAGTCTGTACGCCAGTTCTTATGAATCACTTCGCTGCATACAGTGAGCGTTGGGGAAGTGATATATAAACATAACCGTTAACGTAATTAAAAGAAAATAAAGTTAGATATGTAAAGCTCGACATTAATTTCATTTATTAAGTTTGCTAACTTAAAATAATGAACCCCTTGCTTAAAATATTAAAGGCACTTGTCAACATTATAGTATCACGTTTAGTCCTCTACGAAAGTACAAATCCGTTACATTTATAAGGACAAAAATATGACAGAATTCAAAACATAGTAGAACATCGTATATTTATTTCATCATTCTTCTTCGGGCACTGGAAGATTGTCTGACAAAATTCAAAACATGGTGGAACGGCCTATATTTATTTCATAATTCTTCTTTTGGCACTGGAAGATTGTCTTAACAATTTGAGATCACAATCCAATATTATAACCAACGACAGACCATAAGCGATGGCCATGCCTCCCCAAAATAAAACTCCATGACTGGGTCGTTATCACATGTTTATTACCAATAATGTGCCCTGCCAAAATAGGGTACAGTTTACAAAATTATATAGCAACAGTTCGTTCCTCTGATATCATGTGCATGCCTTCCCTGCTATCAGTAAAAGATAACGACATCTCGTAAACATTTGTTGCAGTGATATATTGGGTGTCATGTACAGGAAGTTTCCTAACCAGTGGGCGATGAGTTCGAAAACAGTAACGTTCAGTCCATAAATCTTAGCTGCCATCGGGCTTGATTCACCTTTGACCCAATTGTTCTTCTGTGTCGACACTGCATAAACCTTGAGAAAAAGTTGTTATATCATTTTTTCAAACTAACATTTACTCGCGATGATTCATCATCGAATAATTGAAGACTGATCCAGAAAGAGTTAGTAAACATGTAGCTATAATTTCTTAGGTGAGCGGTTTCGAACTTTGTTGAGATCTTCATGCACAGTTGACGCTTTGAAGCCTAACCAGCCGACCGTTGAGCGATCCAATGTGCATAGAGGGAGGTTGAAAAAAACAACGGTTTAAAATCAGCTTATGTAGCTTGTAAAATATGATTCACCCCGTTTATAATAATGAGACAATCTGTAAAATGCTGCAGTCTATGAACGAGAACATTATATGTCTAGAGCACGATGGACTCGCAAAAGAAATAAATCCCTATATTTTGCGAGTAATTCTATGTATTGATTAAAGGAGGTTTGCTAGAAATAATGGGAGATTGCAATATATAAGAGCGGTCTGTTTACAGGGAAAACTACTCGAGTAAACGGACAGTGTCGTGATCTTATGATTGTTAGAACAAATTTTGTACGTTAATAATGACAGCAAGATAATATTGAAATCTAGTCATCATTTGGAGTCAAGAGATCCAGATATCTATGTCCAACGCTTAGGCTTGCCTTAAAATTTATATAATAATGCTCTACAGATCATCATACTTGTTTAAATATCCGTAGTATTTCATCTTGAAATGATACTAAATCTGGAAGAAAGAAAAGTCCAGTTCGGAAAGATATGTGTCCATTATCAAATGGCTGTTCAAACTCCTGCTCTTTATTATCTGGACAGTCATCTGAATCCACATCTTTATGGCTACGACCAGATGTATTTGCCCTGTCCTCTTCATTTCTTCTTTTTCCAACTTTCCGGCGAAATATACTTTCTCAGAACAAATACAATCACTAGTAAAGCTATTTTAAGTAGCACCACACAAATGACCAAGATGTGCACGAGAGATAAGCCCTGATTGGATCGCGTCTCAGCTTCCTTATATGTCTTTAACGTTAACGAAAGTGTTTCAGTGGAGACTATTGACATGGGTGGCGCTGTCGTAGTTGTCACAACGGTCGTCCTTGATTTAAATACGTACAGCCAATCGACGCTCCGACGATTTCTTCGCCGCCGAGTAGCCATGTCACCATGGTGATATTATCTGCTTCTGCCACTTCATGAATGGGCAATTCACTTCCATCTTCACTATGCGCCATTTTATATTTTGCAGAATGAGCAACTTGTATGCCACTGACTACGCAGAAATATTCAGCCAACGTCTTTGAACGAATAGTACAATTAAATAATACATTCAATTTGTCTCCGATGCTTACAGTTGCAACATCGGGAAATATTGTTGTTATTGGACCGTAATGGTACATTTATCGGACCTATCGTGCATCTCCTTTCAATGAGCAGACGATATAAACACCGTCATCCTCTGCTTTCAAGGTCCACCGTACGTTCACAATAGGGTTCAGTGTACTCACCGTCACATTCTTTATGTCTGCGCCTCTGATCCACTGAAAATACACTGGAGCATTTCCGCCTCTTGAGGAGCACTTGGTTTTCAGTCGATAGCCCGCTCTATAGTACGCCCTCATAGACGACGATTCACAAAGAGGATAATCCCTCTTACAGTGAGTGCAAATCTTTGACATATGCCGATATGCCGTTACAGAACGAACATCATGTTTCCCATCGTTGATGGAATGTGCTCTACAGTGAAAGTGCCCGGCCGCCTGTCTATTGATATTCCAACCTTCCAAGTATTAAATAGCGAATTAGCGATCTCCTTTAATGAATTGGTCAACAAGACTTGACTGACTGGACAAGCTGATGTTGTGCCCGCACGAAATTCTGGCGCCATTTCGAAACCAACTCACGTTGAAATTTTCCCCGTCAAAGATTTTTTTAGAAACGGGGTAGCGTCTCTCAGTGACATCTTGATCAAATGGCATATGTTGAAATGAAAGAATAGGAATTACCTCTAAGTAATTTCAAATTTCTGGATATTCCGTGCAGCACGACCTCCATTTTATCGCCAACAACTGAGCAATTATAGAGAAAAACAGCAACTTAAAGCAAGACGGTTGTACGGAAACTGAGCTGATCGATTACGGTGATGATTCGTATGAGCCCCAAATACACAATAAAAGAAAAATTATTTTTCGATGTCTGCATGATGTTTGTATAAATCCTAAATGCACAAATTACGGCGAGAATAAACTAACAAATAAACATACAAGTAACCTCTAAATTTGTGTTGAAAGGAAGCCAGGCAGTGTCGACGGAAACAGATAAGAATTTGTCCTGAAATCGATCCTTGCTTGGCTAATGTCATCTAGCGTAGTGTTCACGGAAATTGTTTCACCAACATATATTGCCCACGAGTACAGCAAGTGCTGTATTGAACTTTCAAACTTGTTAAATTAAGGTAAAGGGCGACGAATTCGGACGCGCACGCGCTTTAGAACGTTTCTGCGCAGATTTAACTCCAGCCTGCCGCAATGGTTTTTGTAGCGCATGTATTTAAATCACCTGTCATCGTTGAAATTGCGCTTTTACCTAATTTTTTGACCCAGTCTCTTAGAAATACATGTGACCTATAACCTTGTCATATTTTGACCCCCTAGGAAGCTGGTTTTTATTCAATATGAGCGAAAAATTAACATTTCTCTCCCATTACATGGCGCATATTACCCATTCACCTGGAGATATTGTAAAAAGTAGCGTGGTGACACCCTGTTATTAAAAGTGTAAACTAAATGGTATTATGTCAGGATTTTATTCGCCAAGTTTGGTCAAAATTCAAAGCGACAGGAAGAAAGTTCGAAAATTATGTAGTGATATAATTTCGATATCATCATTTTGTAATCGAAACTTATGTTAAAATTTCTTTACAAACATCATGGAAACTATACATTCAATAGATATGGATCTTAAGTCTTGGTATTTATTAAAATTAACTCATTTGCTAAGCGTTTTATAATTGCTTTCTTTAGTTTAAGTGAATTATATCATTTTTATTTATTTCTGACAACGCCATTTAAACATCCGTTTCCATGGAAACGAGCGTGGTGACCCCCATTTTTTATTTCATTTTTGCGCTTGCACAACTTCCAAGAATATTTGTGAAAAGTTTCAAGAAAATGACACCACAACCTAATTTTGACGTAATTCGTAGTACTTCACCTTAATAATGGAATCGGTGATAAAGTTGTCAGCATCCAAGTCAAAATCGAGTCAGCGTCAATCTTTATTTGTCAATCTAGGACAAAGTGGCGACAACACACCCTATTTTGGGGCTAAGAAATCTGAGTGTAATCAATATTCGGTAATTCTGCAACATTATATTGATGTAACCAAAACTACAGTTCACAATCTAGATGACTAAATGCCAAATACATTTGAAAGCGTCAATTCTATCCCATGCAATCTGTGATGGGTAATTAGTCAGGAAAACAGTGAAGTCATTGTACAGTTAACAACAGCAAACAAACCAACATGAATAGTGATGGAAAATATTTATTTCATTCATTCATTAATTCATTTACTCATTCATTCATTCATTTTTCTTTGAATTTTTAACTGAATTATTTTTTGTTGTCTTTTATATTTGAGTGATTTACATGCAGCTCATTACTAAAGCCATGTTCACTAACGAATAGTTATTTTGCTATAAACGGCAAAGTTCGTTACGTGTTGGCGGCAAGTCTGAAGCAATAGGTGAATCTAAACCAAAATCAATGAAAGGTAATAATATGAGGTTCTCAGACTACGAGATTTGCTCATCTTGTGCATGTTCTCATGAATCTACCAGGTACAAACCCAGATCGTTAGCTATTCTGTGTCAATTTTAATTAGTAAAGAGAACACTCACTTTCGCCGAGATGGATAATCAAAATGCGCCGAGATAAGTGTCATTTATTCCTGTGTAAAGTACAAGACAAGCTCTAGATTGCTTCTGAAATACACATTTCCAGGTATCTTTGTTCTTTATGAGTGAATTTGAAATATGTATCAAGTCATTAGAAATAGTTTCGGATATTAAGGATTATAATAGTTGTCTGCATGTGTTGCTTGGATATAATATTTGAGTAGTTCTTCTCCTCGTATTCTCGCTGTGCTCTGCCAAAGCCATCTTTTTGCTGAGCGATTGACATACCATGCAAACAAAGTCAATTTATAAGAAAAAGTGGCTTGGTGTTTTGTATGTCTCTGGCGATAAACCAATATATGCTACATGTATATGACGTGACTCTCTAATATTTAAGGTACTTCTTACCGTGGAGACTGTACATTGGTATAACCAGCTTGTGTAATTTGCTCAAAGTAAACTAAATTTTCACTTGTGGTCACTGCCCTTTGCATTCAGTTAAGATTGGAAATATATCAACAACCCTAATTTTTAGAAAAACCACTAACTATACCTTCGTTTGAAAGAATTCCAATTGCTTTGAAAGTAATTAACTGGTGAAGAAAGTTTCACGTTCACGCTTGAGCAACTGCCCATCCGTGCTTTCCGTTGAAGAATTCGCTTTTATGTGTTGTGGTGATTAAGGAATCAAATGAGCAATGAGGAACGTGCATGGAGGTTAAATGATCGGAATGGAAAACGAGAGTCATGATCCTGTACCACAGTGGTAGGCAGTTTCATGCTCTCCTTTGTGAACCAGGCACGTTTCAACCAAATCGCTAACACTTCGATCAGAACTAATGCGAACAGAAAGGGTTGCCTAATATGGTGTTAGAATCATACATGATGAGTTAACAGAATTTCCAGCTTTGGTTTTAAATGTGCTCGAATGGTTGCTTATTAATTCTGACGATTGTTGTAATCAATATCATCAACTTAGACTTGGGCGAAACACAATTCTTCAGAAGAAACCGATATGTAAGTATGATTTTGACACAACCCTTTCCCAGTCAGTTGGTATTTTTCACCATCATTTCAAGTTGGTTAAATCAAGTATAACACAAGATATCAAATATAACAAAAAATGAACATTTTCACGCCCCTGAAAAGATTGACACCGTAGATATGATTTCCACGGAGAAAAATTACCATAACATACCATGTCAAGTAGGTAAAAATACCCACTATTGGCTTGCTATCGGAATGTCAGCAGGCGATTCAAAAAACTTACAAGTCCTCTTTCCATTTCATATTCATTTTCAGGTGAAAGTTAAATTTAAGCTAACTGACATTATTGTCAGTTCAAAAGAATATCAATTTTATTTGCAAATTCGATATCGAAAGTATGTCTTTGTATCACAAATTTCGAGAAAAAAAGGTATTAATAATAGCTGTTTGGAATTTGACACCAACGAGCGTGTTGACCGAGCAAAAGACAGGGTTTTCCCTCAAGCGATTTTGAAAGCAATACTGAACACCGTATCAGATTATGGAATTCTCTGAATTCATAAAATGGTGATATTATATCAAACCTAAAAGTCGTCAGTACAACGACAGCGCATTCAATTCGTTTTATATGTGATAAACTATGACTAATGTTTGTGAAACGAAACAGGGTGCACATTTTTTGAAAATCTAGAGAAGATTTAGAAGAATTCTAGAGAGATGGAGGACTTACAATATCCATAGTAAC
This sequence comes from Ptychodera flava, assembly GCF_041260155.1. Classification (NCBI taxonomy): domain Eukaryota; kingdom Metazoa; phylum Hemichordata; class Enteropneusta; family Ptychoderidae; genus Ptychodera; species Ptychodera flava. The sequence goes on from NC_091937.1 coordinate 14,387,804, forward strand.
ACAGACAAACATAGAAATAGACTAGCAACGCGGCATGCCTTTGTCCCATGGTCGTCTCGGCAGACTATTGCCTTTTCATATTAAATGAGCTTCAAAGGTATTGAACTTTTTTTAGACTTTGTTTCTGGTTGATAATTACACGCGATTATGCGAAAAATACGACGAGATGGCATCGTACTGCCAGTCGCGTAGCAACCATAGTTACTTTGTGAGCTCTCAGGCCAGAAACACTGCTTCACGCCATCAAAACATAACACGCCAGCGTTTCATAAACATGTCCTTCCTTGACGAAATGTAAAATACGGTATGACTGACCGTAAACCATTGAGTAAAACCAGACAGTATCGATAAAAGACTTTCAGATTTGGTTCAAACACACTCATTATATATTCATAAAAATATGAGAGGAATTTTTAAAATGGTAAAACTCACTTTCCTGAAGCTCAAAACACTCCCGTTTTCGCCGGCACGCCAATACCGCTCAGCACCATACGACATCAACAACACAAACTTTGCCAAACATACGTTTGCTTAACAATTGGCGAAAATCCGAAAATTACCGAAGGGTGCATGGTCGGCACTCTTCGGAAAAGAAAGGCGAGAGCAGCCTGAGCGAGGCGAACATGGTGGGTTACGTAAATGCTTCACGCCTTGAACAATGCGCATTGCTAGTCTGTTTCTATATTTGTCTGTGATAGTAAACATAAACACAAAGGTTAATATATACGTTTCGCTGTTAGAGTAATATTGACGTTATTTTTGTAAACTAGTTACTTGGAGAATGATATAAAAACTTCATCGACACAAAAAGAATGTCATGTCTTTTGAAACTTGACATCTTCACAAAGATAACGCATCAATATAGTGTCTGTAGCGCTTCTATGAAAAATTGTCTTTACAAATTGAAAGCAATTCGACGAATTTGTACGTTTATCCAAAAGAGTAATAAACAATATGATTAAAATAGAAAGTTCTCTTCTGTTAAGCGCTCCGTGGTGCTTGTCATGACGATAGATGAATGAAAAAAGTTACACATGTCTTCCTTAATCTCTTGTCCCTTGGAGATGGTTGTACTCTCCGAAATGTGTTGCCATATCGAACACCTGTGGTGTCTTTGCTACAAAGGCAAGATATTTATATTACTTTTGATCATCCTACCGTCAGACACGTGATGCAAGGCATGATTTGTATTTTATAGGTTATTTTTACAGTAAGCAGGGTAATTTTCTGTGTCTGAAGCAGAGCTTATAAACATTTTAGATAGAGGTGACAAATGTCAAACTTCTGTCTAATTGTACCATCCATGCATATGTTTATACAACAGTCGCTTTTATAGACAAATTGTCATTATAAGAACTCTCTAATGAATCGCTACTTTTCCCTTGACTTCGTAGTTAAATTACAAGGTGACTCTGGTCTGAACTTTCATAGTAACCATTCCGCTGTTTCCTTGACTCATGTGCCATAAAGTCGAAACGTACAGATTAATCCCCTTACGCCTATGTAGAAATCGAATGGTAACATGGACGATAGTGATAACAGATGGAAATGACGTCATTTTACTATCATCAGTCTTTGTTCATGTCATCGGCTAAATCAGACATCTGTCCATACAGAAATCTCAAATATTTCATTTACGTTGTAATATAATCTGAAACAAATTGAAGCTAATATTTTTTCTCATTTAGACTACTAAAGTAACCATACCTTTTATGTTCCATGTTAGACACAACTAGTAAAAGTTGATGAGGTCCGATTACAGAGGTATATTATTCTCTGGAAGGTATAGTATAAGATTACTCGCAATTTTCCCAAATACCTGATTACACGTATACAAATACCTGATTACACTTATTCAATCAATGGTTATAAATAAAGTTAAGCATTCTCCCAAGGTTCATTCAAATATCGTAAGATTTAAGACTAAGCTTAGGTATTTAAGTCTGGGGAATATTCAAAGTTAATACTATGATATAAGTCATTGAAAGCGATGAGAATGAAAAATATATACGTTTGCGTAAATAATGACATATTTGAAAGGTTGTACTCCAACACAGTTAGACAACAAGAATGCGTTGCGATGAACAAATGAATCTGAATGTATGGCGAACGTCATCTGTGTAAACCTCATCACCTAAAGTGAGCCTCCTAGGACAGTCGTGTTCGATGAAAATCAAATATAACCTAATTAAAATTTACTGAGTCAAGAATAGAAGCAATTTCTGGATTACTTTAGTTTGTATTTACCAGTTCTTTTTCTGCAGGTCCGGCTTTGACTCGCAGCTCACATACTATGAATTTGTCTTGAACTGTGCTTTGTGGTCACAATTAAAGCGGGGAATTCGGACGCTCTTTTTATCTTTGTCACGGTCTATCTTTCACAAGACTTTGAAAAAACACGATCGGTTGGAGGTGTTTTTGACTGACCAGGTGTGCTTACGTAGGGGTGGATCATTAGGTCTGGGAGAGTCGTTAAAACTGTGGAGAAAAGGACGTACGGACCAACACTATTAGAAAATTCAAACTGAAAGTGAGTATGGTCGGCAAATTCTGAGATAAATGCGTCAAATCATGCAGCAATATTCAATTGAATGCCGGTTCTTAAACACTTCTGCCAAGACCAAATTGCATATACTGTATCTTGACATTGCTGCAATGCAGTTTCTATCAGGCTCGTCCCAGTCGCAAGCCTATAAACTTTATCGCTCTACAAAGTTTTGATTGTCCGATTAGATGCGTGCTCACTCAAAGATCATACAATGAAGAGTGAGCTGAGATACGCCACGGTTTTTGAGAATTAATGATGGAAACGTCAGACGGACAGAGCACTTTAAGGTCAAAACGTATAGAACAGGACAAAAATCCCGACGATGTGCAAAATCAATTTCTGTGAACTGGTTTTCACGAGTGTTTGGTAAGATCATGATTTCGTCATTTGTTCTCATCAATGTCTGCATGGAGTGTTGGTATTTACTAAGTTCAAGTCGTGGACTGGAAAAGTCATTGAGAACATTGCTACGTTAGCGTTACTGGGAACGACCAGGATTGTGGCCGTTGCATCTCTCCCTCGACTGGTCTCATGTATATCAAGATGCTCGATAAACGTGAGCGGAAAATTTATTTCACTCACTGATTGATAACGATGAGCGTCGCGTTTCTGCGATCTGCGGCTTGCATTAGAATTTCATTTAATTTGAACAGTCTTGAAACTGAAACTACCGATCGTAAATCGGTGACAATCTACTGTCGGGAAGGGTGACTAAACTTAGCACCACGAAAGCTATGTTGAGTGAATATCCCAAATTACTTGCTTCACGTCGACTTCAACTTCGACATGGCGGGGCAAATCTCTTGTCTTGTTTTTGCTTCGCACGACTTCGTTGAACGACTGTCTCCCTGACAACGAACCAACTCCCTATTGATCTTGTAAGCCGTAAAATGTGTAAGATTCTGTCAACGGTGGATTAGCGTGTTTTCAGTCAAGGACAACGCAAGCCTATACAGAAAGCGTGGCCTTCAGTTGCAACTTTTTTCTCTATATCTCGCATACTACCAGTTTAGGAATGGGGTTACTATTTAGTATATTTGGTAACTTTGCGCATGCTCATTTCTTGAGTTGGTCATCTTAGCAACAGAGCTTTCGTCCAGACCCTCGTGACGATGAAGTTAACTGCCTTTCAGCTGCTGTCAATCAATTGTCTACAACGAGTAACAGACTTGAGTGTTCCCGCCAAAACAGGACAAAATGGTAACCAGAGACGGACAAGTCTAGGAGTTAAGTTGCAATGCTGTCGTTAATTCTCGCATCTATGACGATAATTGTGAACAATTTACTGCTCGATTGGAAAAGCAGGGTATATCTCCATCCCACACCAACACAGTTCGTGTGCTGTCAACTGTCAAACACTTGTCTAGGAGGGGTTAATTTTAAAAACCTTCGATAAAATCTTCACACTTTCATTGAACTTGATTCATCGCAATCTCCAGGCTTTTCATATCGTTTTGCGGTTCGTAGGAAATTAACTTTGCTGTGACAACATAAATGTGGTGGATTTGCTTGACGGTGATGAAGCACAGAAGCATACATGCAACCATTTTTCAATGTTATGTACAAATTGATTTGCAATATAATTACATAATAGGCCACCTCTAAGGAGTCATATGTTTTGTACTGTCTTGGGAAATACATGTTCTCGAGTCAGTTATCTCGCGGTGTCTCGCGAGACGTCACGCATAACACAACTACTACAGGTACCAGCAAGTGAAAGATTCGTCGCGTGCGGGCGCTCCGGCGCACTGCGACCTACGACCCTTTACCACGTTTAAAGGGTCGTAGGTCGCAGTGCGCCGGAGCGCCCGAACGCGACTGAATCTTTCAGTCTACTACAGGTACCAGCAAGTTAAAATCTCGTGGATATTGTGGTAGTTGTCTGAGATATTCCGTATGGCCCAGTGCTTTGAAACTCAACGTTTTGCACATGCCATCGACTAACGTCTAGTCAGCATTTTGCCTATTTCAACAGAATTAAAAGTCTAAATACTAACCTTTCCAAGAAGTATTCAAAAATTGAATATCACATAACGTTACCTGACTTACTGAAACTAGTTTATGTCACGAAATATTTTGGTTTGTCTGGTTCAAAAAGTTCTATGTTTTTAAAGTTTGCACTGAGTCTTGTTGTAATACCTAAATTGAGTGTAAAGCTGCAAACCAAGGGTTTCATACATCGTGAATGGGCAATGTGAAATAGCTAAAAATTTCAAAGTTTTCTCAACATCTTCTCTGCGCATGAAATCAGTGTTCGTGCCCCGAAATGCATTGACTCGACCTCGAGTGAAGTGCGGTGACTTTGCCTCAGTCGGTGATGGCTGTCCAAATATTGCACATTTTTTTGGACGTGGAAATTGCAAATGAAAAAATGATGAACAGAAAAAGAAGCAGAAAAACGACGGCCGTAGGTTAATTTGGACTGAAGTTTTACATAAGGTTAATCGTCATCGCGTAGAGTCACACTTTACAATTTAAATGACATCCAAATATAGGCAAAAATGAAAAAAAGACGCACCGAATTTCTTGTCATGCTTTTCGAAACAAACGCAAGTGGAAACTCACACCGTAGAGTGGTAGTATTCGGGTCGAAATGAAATGTAATATCGATGACACTGCACTCTCAGAAAAGAGAGGGACTCACACAAGCCTGGCCCTAGTTGTGCGAATCAACCAATGGCGGAAAAGACGATTACGTGGGTGTTGATATTGGCAGGCAAAGTCGTATAAAGCGATCGGCGGATAATTGTTTACATGTTCACGATAAAGATTTTCAAAGGCACACACAGGCATCCATTGAAAAACAATTTGCCGTCCGTGGCTTATCAAGGGAGTCCTATAAGCCTTAGTCACGCGCAGTGATTGGGGCATCTGCTATGCTTCGTCGCCAGGTATGCGTACTGAGTACTACCATGGGCCGGTCGATACTCCTTCCTTTATGCGTGCTGTATTTGTCGTGTAATGCCCAATTTGACGGGAACGACAACGCTCCCGAAGTCCGCAAGCAGGCCAACGGGTGCGCGTACACCTTCCTGCTGCCCATTCCCGACGACGGGGAGTGCTTCGAACCGAACGAAGTGGCGAGTTCGGTGTCGCCCTATGGCGAAGACGTCAGCGCGCTGGTCAAGAGATTGCAGGCTCAGGGTGACAAGATAGACAGCCTGAAGCGAATAGGTCTGCAGCACTTATGGCGTATGGACGAGCTGGAGGCCAACAAACACGAACTGCAGAAAGCAAACACCATTCAAACTTCGAGAGTCAATGAACTTGAAGACGAAAACAGCCGACTCCTGTCAGAGCTCTCCGAGCAAAGCCAAGAAATCCGACGCCTTCAGCGCCTTGCAAGCCAGCTGATTGAATTAAGAAATGCTGCCCGGGAAAATGCCACAAAATTGGAGCAACTGAAAAACCAGCTGCGAACCTGTAACGGTGGGCAAGACGACACCGCGGGCATCGATATCGGTAAGGTGAAACACAATACTTATGCGATATCGCTTTAATCTGTTACATAAACCGTCTTTTCCCCTTCTTTATTTAAAGTTTGCACAAGATAAAAGCAACGCTTTGTTTTAAAAATTTCAAAAACTATAAATCTTTGGCTTTATTGCCTCATCTAAGTTCAGTTGCAAATGATTGGTCGTTTTCCAACAGACCAACGCAAAGAAGAGCCGGATTATACTTTCATGAACAGAATTTATGAACACCCGTAAAAAGAAACGCACAGCCTTGGATGGCAGGCAACGACATGGATATTTCCTCGCACTCCATTGTTCTCACATGGTGATATTTAATGTTGATTTATGTGTTTTTTTAATTTTTCGTGAAATTGTTGAGGGGTTTCTTGACTTATCTGTACGGGGGATCGTCGGAACTTCTCCGTTGTCAGACTCCTGAAGCCTTTGGATTTAAAGTTTGTTTCGATAACTGCATTTCACAGGTGTTGTGATGGTTCATTTAATATAGAAATGGGTTTTAAGACCCCTGTCGACTTGAAAAAAACAAAATTTATTCGTGTTAGTCTGAGATAATGGTTCCCCGCCTACAAAATTACCCAGTCATCTCGTTAAGGTTGCGACAATCGGTTTGAACTCTATCTGCACGGTCGTGAACTTGACCGAGCGAGTAAGGTGCGGAATTGTGTCTTTTACACTGATGCGTTTCTAATCTCCATGTATTGACTATGGGAGCTAATGTAGCTAAAGTGGCTAAACACAGCTAAACAACTACCAAACTATCGTTCTAAACTTTATAAATTTGCCGCTATTTAGCTAAGGCGTTCTGGCAGTCGGAGAAAAAAATTTGGGTTGTTATATCCGATATTTAGCGCGTCTAATTATCGTTCTAAACTTTATAAATATGCCACGGTTTAGCTGGGGCTTTCTGGCCGACCAAGAAAAAAAAATTGGGGTGATATATCCGATATTTAGCGCGATAATTATCGTTCTTAACTTTATTAATTTGATGCTATTTAGCTGGGGCTTTCTGGCCGACCAAGAAAAAAATTTTGGGGTGATATATCCGATATTTAGCGTGATAATTATCGTTCTAAACTTTATAAATTTGATGCTAGTTAGCTGGGGCTTTCTGGCCGACCAAGAAAAAAAATTTGGGGTGATATATCCGATATTTAGCGCGATAATTATCGTTCTAAACTTTATAAATTTGATGCTATTTAGCTCGGGCTTTCTGGCCGACCGAGAAAAAAATTTTGGGGTGATATATCCGATATTTAGCGCGATAATTATCGTTCTAAACTTTATAGATTTGATGCTATGTAACTGGGGCTTTCTGGCCGACCAGGGAAAAAATTTTGGGGTGATATATCCGATATTTAGCTCGATAATTATCGTTCTAAACTTTATAAATTTGATGCTATTTAGCTGGGGTTTTCTGGTCGACCAAGAAAAAAATTTTGGGGTGATATATCCGATATTTAGCGCGATAATTATCGTTCTAAACTTTATAAATTTGATGCTATGTATGCTATGTAGCTGGGGCTTTCTGGCCGACCAAGAAAAAAAAATTTGGGGTGATATATCCGATGTTTAGCGCGATAATTATCGTTCTGAACTTTATAGATTTGATGCTATGTAGCTGGGGCTTTCTGGCCGACCAAGAAAAAAAAATTGGGGTGATATATCCGATATTTAGCGCGATAATTATCGTTCTTACTTTATAAATTTGATGCTATTTAGCTGGGGCTTTGTGGCCGACCAAGAAAAAACTTTTGGGGTGATATATCCGATATTTAGCGCGATAATTACTATGATCGTTCTAAACTTTATAAATTTGATGCTATTTAGCTGGGGCTTTCTGGCCGACCAAGAAAAAAAATTTTTGGGTGATATATCCGATATTTAGCGCGATAATTATCGTTCTAAACTTTATAAATTTGATGCTATTTAGCTGGGGCTTTCTGGCTGACCAAGAAAAAAAATTTTGGGGTGATATCCGATATTTAGCGCGATAATTATCGTTCTAAACTTTATTAATTTGATGCTATTTAGCTGGGGCTTTCTGGCCAACCAAGAAAAAAATTGGCGGTGATATATCCGATATTTAGCGCGATAATTATCGTTCTAAACTTTATAGATTTGATGCTATGTAGCTGGGGCTTTCTGGCCGACCACGAAAAAAATTTGGGGTGATATATCCGATATTTAGCGCGATAATTATCGTTCTAAACTTTATAAATTTGATGCTATTTAGCTGGGGTTTTCTGGTCGACCAAGAAAAAAATTTTGGGGTGATATATCCGATATTTAGCGCGATAATTATCGTTCTAAACTTTATAAATTTGATGCTATTTAGCTCGGGCTTTCTGGCCGACCGAGAAAAAAAGTTTGGGGTGATATATCCGATATTTAGCGCGATAATTATCGTTCTAAACTTTATAAATTTGGTGCTATTTAGCTGGGGCTTTCTGGCCGACCAAGAAAAAAAATTTGGGGTGATATATCCGATATTTAGCGCGATAATTATCGTTCTAAACTTTATAAATTTGATGCTATGTAGCTGGGGTTTTCTGGCCGACCAAGAAAAAACTTTTGGGGTGATATATCCGATATTTAGCGCGATAATTATCGTTCTAAACTTTATAAATTGATGCTATTTAGCTGGGGCTTTCTGGCCGACCAAGAAAAAAATTTTGGGGTGATATATCCGATATTTAGCGCGATAATTATCGTTCTAAACTTTATAAATTTGATGCTATTTAGCTCGGGCTTTTGCCGTTGTTTGTGGTCAAATCAATTCCGGTGCCTTAGTCACTTCGACCTCAGTCACTGTTCATGTTACATGTACCTGACAACGTTTTACTGAGTACATTAATATTCAACTTGTTTCTGTGAGAAAAGCTGCTTGCTTCGAATTCGCTACAACAATCTGATACTTGTGGGAGGCCTGGGGTACCACGGCCCCATTGTCATTTACTGACTAGGAAACGTGTCTCACTGAAGTGGGGATGGATAAAGCATGTTATTTACTAATTTTGGAAATAAGGCATTCGTCATTATCGCAATTGCTTGCCATATGCGGCAAGATTGGATGAGCGAAGCCGATCCGCTCGCCTTGGTGTCTTGACGCCAAATGAGCCTATTTCCGGTTTAGGCGTTGGCCTTACAGCAATGCATTATAGGATATCTTCCAGGGCGGCAAGTGCTCCCAGTAAGATGTAGTAATTTCGAATGTCGAACCTTGGGTGAAAAACGTTAATTAGCGCGATAATTATCGATCTAAACTTTATAAATTTGATGCTATTTAGCTCGGGCATTCTGGCCGACCAAGTAAAAAAATTGGGTGATATATCCGATATTTAGCGCGATAATTATCGTTCTAAACTTTATAAATTTGCCGCTATTTAGCTCGGGCTGAATGGCGGACCGAGAAAAAATTTTGGAGGGGGGGGGTGATGTGTTCGATATTTAGCGCGTCTAATTATCGTTCTATAGTTTATAAATTTGCCGCTATTTAGATAGGGCTCTGGCTGATCGAAAAAAAACGTTTGAGCTTGTAGGAGCAGTCTTGTAGAACCAGGAAAGTACTATTTGTTTCCCCAAGAGGTATGTTTGAAAATTCAAAGCTCAAAAGTGACTTGTCCCATAGATTTCATTGAATAGTACCTCGTATATAATTGACAACTTGAATAGGCCAGAAGTTGGAATGGGCTTGACGTTGTTAATTTATAAGAGGAAAGTCTTACAATCCAAATCTCAATGTTACTTTTTCCCCAGACTTCCGTAAATAGTACCTCCTATATGATTGATCATTGCAACTGGCAAGAAGTTGAATGTCGGGAAGTAGAGAACAGTGGCAGTTTTGAAACGATCTTGTTGAAGAAAAATTGTCAATTTTTTTTTGCGCGTCTAAAACAAAGACTGTCAAATAGTTACCGCTGGTGTCCGTGACAAATAAACCAGATATGCAATTCAAAGTGAAGACGAATATAAATAAATGTAACCATACTGCCATATTTCAAATGACCAAGGTGTGTTGAGATAATCTTATTTCCAGGACGATCGCGTCCATTTGGTGCAGATTAAACGGTGCAAATTAACGCTAATAGCCTTATCAAACGTGTTGCCGGCCAAGCTGCCACCTCCAAGGTGCGCGTGAGCCGCGGCAAGTGCTCACAGTAAGATGTAGTAATTTTGAAAGTCGAGCCTTGGGTGAAAAACGTTTTCCAAGGATATATAGGATCAGGGACCGTGATAGGATAAAAAAAAATAATTATCGCTTTCAAAATAGCGTTGTAGATTTAGAAATTAGCTGTAGTTTAGAAAGTCAGGCCTTAAGTGAAAACGTTTTTTCCGGAAAATATCGGACTGAACGTCGTTACATCATTTCTGTTGTTATCTTTATTCCCCACGTGTTTAGAGTAAAACGTTTGAGCTTGTAGGAGCAGTCTTGTAGAACCAGGAAAGTACTATTTGTTTCCCAAAGAGGTATGTTTGAAAAATCAAAGCTCAAAAGCGACTTGTCCCATAGACCTCACTGAATAGTACCTCGTATATAATTGACAATTGGAATAAGCCAGAAGTTGAGGATGCAAATGCGACGTCATCCAGTTCACACGTAGGCCAGAAGTTGAATGTCACTAAGAAGGTCCAGAAGAATGTGACAGTGAGTAAGCTGACGAAAAATTGTGAATTTTATTTGCGTGTCAAAAACAAAGACTGTCAAATAGCCGCCGCTAGTGTTTATGACAAATAAACCAGATACGCGGAGTGGAGACGAATGTAAAACAATGTAACCATACAGCTACATTTCAAATGGCCAAGGTGTGTTGAGATAATCTTAGTTCCACGACGATCGCGTCCATTTGTGCGGATTATGTTAATGTTAATAGCCTTATCAAACGTGTTGCCGGCCAGGCTGCCACCCCCAGACGCGTGCTCACAGTAAAAGATGAAGTCTGGCTAAACTCCGTGAATTTGCCGCTCTTCAGCTCGAGCTTTCTAGTGGACCTAGGAAAATGTTCTGGGATGATATATCCGATCTTTATCGCGTCACTTGGTCGGCCAGAAAGCCCGAGCTAAATAGCATCAAATCTATAAAGTTTAGAACGATAATTATCGCGCTAAATATCGGATATATCACCCGAAATTATTTCTCGGTCTGCCAGAACACCCGAGCTAAATAGCATCAAATTTATAAAGTTTAGAACGATAATTATCGCGCTAAATATCGGATATATCACCCTAATTTTTTTTCTTGGTCTACCAGAAAGCCCGAGCTAAACAGCATCAAATTTATAAAGTTTAGAACGATAATTATCGCGCTAAATATCGGATATATCACCCCAAAATGTTTTCCTTGGTCTGCCAGAAAGCCCGAGCTAAATAGCATCAAATTTATAAAGTTTAGAACGATAATTATCGCGCTAAATATCGGATATATCACCCAAAAGTTTTTTCTTGGTCGGCCAGAAAACCCCAGCTAAATAGCATCAAATTTATAAAGTTTAGAACGATAATTATCGCGCTAAATATCGGATATATCACCCCAAAAGTTTTTCTTGGTCGGCCAGAAAACCCCAGCTACATAGCATCAAATCTATAAAGTTTAGAACGATAATTATCGCGCTAAATATCGGATATATCACCCCAAAATGTTTTCCTTGGTCTGCCAGAAAGCCCGAGCTAAATAGCATCAAATTTATAAAGTTTAGAACGATAATTATCGCGCTAAATATCGGATATATCACCCCAAAATGTTTTTCTTAGTCTGCCAGAAAGCCCATAAAAGCTTTCCATTTGGGCTAATTTTGATAGTACAGTTCAGTTCGGCTAAATATCGGATATATCACCGAGTAAAAGTTTGGCTGGGGAAGTCCGATCTAAACTCCGGCTACATGTGAGCTAATTTAGAAAGTTTAGAACGATTTTTAGCTCGGCTAAATATCGGATAGTTAGGCTAATTTAGTACATTTAGATGTAGATGTAGACAAACCAAAATTAGCTTTCTAAACTTTCAGCTAATTTAGAAAATTTAGATGTAGATGTAGACAAATCTAAATTAGCTTTCTAAACTTCAAGCTAAACTTTCTAAAAACGATAAAACACAATTCCGCACCTTAATGGACCGAGCACACTCAGTTGCCGATTCTCGGTTCCCCGGTATGGGGACTTGTTGTCATAGTACACACGAGCGCGCTGACGATTTACTCGGCAACTTTAGGGCAACACATCATGCCAAAAGATCAAAACCGGAGTGAACGTGCCACGTCATTGTGAATTTGTCCTGAATTCTTGGCATGGTAGGGTTCTATAACAGTCGGTCAAGACGTCTCTGTAGTCAAAGTCCTTCTCCATAAACAAGTTTGTTCTTGATTAATAGTTAGCCGGCTGCTCCTCTCCCAAATCATCGCCCGTCCTGTATATGTGTGTCAAGAATCTCTCTTCGTTGTAACTTCGCAATTATACGCAGCCTATTCGCAATTTCTTGCAAACGTACAGAACAACTGATTTTTGTTTCTCGTTCAGACCAGATTGCTATTACTCATTATTTCCCGTCATTGAGGCAAGTTTGTAGATTCCCGCGGTTTCGAGTTCTGACAAGGCCGTATCGTTTGGCACTGTGCCATCTTATAGCCGACTCTATCGTTTCGACCGTTGTTCAGTGATGAGCAAGCAGGCACACTGACTTGTTTTACGATGCAGCGAAATTGAATCATTCATTGCACTAAAAATAGACCCCAAGGAAATAACATTCTTGTGAACTACAGCAATGCAATTATATAATATATTAGTTATTACAATTGCTTTCACTGTAATTGCAATCGCCATGGGCAATCTATCCATGCCATCGACCTGAAATCTGGCGAGAGAGAGAGAGAGAGAGAGAGAGAGAGAGAGAGAGAGAGAGAGAGAGAGAGAGAGAGGGGGAGAGAGAGAGAGAGAGAGAGAGGCGGGACGTCGCGTCATCAGGGCAAAATTGATGTTTTCGACAAATATTCGTGTGATGCAAAACACACCGCCATCTTTAAGTGAAAGCGAATGACAATGCTATAAATTCAATGTCTCTACAGCCATTTCCTCGCAAACAATGCTGAAAATACCAGCTAATTGTCGACACAGCTTCTGTGCGTGTGATCAATTACTCATTGATAATCGAACAAGCAAACATAACAAGTTGTGCACACATGTGATATGGACGCACAAACAGGATGTTTTTACGAAGTTCAACACAGGGCATTAGGCACGGTTATGGTGAAGAAGAAGGCGAAACGGTATCCCATGAAAACATAGCAAATATATCAGCAATAACGTCAATAGCCCCAAGATAGTTTTACGCTCTAGGAGAACATTGGCTGTAACCTTTGAAAATTGTTTTTTTTTAGCTTTTTGTGTGTCATGGCAGCATGTACACATGTAAAGTGCACTGTTATTGTTGACGTTTGAATTTCAGTCCGGACTCAATTCACTTGTCAACAATAACAATGCAGTCTCTACATGTAGACCTACAAAGCTTAGTTGACAAGCTGAATACTGTACATCTCAACGTGTTCTACAAGGAGAATAGTCGACATTTTATACAAAAAGTAGTTTTAAAAATCGTCGAAAGTTCCAGCTACTGACGTTTTCATAACGTCAGTGGCTAACACTAGCAAGCTGTGGTATGGTGACCTATATTTCCCTGACGACGGCGGTCAGGATCTGTCAACGGTACGTCATTTTCAAAACATGTGTCGTTAGTCATGATCGTTTCCCAGTGCCCTGGTATGTGCCATTACATGCGAAGAAGTGGGAAGCGAAGTCGCATACAATGTGCGATTGAACGTAAAAAAAAATTTGGTGATTAAATCGAGACGGAAAGCTATTAACGTAAACCCAGTTTCGATAATCCTGCTACGACCTCGAATAAAATCGCTGCTATGGGATAGATGGAGCCAAACTAGTACTGTCCAAGTGAGTCACGATGTGCTAATATTTTTTTCTAAGTAAACTGTCAGATTTCTCATTTTTGTGCGTTCTGATTTTTTTTATTATGCAAAGTGGTCTTTCCTAATTTTGCTTAAATTTTTTTTTCTGTTTTTGACCACCCCTCCCGAGACCTAATGATCCATCCCTAACTGATAAGAGAACAGAATTTCCGAACGAAATCGTTAACGGCGACGACAATTGTCGAAAAATCTGTAGACAAACGGAATTTACAGTTTCAACGATCTTCAGCTCAGCTCGAAACACAAAACGCTGGGGAGACGAGAACAGTGCCGCTGTGGTTCTGTAACCACCACAAATAGGCGAAACACACGCCTCCACACCAAAATGACAAACTTTTGTACGGCTAGCATGTATAAAAGCATTGATACTGACTGCCACCGATGGGCCATCATTTGTATCGTGCACAGTCAGCAAAAAAAAACCGGATTGTGTTTCAAGGAGCACAAAGTAAACCGCCATAACGAGTTTAAACGGTTGTCATTTCACACAATTTGTTGGTGAAATGGGATCCTTAATTACAGGCATACGGTTGTCAGTGACACAGCGCTCTCATTTAGCCAAATGAGTTTCTCTGAATATGATTTACAGCCTTGCTTTGCACTCCTCCCAGCCGTCCCGGTCGATTGGCTTCTCTGTGTCAAAGCCTATCCTGACTGTATGTGACAATGTGTCGAAGCCATTCCAGGGTGTCTGTCTGTCTCTGTGTCAAAGCCATAAGGCAAATAAGGCAACTTGAGATTGCGTGTTTTGAGCGCCATATTCGAAGTATCGACACAAGCGTTTGGTGAACAACAACTTTAATCGACGTCTAAGATGTCAACAAAGATGCTCATATGACGGCTTTGTCCCGTTGCGACAATGACATAATTATTGATGATGTTTTTCGGTTTATTTTTTTGCAGCACCAAGGGAAGCCAAACTTCTTTTTGATGGGACTTCGTCGATAACTTATCTAGATGAATCTAACCCCATTCAAGAGTTGGCCGAAATGACCTGGTGTTTTTGGATGAAGACAGTGGCCGGCATGACCTATGACGACAACACGGTGCTCGTGCACTACCAATCCCCCTTTTCTTCCCGTGCGACTTCTCACTCCATCTCATATGCCGTCACTTTCTTCATCGAGCAATTATGGAACTACCGACTCAGGACTGGCGGCGGGGTAACCCTCTTCAAGCGTGTACCCCGAGACGGTCATTGGCATCACGTGTGTATGGCATGGGTCGGTAGAATTGGCAAGGGCCGCCGATGGTTGTACGTCGATGGCACCGGCACAATCCTTGGCGATGGGCACGTTGAGACGGTGCTGGGAAGCGGGACGCTGTACCTCGGCTTCAGACCGGACATTGACTATCGTCGGACAGAGGGCTTCGTCGGTGAGATGGCGCTGTTCAACATGTGGGACAGACACCTCAACGTGGATGAAATCGCCGCGTTCGCCAAAGAGTGCGGCGACGCGACGGAGGGCAACGTGGTTGGATGGTCGGCGATGTTCGGAGGAAATGCTGAGCGAGAGAATACTGTGGCAAGGCAAAAAGATTTTTGCTGTAAGTTGAGTTTTCTGGTTTACACTTTAAAACCGTGAGTCCTACTGATAGACTGTCGACAGTCCCCTGTGCCTTTTCTGTCTTTTATTGGTGTAGTCACAGGGCGGCAGGAGAAGATAAACAAACATATAAACAAAAAAACAAATAAACAAACATACAAACAAGCACACAAAATCATTGAAAGTTGAATGAGTTGGAAAGAGTTACAGCAAAATTTGTTGTTACGAGTGTGCAGTTTTTGTTTATTTTTACGCACAATGTAAAGAGAACTTGTGATCACAAAATAAAAGTGCGAAAGTGAAGTTCACCAATTGAACGAAGGTCAAACCCCCTCCCCCGTAAACGAACGAATTTCGCTTTTTGAACTTATGCAACAATCTGAGACGATCCCTATCACGAATTAGGATGATCGCCAAGCGAATGGCAAAATGACCGAGTAAGTGACTGTCTGACTGAACGAATGAATGAATTAACCAACAAACGAATGAAAGAATTGGCGAATAAATATGAGTGATATAAATGGTGGTAACGAATATTATTTTATTCATTCTGTTCTCCGTGCTACATCATGACGTATACTGCCAAAATGCCTTTCACGTCAAGTACGTACTTCTCATTGACAGCCAACGGAGATTGTGAAGACGTTGATTGTATGACGGAAGGTGCTTGCATCGATGCCCCCGTGGGCCAGTGTTCATGTCCGTCACAAACGTCGTGCCAATCAGGTAAGCTGTTGAAATCAACAATTTCAAGTACACTGGAGCAAATGCCAATGAATAAAGTGGAGTTCTGACATGGCTAGCCTAGAATTCTATTCGTCCGCTTGCCTCCGTACCTCCGGCCCACTGGGGGTACGGAGGCAAGCGGACGAATAGAATTCTAGGCTATGACATGGCATGGGCAGCTGTTCGTTTCATTGGCATAACAAAACGGATCCTAATAAAATGCTTTTATACCTGTCAAGTTTCGTAAAGACGCGACTCTATTTTCGGAATATTTTAGTTCTGGTATGTTATTATTATTATTATTATTATTATTAGACTTTATTTAAACTCGATAGACTGTTGAGCCGAAGGCTCTTCTCACACAGTGTCGAGACGCAAGAAATATACAATATGTACATTAAAGAATATAAAAAACGGAACAGAGAAAAACAAAACATTAAGACAGCAAGAAACAGACGACAAAATATAAAAAACGCCAAAAATGGCTTAAAAATTACATTTTGCCAAAAGATGAGACTTACATTTCGTTTTAAAAGAGTGAAGAGTAGAGCAAAATTTGACATCTGCTGGTAAACTATTCCATATTTTGACACCGCTATACGTAAAACTCCTCTTAAAAATTTGAGTTCTGTGTCTTGGAATATATAATTCATTTCTGTCTACAGATCTTGTACTACGACTGTGGACGTTCTGGACACTTCTAAAAACATTCAAATAATTAGGAACCAAATTATTTTGGACTTTGTACATCCAGACTGATTCATTAAAACAATCCTTTCTCTAAATGGTAACCAGTTTAAAACGTTGAATAAATTACGACTAGGAGTGCTAAAATCTGAGTCTAAAATTTACTCTGGCTACAGCTTTCTGTAGTCTTTCAACACGAAGTAAAGTTTGTTGGAACAATGACCCCATATGTTAGAACAATAGTCAAAATGGGGTAATATAAAACAATTGTAAAATATCATCTTAGCTCTCTGAGTTAAAAAGGGACGAATACGTTTTAGATGCAGCAATTTAAAGGCTACCTTACTACAAACTGAATTTACTTGCTTTTGCCAATTTAGGGTGTCGTCAATGGTTACACCCAACAATTTTTCATGGGTTACACAATCGAGCTGATCATTGCCACACATAACATTGATGTGATTTTTCGTTCTGGCTTTTTTCTGCGTTGTACCGGTATGTTTCATCATTCCAAATAATTACGAGTGTGTCAATATCATTTTGAGCGTATTCTTCTTCGGAATCGTCGGTTGTTCAACGAATGCTTTATGGCATCTCATTTACTCTCTACAGAGGGAAGAAAACTTCGGTTCGATGGCTCGTCCAGAGTTGACGTGAATGTGAACGACAGAGTCACCCAAATCGATAGTTTGAGCATTTGTATGTGGTTGAAGATTTCCTCATCCAGGGGTACCCTTTTCAGTATAACCACGCCAACATCGACCGCAAATAACGCCATACAGAAGATCGAATTTCATGGCTTTAGCCTGGCCGTGCAAACGTACGGCGGGAAACCGTCACAGCTGGTACTCCTACCTCACGCTGGATCCCTCGAAGGTGACGGACAACCGATGGCACCACGTCTGCATTGTCGGCGAGCTCGCCGGAGACCGAAATACCATCCTGCGCATCTACAAAGACGGCATGATGATCACCAGGCCATTCTTCAGACAAGCCATGACCATGCGCGGCCTCGAGACGATCAGCCTGGCTGGGTCCCCGGACACACAGAGCATCTCCGCAGAGGTGTACGGCTTTCAGTTTTGGAGTCGCGACCTCAGAAGTGAAGGCTCGGAGATCTATCTGATGTCGAGGAGATGCGGAGAATACTACACTGATGGCGCACTGGTGTCCTGGTCTATGTTCTTAGACGCTGCCGTTGGCACCTCTGTCGCGACCTTACCGGCAGACGTCTGCCTCAAGGAGACGTAAAGACATGCACCAGACTCTTCTTTCCCCGCTATTAGTTACAAGTTGAAGATTTCGTAGATCTTTTAAAACTGATTTTTGTATCACCATGTTGCTGGATTCATTTTCCCCGCGATAATATTAGATAATCGAGCTTTTGAAAATTGTAATTCCGCTGGCTTGGTCAACAGGCTCCGAAGGAAATATGACATCAAATCAATTCCAGCAATCATTATCATTCAAGGCAAATAAATTACAGGTCCAATAAACAGTAAAAACAAACACACAAAGAAACATAAGATCACTGACAAAATCGGTAGTACAATCTTGAACCACTATATAAGTGGTGGTACCAGGTGTCCGGAATGGGACGTGCATTTTGTGAGATATTTTACCTAATAATCTTAAATTTGCCTGATCGTATATTCCCAGCACAAGTGCGTTTAACAGTTTTACATTGGACTCACACCCTTTTCAGATAAGACTAAGAGAATCATCATCTGTTAAGAACGATCATTGTCTCCAGCAAAGTAAGTGGATGAGGCATAGAAATTTCATTATATCTCACAGTTTCTTCGTGATTTTCTTTCATAGTTTTCAAATGCCAGATTAAATATGACACGTTTTTTCAAACAAAAAGGCACGCGTGGAAGATTCTCAGTAATTTTGCCGTTTATGGTACGGTTTCCTATCTTCAATGTCACCATCGCCGCTACCGCCCTCCCACCACCCCAAGCATCGTCATCATCATCATCATCATTATCATCATCATCATCATCATCATCATCAGATTGTAAAGTAAAGTCTTTAGTAGCTATAGCAAAATGCGACATTGCACCCTCAGGCAGACATAAACATTTCGCACTTTTGAAGTTTCGTTTAGGGGGAGGGGGAGGGGTTTTGATCAAAACGAATTAATTTCTAATTCGTTTCTTGAACTTCTGCGACAATCTGAGACGGTCCCTTACTGCTCTCAAGTACTTCAATTTACCATCACCTCATTTTAGTTACGTCGCTGGTATGATCGACTATTTGTATACATTTCATCGAGCTACTTATCTAGATTCAAGCCATTTTATTGAATCTAAAACTCGAAGGTTGAATAATGCAAAATTAATTTGGTCGGAGAAAGAAATCTCAATTAATAAACAGAAGAACGTAAAATATTACAATCATCATGGTCATAGCAAAGGTTATTTGTAATTTTTCTTTGTGAAATTATAGGCAGGCAAAGTGCGCCCTCAACTTTAGAAACGCCTCGTCTGCCTGGTCATTATTCATTTGACACTATATTCGTTTCCCTTTCTTTGTGATTATGTCTACCTCAGTTCCATGTTGTGACCATTTGCAGTTCCTTCGGCTGTAATAGACCTTTTCCGGTTATCCCATAATGCTTTACTGTGGCTGTATCAAACACTTTATTGACAATAAAAACAACAAAATATACTGATTTTTGTGTTGTAAAACGGATTATTCCACAAGAATGACACAAATATGCAATTCCAAAAAAAACTTGTGTATTTTGTATTCATTGGCGACGAAAATATAAATATGTTATTGTGTTACCTGCCAGAGTGATCTTTGAGTATTGTACCCTGCGTTTACCCACAGTCCCTCTATGTGGATAGAGGGACTGTGGTTTACCCTATGGCTAAATAGTTCTATGAGTAACGTAAGCTCTGTATACCCCAATCTGATTAAAATCAGATGCAGAGTACCGCGATGTCTTTACTTACGCGGTATTCTCTTGCTGTCGCCTCTCACTACCGCGTAAGTAGACGTCGCCGTACTCTACATCTGATTTTAATCAGATTGTGTATACCCTAGCGCCTTGCATCTTGGAACCGGTAAAAGAGCTATTGAAACAACTGTCCTTCGATGGATATGATTACGTAACGGATTTGGCTTGCATTGTGGCTTACCCCTTTCACGTAAAAATCAGACTATTTTCACGATGTCTGTTTCGCTTATTGTGAAAAGCTACTGTCTGTGTCAAGAGAATTACTAAGAAACTGCCCGCGTTGCGTAAGTATCAAATTCCTGAAATTCGGACTTTAAAACTGCTTCCGCGTCCGATGATCGGCCAGTTTAGCTAGAGCGCTGACGCGCATCATGGAGATACCAAGAGACTCCATGCGCGCACCTACTATTTCGCGGGGCTGCGACGGGCAAACTTTCCGTAATATATGCATAGCATGCCACGCGACGGCCGCGATGTATCGAAACACACGTAACCGTGCTTTGTCCCGTGTATTATACTAGCACACATTACAAAAACTGACTCAAAAATCAACCGTAATGCATGCTACGCTGGTAAGATATTCTCCTATACTAAGGAATTTTGTTATTTTGGTTTCAGACCCGTAGTTTATTTTTAACTGCAGTTAAAATTTGTGCTACGACCTTTAGAACGGAAAATCATCTCCATCAAATGTGTTTGGAAGACAGTTTATACTAAGAACGTAGAAAATCTTGACTCAGAGCGTTCGGTTGGCAATACGAGTTCAATCTTGATTGGAGTGAAAGTGCTTTCTGTGTGAGGGAAGTTCTTAATCTTGAAAAGCCCGCTAGGTATGTGCGAAAATTTAGTTGTTTTAACTTTCAGACCGGCCCGGTTGTCGTCTTGAAACCTGTATGGTACGAGGTGCTTGTCTGGAAAACCTGAGTCCAGGAGCGAATGGTGATACGTGCATCTGCGCAAATTTCGGGAATACGTGTCCTGCAGGTGTGTTTAACTTTTTCTCCCTCTGTTCATTATAGAAATAACGGGCGACGCGCTGACCATTTACGTTTATTTATGGGCAAGGACGAGAGGAAGCCAAAAATTAACAAGCCTCGCCCGTAAATTTGCGTTCTTCGAGCCCGGGCCCATAAATAAACGTTAATGGTCAGGACGGAGTCTGTTATTTCCATTATATTATCAACGAACCCAAGAAAACCGTCAAAATTTGCGAAAATTTCCCAAGCGAACGACAACTGTAAACATTTGGCAAATCCGGCGATGTTTTCAGAAAAAACGTATCGCAACTTGGCCCACAAGTGCTCCATTTTATTTTGTGATTGATTATGATTTACTGTTCAGCTGTAAAGTTACAATACTTTGAGTTGTTAATCTTATTATTCATATTCACGGGCATGTAAACAAACCATTACTGTGTATTTGTGGTCAGTCACGAGGTTCAGCTCGACCAATCAAAATGCGACGGACAGGGCATGGTAATATAATATCAGTTGGATACAGTATAATACAGTATCTAAACTCTAAAATGATGAAGACTTGATATTCAAAAGATAAAGGCATGACTGTCTCTTTCACTGAAAAGTTCATGTACGTGGTAGTCACAAATGAAGCTCAAGTTTGTGTATTCTATTCGAGATATTTGATTTTTTCATGATGAAAGGAAGATACCAGGGCTGTTCTTCAGATTCTACATCGATTCCTTCGATATCACGAACAGGCGGTGTAAATTTTTGGACAGCCTCGATTACTAGCGTTACAATACTGAATTCTTTCATAAACTAAAATATTTGACGCATTCTTTTGAAAGCTATACATAAATGACCATCAACAACATATATGTAATTTTATATCTCTTTGTCCTCCCCTCCTCACGATCTTCATCACAATCGATTCTGGTTACGAGATGGCAAACCCGATACTTTCCGTTTCCCGTCGATATTAACACACTGTCAAACTTTTTTTTAGTACGATTGAAAAGGGCTGATATCATATCCTTGAATCGCAATTTCGATCATTCTGTACCTAGTACGTTATCTATAGTTATTATATCAAACTAATGATCTCTCCACGCTTTCACTTTCCAGACCAAACTTCATCAAAGTACGTCCTTAACAGCTCATCCAGAGTTTCACTGTCGCATGCTGGAGTGGCTAGAAACTTATCAGCTTTTACATTTTGTCTGTGGACGAAAACAGCCACCAATCGTAACTATATCAGAACATTATTTGAGTTTGAGGCCTCCGGTAGCAATGATACCAATAAAACAAAAAGCATCTTCGTTGATCACCGTCAGCTTGTTGTTACTAAATACAACGATGACCAACATCTAACCAGCTCGTACATTTCTAGCCGAGCACCAGCTCGTACATTTCTAGCCGAGCAAACGATGGCTTGTGGCACTTTCTCTGTGTGTCCGGAACACTGCCTGATGAGGCGTCCTATCATATATATCAAGATGGCATCAAGATCAGAACAAGAGCGCATGCACAGGAGTTGTTGCTTTACGGCATGGGAACGTTGAGATTAGGATTCAGTCCAATGAAGCCCAACGATGCTTTCCAAGGTGACATGTACGGATTTCACATGTGGCCAGTGGATTTGAGTGAAAACTCGCACCAGATGTACTACATGTTCAGACAGTGCGGACAATACATTACAGAGGGCGCTGTCGTCGATTGGGCCGACTTCCGGTCTGACAATGACAACTTTCAAACCTCGGCTGTCGGAGTCGTGGCAGCAGACATATGCGTGCAGGAAAATTAGTGTTCGACCGGTGGTATGCTTAAGTTCTTTTCAAATATAAAATTGGAATCAACTTAACATTTTTATCACTATCAGAGAAATAGAATATAAGTCCTGTGCTTGGCCTCAGCGTCGTTACATTCCTCTTGTATATTTTTAGAATCATATCCAAATGGGCAATGTCGCCGTCTTACGCTGCGAATATGATAAGAATACTAGTATCTTCTCGTAAGAAGTATTTTGGAGTACTTTGATTTACGCTGGATATGAGACTCAGGCTGAGAAGACATTACTTGCCGCGAATTATCGCGACACATAAATGAATGATCGTGATATTTTATCACGTTCGGATTGACGTCAGAGGAACTGTACATACACTGTAAAGTTAAGTGTTTAAAGGATAGAACACCAATTAAACACCTTTTTGTAACACTTTTGAACGCCTTTAGACGTTCAGAAATTTAACACTACGTGTTCAGCCAACATTCAATTTTTGAACAGACGTGTGCAGATTTTGAACGTACGTGTTCATCAGACATTATATTGAACACCGTGGCGTTCCATATCTGAACACACGTTGCACAGGAAATGTGTTCAAAAAATTGAACGCTTTTACGCGTTCAAAGGGTGTAACACTTTTTGAACGCATTGACGCCGTTCAACGATAAGTGTGTTAAAGGCTAGAACACATGATGCGTGCTTGTTGAACACCTTACTTTTGGGCGTTCACGGGGTGTTCAAGCTTGAAATAACATTACAGACCATTGATATCCAGTAAAATTATTTTATTCTAAAATACACGAAAGATTTCTAGAGTAAAATACAATAATTTACTGTAAAATGGGCAATAAACATTGCAACTTTGTATGTAAAGTTTGTCAGAGGAAAAAACCAACAGTGTTAACACCTTCCTATCAAAACATAAGCAATAAAAATCACCATATTGTGGATTACGTTTTATGTTCATACTTGTTTAAAATGTACAAAAATCATCTGAAAAAGCTCAAAATTTGGCATACTTGTTGTCTTGAAAAGACGTATATGTATGAAATGCATACTCCATTTTTGTAAGATGGTTTCTTAAAGACATTTCCTCTTGTATAGACAATTGTAAATTTTGAAGAAAAAAGAAGTTAGTCAAGGCTTCTCTGGTGCACATGGTATATAGTTGTCCACACTAAAGTAAACACAACATGTCAAGTTGTCAAAGTGTCACAGTAAGGCACAACATGCAGAAAGTGGGGAAGTGGGTCCTTGGCAGGGTAAAACCTATTTCCTTGTCCAACAAAGTCCTTCATAAACAAAAAGGTTGTTTGTTTGTAATATCTTTAAATAAACCCTGAAATAAATTGGTGACATTTCAAAATATACGTCTCAGAAATTTAAAACATATTCGTAAAGACCTTTCAAATTCTGGTGTACCCTGCTATTAATTTTTATACAATTTTTTTACCAAAAATGGTAAAAATCACCCTTAAAATGAAAAAAATGTACATTTCATCATAACTTGAATATATCACATTCTGGTAATCCCAATGTCTTAAAATGTCTGAAATGTCTTTAATGTCCTAAAAATACAAAGTTGCAAATTTCTGCATAATTTGAACAATCTGAAAAAGACTATCAGTAGAGATCTATGTCCTAAATATCAAAGCTGTTCGATTAGCAGTTTTGAAAAAGATTTTTTAAAGATTTTTGACCAAAAATGACAAAAATTGCCATGAAATATAAAAATTTGAATATTTCATCACAACTAGCACAAATTTGACTAAGGTCATTTTAGGGACATGTTTACCAAATATTGAAGACGTCAGTAAAAGAGAAGAAGATTTTTGCCAAAAAATAGCAAAATTAGCTTCAAAAATATAAATTTGCATATTTCATCATAATTTGAACATATCTGATTAGGGTAATCCCTTGGGACCTGTAATCCAAATATTAAAGGATTCGTACAGGCTGTTTTGAAGAAAAACCTTTGGATGTACAAATTTGAGGACAATGCTACACATCCACCTATTTAGCTGACAGCAAAGCTAAAAACCAGTTGCTAAGTACAAGAGACGTGTTGAGCTACAATACAAAATAATCTACGGTTTGGTAGCAGGCTATGATCAACTAAATGTTACAAGGGCATAAGCTTTCAAAGACGTGAAGTCTCCTTCATCAGATGCAAGGGGGATGAAAAATTGAAGCAGAAAGTGACAGAAAATTCAGAGTGAAAATTTCAGAAAATCAGTAATTCAGAGTGGACATTTTTACTCTGAATGGTCTGTCGCTTTCAGCTTTAATTTAAATAAGGGAGACTACACGTCTGTGAAAGCTTATTCTCGGCAACATTTAGTTGATCATAGCATGCTACCAAAGCTTAGATTAATTCAGAACAAAAATACAGAAATTATCAAAATTCAGTTACTGACCCTTGGAAGTTTAAATCTACATTAGAGATGAACTGAGGTTCTCAAGCTTGTTTCGAGACAGCTACCTGTACACTCATCGTCTTCCTGTACATCATCTGTACCACCAGCTTCTATAACAACTCTTCGATTTTCAGTTAAATCCAACTTTTTACATCCTGAAAAAATGCAACAATAGGTAATATGGCGAGATGAAACTTTAAATGAAGAAAGGGGCTGATTAGGTTAAGGAAAAGGGGAGACTTTCATATACAGTACCTCATACTGTTACAAAATATTTGCTGCTTCTTGTCATCAACTGATTAAAATAAAAAAGCCACACTCTCATATGCTGAAACAATACATTGCATACTCTACGATGTTTAATTGATGTTTACATAGGATTGTGTCCACTAAAAGACATGTGTTAGCTGTGATTACGCAGCGGTACTATGCAAGGCGTATCGATCGCGCTCAGGTCAAGGGTTATTGCTGCAGTTGTGTTGCCATGACTCTTGACCCGAGAGAGATCGATCGATAGGCCATGGCCAAAAGTACCACTGCGTAGTCACAGCTAGTTGTCGGTATAGCAGCCACTTAAAGAAAAGAGGTTTCTTCACGTAGTTAAGCTATTTCAAGGTACAATACAATTAATTTCAAAGGACGATAATATAGATGCTTCAAAAATCTAATACCTTTTACTATTTTGGAGAGGAAACTTACCCTTTCTGGTCTTGCTTCCGCACGATCACGACTTCAGGGTGCGCTTACAAGAAAAATGTCGCAACTTCCGTTTTGATGCATCATGGGATAGGAAAAGACACCAAACTTGAACACCAAGTGTTTAGAAGTAGAACGCCTCTTGCACGCCGATGTTAAAATTAAAACGCTCATGGTGGTTTTCTGATTTTCTTTTCTAATTTTTAAACTTTCAACCCGTAATAAACGTGTAAAATTATTTTGTATACTTCCTTTTTTAGAAAAAAACATGCTTTCAGCAATTGTAGGCCGGAAATATTTTTCATTTAGTGTGAAATTCGTTACACCAAAATCCGTGTACGTTTGCCGGACAGTGAAGCAATAGTAAATTTAATATAGCCATTGTAAGAAAAAACACAAAAGACTGTTAATTGTTTCACAGATATTGTAAAATTTCTGTGATGCTGAGTTTTTGAACACTTGAAGGAGATCGTTGTTAACACATAGTGTTCAGGTTTAGAACATCATTGTTAATATTATGAACACTAGTGTGAACAATATGAACACTAGCCGTTCAAATTTGAACACCGATATGTACATTTTGAACGCGTAAAGACGCGTCTAGCGTCCGCTATTTTTACAGTGTAGCATTCGGAAATTTTTCCGAAAATATTTTTGAAAAAATGTTCTGAAACTTTAATCATCCAATTACGTAAAGTAGTAAGGAGAAAGACCACAGACCTTGGAATATAAATCAGTGTAATGTAAGTTTGTTATCGAGTCGATGGACCTTACTGAAATGAACCATGTTCATCTGAACGATATTATAATTAGCTTGTTGTAAGTATCAGTTGAATAAACAATACAAGACAATGGTAATAAGTGATGCGCGGTGCATGTTTTTCTGTGTGATTACTCGAGCTCTTCTTCGCCTTTTAGTAACA
Organism: Ptychodera flava; assembly: GCF_041260155.1. Lineage (NCBI taxonomy): Eukaryota > Metazoa > Hemichordata > Enteropneusta > Ptychoderidae > Ptychodera > Ptychodera flava. Next base: position 14,414,501 of record NC_091937.1, read on the forward strand.
TAAGGCCTTGACAACTTTTAGTTCACAGTTTTAAACTGTTGTCAGGAGCGATTGTTCACCGCTTGCTCAAGACAGGGGGAGACGGAAAGTCTGGTTCAGGAATAGGGGAATGGAGACGTACAGAATATAATCCAAAATTCATTCGACTGTGTTCACAACAGTTCGAAAGAAGATTTGGTGGTTAGTACCCGATCAAGACGACCAGAAGAAAATAATAAATAATCGAATTAATTAGAAATTGACACTGCCGTAATAATTTAGTGGTCGCTGGTCAAATTAATTGAAAGGACGATAAAGAAATTAGCGCGAGACATGTCTGTTTTGTGCACATTGCTTCAGTGCATGGACAGTGACATTTTGTGAGGTCAACAAGTTCGTCATTCGGCAGTTCTATGCTGTACGTTACAAATTCAAACAAAGACTTGAAAAATCGCACTAGGGTATCATGTCAAAATTAAAGTGACCGCAATTACAGACGGAGCGATCTGTAACACTTCACAACTGGCCACTCGATTGACGACATGTAAGTGCACACAGTCAAGACAGTGATCAGTTTTCGACAACGTAAATCTCTCTAAATTACTAGATTATATATTCTCGTGATCTTCATGAACTCACATGCAACAATCAAACCATGGTCGAAAGACAGCAAAACTCAGCGATGATTTCTTAGATTACTGACACAGTATTTTTTATCTTTTTATCAGTTTCAAATCAACTGACAACACATTTAATTGATACAAGATTGATAATTTGGTGAAATTTCTGCTGAGTCATATCTTTAAATAAAAAGACATCTGCGTTAACAACAGCATTGTGCGAACTATGAACGGCTTCCATTGCCTGCACGTAAAAGCAAATAAACTTTCCAATATCAAGACTGACATTGAACATACCATGACATTTTATACTTTATTCTTTCAGTTTCCTTATGATCATGTGTATTTCCATGTTGTGACCATTTAAAGACCCTGTCGCTGTATAGAAACTATTGTCCTTCGACGGATATCATTCCGTAACGGATTTGGCTTCCATTGTGGTTTGTCCCTTTCACTTGTAAAACTAGGATCATTAGAATAACTGTTTTCACGTTGTCTGTCACCGACTGTGAAAAGCTACCGTCTGTGCCCAAAGGGTTACGTAAAAACTGCTCGCGTTTCATACGCATCACGTTCGGAATTAAAAACTGCTTCCGTGGTCGATGATCGGTCAATTTATTTAGACCACCGTCGCCCATGCACTAACTCTCTATTTTGCAGTAGGGCGACGGGCAAACTTTCCGCAGAACTTACATTCACAGTTCTTCCTCAACGTTGAAGGATCCAACAACGGTAGCTTTCCCTGGCTTGACCCTTCGACAGTGTAATGTAGGTAGTTTGGAGGGACTTGAACCATATTTGAAATGCGAAACAAATACAATTATCCCAAATTAGTTCCAACCGTGTTAATTGCAGATTTTAAATTTGAACGGTGACATGGGACGTCTGTGAAGACTCAAAGTGGTCCCATGCTAAATGTCCGGTAAGGGACTGGTCAGTTTCTTCCGCCTGGGGGGGGTGGATTATTTTTTGCCGACGTCAATAAGTGGCTGACCCCCCTATTCCAAATTTTGAAAACAGGGTGACCCCCCTATTCCAAATTTCGAAAACAGGGTGACCCCCCCCCCGGGCGCGCGACATAGGTAAAACAAAAGGTGGACATAAATTATATATATATATATATATATATATATATATATATATATATATATATATATATATATTATTTTACATTTTACATATATTTATATTTTAAATAGTCATTCTATGTTTTAATGAAATTGTTGACATGTCAGTTGCAAGATAGGAATTTCAAAGTGTCAATCTTAAAGTTTGAATACAGTACATTTTGAATGAGCTGTATTTTGAATGAGCTGTGAATGTAATTCACACTTTCTATGCTTAACCAAATGTCCTGAACTGTTGTACAGAAACGGATGTCAATCATTAATATCAAAGAGCAAAAAGCAGTGAATCAAAAACTTTGATGGGTGTTAAGACTTGCCAACCATTCAATTAAATCTCCTGAGGAGCCATAGAGAGCTTTTTTAGCCAAATCTGATGTGTACAGTGTCTGAGAGGACCTTTTCTTGTAATATTGAAACAATAATGACAAAAACTGCCTTTTTAAGTGTTATTTTGTTCATAAAAAAGCATCTTTCTACAGAAAAGCTGTGAAACAAAGGAAAATAATTGCATCAATGAGAAGGAAAGATATCTTGTCATTTTTCTATCTCTAAAATAAGTCACTGTATCAAATATAGGGTATATTGTGAAATATTTGTGCATGTTGCTTTCATACTGAATTCTCATAGAGAGAACAGAAAAGTATCAGGAATTTGTCATCCTTTTCATATGAAATGCAGATTTCATAATCGTACACTTTCACTTAGCAAACATCAAGATATCTCTGATTTATTAAAGTATGGCGCCTACAAGGCGCGCCGAAAATTATGAAACATCCTGATATCTCTGATATCAGGATGTTTCATATTAAAGTCATGCACCTGAAGGGCATGCTGAAAAATATCTGATATATTAAAGTAATGAGCTTGAAGAGCACGCTGAAAAATATTGAACATACAGATATCTCTGATGTATGTATGCTTGATATGTTTAAGTTGGGCGTGCTGAAAAATATGACTGATTATTAAAGTTACACGCCCGAAGGGCGCGCCGAAAAATACAACTGAATGATGAAATTTGTGGCTGACACTGGCATTTTAGGCAATGATGAGCCTGTGTCAAAATTCAAAAACACACTGACCCCCCCCCCCTATTGGGCATTTCAAAAACATGGTAAAATCTTTATACTCATTTCCATTTTGTATAAAAAAATAACATAATATTACATTATTTAAGAAAGCTCAATTTTGTTAATTATTAATTATTGTTGGCTAACTTTACTCTGTGTTTGGTTTTTGTGTCTAAAATATTTGTAAAATATTAGTATTTACATGTACTGACTATTTTTTTTCAGTTTCTTATAATACGCATGATCTTAGAGAACACATTCACACACAAAGAAACAGGCGTACTGCCAGACACTGACAGACGAACACGGAGAGATAGAGAGACAATGTCTATGTAATGTCTATATAACATATTTGTATGTAATACACTCTTAGAGAAAATAATCGATTTTTAAGAGTTTACTAAGTTCTCCACAAATTAAGAACATTGCTGGTGCCATAAACGTTAATCGAATATATCGAGACTTTCGGTATGTACAGCAAGACGCTTCTGCGGACGGGATAAATTCTGACGCAATATTTTATTTCTTTGTAAGATACACTCTCTGATTCTCCTCTTAACATCAAGTCGATATGCCTATTATTAAGCACAAGAACGCGGTCTTAATCACCCAACTTATTGTTGAAAGCTGAATTCAAGTTCGACTAGAGTTAATGAGTAAACAATCAAATTTCGTATGTATACAAGTTAGCAAGACAAAGACTTTCAAACTGTATTTATAAATTTTTTAGAGGAAATTATACGAGAATGCAAAATTGTATTGTATTAATTGTTACCATAATTAATTGAAATATTATCAAAAGATGCAGCTCTCATCTCGGAAGACTTATACTGTCAGACGATATAACTTCGGCGAAGAAAAACTATCTGACACTTTAATGTGATTGTTTGAAATACTACAGTGCTAATCATTGATGCTATTACAAGACGTCTGGTATAGTTGAAAAGTCAATTATTTTTCAAAGGGTAACACGCTTCTACCAAGGTATTTTATGTACCTTTCTAATTATCCGTCTATCTATCTATCTATCTATCTATCTATCTATCTATCTATCTATCTATCTATCTATCTATCTATCTATCTATCTATCTATCTATCTATCTATCTATCTATCTATCTATCTATCTATCTATCTATCGATATATCTATCTATCTGCTTGTATCTTTCTGGCTTTTTTTCTTTCTTTTTTGAATATTTAAAATATTTTAGAAATATATTCTCTATGTTTAAATTTGGTTACCAAACGTATTTTCAAGTTGCAATCGCGGTTTAGGCTGTTTCAAATCCGTTTATTGGAAGTGCGGTACTCCTTTCCATATTCATACGCATACAACAACGCTATGCGTTTCAATAGAAAAGCGAAATATCTTACCAACTAACAAAGAACTGATCTCTGGCCCTGTAAAAAACGTTATATTTTGTTAAAGTTGCTATCTTCTAGTTCTTCATATATCACAGAAGCACTGGTCCGTCGGGGATCATCAGTCTGCTGAAGTTCAAGATCGGTGAAAGAACAACCATCGGCGTTTCTCGATTTCTTCTCCTCAACATCGTTTCCTTCGTGAAAAGACTCAATTGCTGAAGACGTCAGTCTGTCGTAGTCAGCTGATGGTGTGCCAGCTGAAAGCTTCCTTTTGTAAATTTCTTTGGTGGTGACGCCATCCTTACTTCTAGCAACTACGTCATACATGTAGGTGTTACTGACAGACTCTTTGGTCACTGCAGAGGATGACGATACTGGTTTTAATTCCTCATACTGTACAACTTCAATATCCTGCATTTCCTCGCGCTCTTCGACGTCTCCTCTTTCAGATTTGGTATTTCGGTTTCGTTGAGATTCGTCATTGTTTCCCGATGAGTTAACAGCTTCTTTTCCACCACTTCGTCGATGGGTTAACTTATAACCGATGTAAGCGGCGACACTTGCACCGATCAAGACAGCTACTGAAACTATTGTAATGCTTAGTATTAGCTGGTTGTTATTGGCAGATAATTGCTTATTAGTCTGAGTCTCCTCAGATGTGATGGATATGGCTGTCCCAAGAACGACAGGAGAGTCCCTGACGGCGATTCTAGCGATGTCAGATTTCAGGACAACTCTATTTTGACCAGTTAGATACACATCACAGTAGAAGGTTCCATTCCGTTTGATATCAAATATCAATAAGTCAAACATACCCGGATCTCTGTCACCGTGTACTGTTATTTTCCCTTGAAACTCAGACTCGCTATTCAAGGCATCATAGTTTCTTGAAACCAATTCACCATTTCTAAACCATCTCAACTGGAAATACGACATGTCAATGTTCTCTAGATGACAAAGCAAGGTCAAATTTTGTCCTGCGTCAATAATTTTGTCAGATGGCATTTGTCGAAATTCGGGTTTTGAAAGAACTGAAAGATATCCCCATGTTGACGTTAATTCGGTATTACCTCCAGAGAGGTGACACCTGCAACGCTTTTGTTCAGCTGTTGAAATGTTCCTTATGATGAGTGTAGACATTTCTAGCGTGCTGGATGTTAAAATGTCATATTGTTCGTAAATATCATCGGTGCCCTCTCCATCTGTCAGAAAATCCTTCTTTTTGTCGTGATACTCAATTTCCCATTTTACGGCATACCTATCTACGGTATCTTGTTCGAAACCAGTGAAAAAGCAATGAAACTGTGCAGTCTCACCCTCCAGGACATTGACATTGCTCGGTTGTCCGTTTGTAGTAAATTGCAGTCCTCCAGTCATGGTTGTATCACACGTCAGAATCAAAAGAATGAATACCAATTGGCTTACGGTAGATGATCCCATTATTGTTGGTGGTTAACAGCAATGTATCGTTATGAAGAACTGTTGCTGACTCTACCAATGTAATTCCTATCTCAAGTGGACGCAGTTGAGATGAGATAAGATACAAAATACAGCAAGTTGCTTACATTAAGGAAATTACAGGTTTTATAAAGATTACCATTATTATTTAACACGATGACAGAAAACAGGAACTTCTCGTTCTACAGAAACCACTCATAAAAGACATGAAATCATATTCCATGAATCACCATTACAATGTCAAGCCATTTGATGTATGTTATCAGCAGTTTACCGTTTGTCTTATTATTGAGATTGGATAGTGTGGCAGTTTGATAAAGTGTAATCTTTGTATGAAAGGAAGCAGGGGTGTACAATGTATCAGCTGCTTAGAAAGATTTATTGGAGAAAAGTTAATATGTAACATACTTGTCAACAACAACGCATCTGACACCCATGTTAGTGGAAGACCTCTCTTTTTATTCATATTTTTTTGCACATGTAAGTGAAATAGAAACTATCAACATTATTTACAAAGCAAAGCATATTAATGATATGTTCTGATTACATCTCTTTCAAACATCTGAGAAAAAAATGACATTGCATATCAACATGAATATTCAAGAAAACCACCTTAACAAATAAGTGCACTTGGGAATAAGAGCAAAAACAATTGAGGGTCAATATCTTGTAAGAACGAGTTGTCATTGGTGATACTGGAAGTACTGTAAGAACGCTGAATCACATTGAAAGATTTCGAAAGCTTATTGAATGATTATTGAACTTATATAAGACGACTAATGTGAGACGACTTTAAAATTCAAAGTTGCGATTCGCAATTACGATTTAAGAGTATGTGACTATTATGAACCACGCACTGCTTTCCTATTTTAATGTCGAACTGACAGTTTTATCATGTGATAAAGTGTATTTTATACGTCCACCATCGAGAACGGATATATTTTCGCGCGCATGCTAAAAAAGCCCTGCGAGACATGCATTTCGTAACATCTACGGTTTTCAGGCGGTCCAAGTGCAGCGCACTCTACAAGGCCTCTGCGCGTTAAAAGTTTGGACAGTTTCGAGGAACCCATTGGATGGTCAGAAGAACGTGTATTAGGCTCTGTTAGTGTAGATGTGTACAGGATACTGTGCATAATATACTTCCGCTATAAAGTTGAAAGGCTTTTGAGGCTGTTGCTGGCATTGCATGAAAACTGTCACTGATATGCCCATTTGACGCTACGTTCGTTACTTTAATGTGTATACATATATAGATATTGCAAATACACGGCAAAAGATACAGTCAGACATTAGCGCCATGAATGCTTACCTTCTCGTGCGTCCTCTGCGGCACTTTCATAATAACCTTATAATATTTGCATACGACGGAAATCAAGGGCGTACAGTTAATTATATGTAAAGCTAGAGAAGGAGGAATGGATTGATTAATATCTGAATGCCATAGGAAAGATATACTATCAACATCAGCCATCGGGGAATTGCCACTGAGAGAGCATCGGGATAACGCAACGGCGCATTTCCTCCTCGTCTTAAAATTGTAGAAACTCTGTAACAATGCATAACATTAAGTGCCTAAGTTTGTGGGTGTATACAAGAATAACGTGGACGTAATTATCTTTATTAAGTGAGTTTGAAAATGGTGAAATTTAACTTCTTGAATAGGTCAAACGACATGCAAATCCACAGCTGTTGACAACCATTACTAAATTGAATTCGTATTTACAACTGTGCTATTGTAAATATCACTCCTATAAAAACGATGACTTTCTTTTCTAACATTGATATAACTGAACTTACCGATGGTCAGATATTTATTCAAAATGAATAGTTTTCGCCGAATGATGATACAATTTTTTTTTTATATTTGAATGAAAGCTATTTAATTTACAGATGTCCATCGACGCAAAATATTTAATCAATGGAATCGCAGCTTTTACCTTCGCAGACTTTGACTTTACTCGGAATGACGAAGGAAAATTAGGAAAACTGCAACATTGTAGTTCATGACAATGTCAGGTCAAGAAAGTGTGAAAGTAAGACTAAATTTCTTGATGATGTCATTTAATTCAACTTATGGGACAGTTAGGAATACATAGGAATGCTATTTGTATAATTTATATAGATGGTGTTAATATATATATATATATATATATATATATATATATATATGTGTGTGTGTGTGTGTGTGTGTGTGTGTGTGTGTGTGTGTGTGTATATATATATATATATATATATATATATATATATATATTAAAGTATACAGATGTCCTCGTAGAACATTACAGTGTTCGATACTGATGCAGTGCGTCATAAATAATAAGACAAATGACTTCAAGTACAAGGTAATGACATATGTTACTTAACTTTCATATATCCTGCAATCTTCAGACAGAAGAAGTGATGAAACAAAGGATTATTAGCTCAACAGTCTCATATGTATGATCGGGACTTACCATTCTACTTGTAGATGGTGTTAAAATTTGATAAATTATATTTGTTTTGGTGGCGACATTTTGAAACCAACTCAGAGCGTTTGTTTAACAGCGTAGATTGGACAGCATTGATAATGTGCAACTTTTCTGATATAGAAAGATTACATCGCTTGCTTATGGTAGAGTAACTCGATGCTTTATCAATAATTGACCATGAAATGTCAAAGACCAGATTATTTTGTTTTAAGGACCAGACGAACTTGGACAGATCCGTGCAATGCCGATACCTTTCGTTAGGAAACGATTGCATGTGATTAGCGAAGCGCGTCTTGAAGGTGGTTAACAATGAGGCCGAGGTATCAAATTGCATATGTCAAGACCAGCCAATCAGTGATCAGAAACAATGGCAGGAAACGCATCATCACGTGGTTCAGCTCCCTTTTCAGCAGCAACGTGGAAACTATTATCGGCAGGAAATTCCTTCAACTTGTTGACAAACACTTTCCAAAAGGATCTAAGCTTCATAAGACCTTCAATAGAAACAAAAAGTGAGTTTCAGCTGTATAAAGAATATGGCTAGTATTATCAAATCATATAATAAGTGAGCAATTGCCCGAGACCAACGTAAAGATCAACCAGCTGATTGTACTTGCTGGGACAAGTCTACATGCCACCTTAAATGTTTAGATGACGAATTGCTTTATACCCGACACAAACTGTTACACTGGCAAGAAGATTGACGATCGACACAATTACTGAAACTGTCAGGATTTTCATGAAGCATTTCTCTGTGTTGTCAGCATGTTGTCCATCAGAAGCTTGTGTACTTGCTTGCTCAGCTTACACCAAGGTAAGTTTGATTGCTGCTAGCGGAAGGTGTTGGACGTGGATACCAGCGATGCTAGATTTCATGACAACTATATTTTGACCATACCCAGGTAGATACACATCAGAGTAGAAGGTTCCATTTCGTTTGATATCAATTATCAATAAGTCATACACATCCGAATCTCTGTCACACGTACTGTTATTTCACCTTGAAACAGAGAGACCCTATTCAAGGTATCTTTATTTATTTATAAAATAAAAAAATTAAGGTATCATCATTTGTAGAAATCAATTCACCGTTTCTAAACCATCTCACATGGAAATACGACAGGTCAAAGTTTTCCCGATTACAATGCAATGCCGCATTTTGTCCTGCGTCAATAATTTATCAGAGGGCACTTGTCGAAATTCGGGTTTTAAAAGAACTAAAAGATATCCCCATGTTGACGTTAATTCTGTATTACCTCCAGAAAAGTGGCACCTGAAACGGCTTTGTTCAGCTGCTGAAACGTTCTTTATGGTGAGTGTAGACTTTTCTGGCCTGCTGGATGTGAAAATGTCACATTCGTCTGTAATATCATTGCTGCCCTCGCCATCTCTCAAACGATCCTTCCTATTGTCGTGATACTCAATTTCCCATGGTACGACATACTTCTCTGTGGTAAACAGTAAAAAAAGGCAATGAAACTGTGCAGTCTCACTGTTTAGTTGTCCACTTATAGTAAACATTGGTCCTGCAGTCACAAATGAACCACTCGCCATAATCAAAACAATGAATATGAATGAGGTGTCGAAGGATAGCTCCATGATGGTTGACAATAACGACAGTAACACCGATGCAACGTTATGAAGTGTTGCCGCTGATTGCATTTTAGTGAGTTTGATATTACTGAAAGAAAACCACATTTAACATGATTTTTTGGAATGTTATCAAATAACAAATAACGTTTGAAAGAAACTGACAAAAGAGTAATATTTAGGGTGGTTTTAAGCTTTAAAAAGAATAGAGCAGTCGTCTAAGGTTTCTCCCGTGTTATAAGCAATTTTCGTTTGAGTCGGTATTTTGTACAGATAAATTTTGCAGCAAAAGCTTGCATTATGTGTTGCAGCATTCTGTATTCTCACTGGTCATCAGGAGGTAAGTAAATTGCTAAAGTTTGGTGAACGGCATTTTTCTTCTAACAATGTGACATTAAAAACGTGACGAGACATCGCCGTGTGTCATGTTGGTATCTTCCATTTAGGAAGTAAACTTTGGCTCTTCTTCCCCGGGGGCTAACACTGTCAACAGGGTGCTAGCTAAACGACAGGATGGCTTTATGTTGCGTTACTTACAGTCAAACATACTGAGTCCCGTCAAGCTTTGTATTTCAGTGTTCGACGTGGTCGCATGGTTTTAACTTGCCATGTTACTATATGGTGATGGTGCAATCATATAAGTTATAGAGAGATAAAATGATTGTTGAAATCTGTCATAGGAGGTAAGAAAACAATAGACTAAGTCTTCGTTGGCGTGTGTGAGAGTGACGGGCACTGTTTTCAGCAAGCACGTTCACAGACGAAATAAAATCCCCCGACAGAATGTCAAACGAGGTGAAAGGTTGCAAAATTAATGTTGGCTGCCATGTTTTAAATACCAGTTCACAATTACATAAATGTTGCACATTCCGCTCCTCTGGACAAAGTGTATTCTTTCAAAATTACAGTTTGCTTGAAAAGCGTGGTAATTGCGTCATTGTGAATTTTCCAAGGGTAAGATATTTATTGCAAGGAATGATTTTCATAAATTAATCCATATTTTAGTTGTCAATGAAATAACGCTTTGCGGTCTTAAAATTGTTCATGAATGAGAATTCGGATATGCATTTTACTCATACTCATGGTGCAATTATGGGGTCAGAAGTCACAAAAGGTCTACATTAGACATGTATATCGTAATATTATACTTAAACAAAACCAATCTGTATTGAAATCCTGACTCATGTTCAAAATTGAATCCGATTTCGTGCAGTTGTAGTTATAAAAAATTTAGCGCTTCTTACTTGTTCCTTAGCCATATCGTTTGGGTATTTATCATTTGAGAACATAATCAGCTTCTGGCTATAGATGAGATAGCATTTTTATTGGTTTGATTACACGATTGTAGGAAGACACTTTAGTCAAAAGAGTAATATTTCTATATGTCTCGAGTCATACAAAGTCACAATTAATACTCCGTTCTGTAAATTTGCTGATAATATGTAAAGAACAAGAGAAAATATATAAAAGTTGATGTTTCAATAAGAGTAAGGAATAAAAAGAGAAATGTATTTATAATTATATGGAAACCATATTCCCTTGTTCAAATCCTAAGGTTATGTACAAATGCCTAGCGTTCATTTGTCAACTTTAAATATAAATGTTATTATAATTGATAGCTGAATTTTAGTCAGAACTGAAATTCATTTGAAAACCATTTGCATGTCCTGTAGACGATGCATCGATGTTGCAAAACTGATATTTTGTAGTTAAACATACTTTAAAGGGTATAATATAAAAATGTTTGGTTTATATATTATAGAAATATCATGAAAATATTGTGTATCGCTACAACTTATTCTGTCCGTTGATATAGCAATGCTAATGTTTTAGGTATCTAAAAATGTCAAAATCTTTGATTTTTTTTCAATTATCTATAGTCACTGTGAAAGCTGTAAGACGCATGGTATATCCAAAACTATTTGAAAGTAGAATAAGTATATACAAAATTGCAAATATTTCCTAAATATGTAGTATTTCGTTCTTTCCTTCTCTGCTTTGTCTTTTAAAGTGATTATAGTTACATTTTCATATCTCTATTTCGACACCATTACGTATAAAGAAGGTTGTCACGGGTGAAGCAGTTTCGTATCACTAACATAATTAGCATAACTCTTTTCTTAGCTACACTCTGACACAAAAAGCAACCAAATGAGGATCCATTCATTCTATCAGAGAAGCATAAGAACTGAGTTGCCTTTGAACTTCGAATTGTGTAAAACTGTGTTCAGCCTCTGTTTAATTAATGTTGGCAGCTTGCAATTCAGCATACGTCACAGACTCCTCCTCTTTGTCGATTAATGATGAGCCAGCGGTCTGGGGATAGTTGTCATTGTGTTGAAGGTCAAGATCAGCGTAAACCAACCCCTCGACGTTTCTGAATTTCGTTGTCCCACTATCATGTCCATGGCGGGGAGACCCATAAGATGTGGACGCAAGTCCGTCGTCGTCAGCTGATTTTGTTTGAGAGGAAGGCTTCCGTTTGCTAACTTTAGCGTATGTGATGTCAATGTTATCTTTAGTAACATCTTCGTAGGGTCGGGAAATTGGAGACTCTCTGGTCACTGCAGATATGGATGTTGATTTTATTTCCTCGTACTTTACATGTTCTACTTCCTGCATTTCCTGGTACTCATCGATGTTTCCTTGACCAGAATTGGTATTGGTATTTCGTGGAGATTCCTCAAAGTTTGCCGATTGGTTCGCAGCTCCTTCAAGTTTCCGATCATTCCGATAACGGATCAACTTACAACCAACGCATATGGCGATACTCATAACGACAGTGACGATCGAGACGATGACAGAAACTATAATCATATTTTGTAAGAATTTATCGGTGTTTTTAGGTGGTTGTATATCAGGCAGCACAGATGTGGTATAAATAGCTGTCCCTGTGACACCAGGAGAGTTTCGCACTACAATTTTAGGTGTTTGTATATCAGGCAGCATAGATGTGGTATAAATAGCTGTCCCTTTGACAGTAGGAGAGTCTCGCACTACAATTCTAGCAATGCCAGATTTCAAGACAACTCTTTTCGGATCGATGAGATAAACATCGCAATAGAACTCACCGTTTTGTTTAATATCAGTGACAGTTAAGTCATATATCCCCGATAACTTCTCACCGTGTACCATTAGTTTGCCAGAAAAGCTTGAGGCATCGGTCTGAAGGATTTCATAATTTCTAGAAATCTGTAGACCATTCCTGTACCATCTCACCTGGAAATGTCGCTGACCAACATTCTGCAGACGACAACGCAAAGTCACTATGCCTCCTAGGTCAACAGTATTATCAGAGGGCATTTGCCGGAATTCGGGCTTAGGGAGTACCGTAAGAAGTCCTGGTCTTGATTCCAATTCCGCCTTGCCTCTGTAGAGGAGACACCTGTACCCATGTTGGTCAGATATTGTAACCTTTTTAACCATAAGAGTTGAATTTTTTAGATTGCTGGTCGTTAGAACATCATGTTTTTCTGTGGCTATTGCGTCACCGTTGCCCATAGTCAGAAAATTCGTAGTTCCGTTGGGATAAACTATCTCCCAGTGTACCGTATATATGTGTATGACATTGTTTTCAAAACCACTGAAAAGACAATGAAACTGTACAGTCTCACCCTCCAGGACGGTGACATCTCTTGGTTGTCCATTGGTAGCAAGCTTTGCTCCGGCAGTCACGGCTGAATTATACGCTAGAATCAAAATAATAAGTATCAGCGGAAAGACAACTGATGATTCCATGAATGGGCACGACAGCAATGTTTACAGCAATTCACATGAAGGGGTTATCAAGCACAATCTCTGACTGCATCAGTTGGGTTTGCATCAATCTAATAACGCCAAGTCAAAAAATATGCTGGATATTGTCAAACGATATTTGAAGAAAACACAACTTGATCACAAGGAACAGGAAACACACTGATCAGTCAATGTCTACAATTTCTCCTATGCCATAAACTGCTGATTGCATAAGTGAGTTTCACAATAACACAAAGTCGACTCTTTGTCGGTTAGTATTCAATGAAATTCGAAGGAAACATAGAAAACAGCACGATTACAAGGAACAGGAAATACATCAGTCGATGTCTAGAATTTCTCCATTTCATAAACTGCTGATAGCATAAGTGAATTTCATAACTCTCGAATAACACAAATTCGCACACTTTGTCGGTTAGTATTCAATGAAATTCGAAGGAAACATAGAAAACAGCACGATTACAAGGAACAGGAAATACATCAGTCGCTGTCTAGAATTTCTCCCATGCCATTAATAGCTTTCCCTTAAAGTTCCCTTACGTCGACTCGATACAACTGTCCGTCCCTACAATTCGTTGTAGAATTCACTTTTATCTATCGTGGCGATGAAGGAATTAAATTGACTATGAGACGTGTGCATGGAGCTTGGTCTTAATAATTAAATTATCTGAATTAAAAACGAGAGTGATCACTCTGTACCAATGGTGTTAATTCAGTGCTTGACATTGTGAGCCACAGGCTAACACTTCGATAAAGACAGACGGGGTTGCCTGATGTGGCGTTACTTTAAAAAACAAACATGATGAGTCCCTTAAAACTTCCTGCTTAGGCTTTGAATGTGATCGCATGTTAACAACAAACACTTCACAAATGCAGCAAATTAAACTATGTAATCAATATCATGATAATAATGTATAGCCATATGCATTCATTTAAAATGCAATGGAAATTGATATTCAACGTGCACATCAATGAAAGAGTTGAAAATATCATAACAATAGAGAAAAAATACTAAAAATAAAAACACGCTAAAACACTTTTAAGACTAAAAATACGAAATGAGAAACAAACATATTACATTTGATTTAAAATTCAAACTGATGATGGATAAAATCCCTTGCGAAACCATTGAGATTATGTTCTGATGCATCGATAGCGCCGCCCAGAAGGTAAAGTTCAAAATATTTATTAATTGTTGTCATTAATGATAGATTTGGTTTTTCCAGATGGCCTGAAAAGATAAATTGATGGCAATGATCTTAACCAGCAATCTTCTCTGCACTGCTAAAGACTTTAACAAGAGATGCAACTCTGCAGTAGTGATATTTCCAAACCAGACTGTTATAGATTATGTTAAAATACTCTCAATTGCAATGCGGCAAAATGACACGACTCATGCAAAATTTCTTCAGGCGTCTCAGAAATCACAGGCATTGTGAGCTTTCTTAATTAAAGACTCTGTATTTGTATGCATTTTTTTTTCATATATACGTTCAAATTTTTGTTTGAAAGCTCCCCTCAAGAAATCACATACCTAGACCTGACTATCTACAAAGGTCATCAGTACAACAAAGAGAATATTCTCAACATCAAGACACACACAAAGCCAACAGATACATTCCAATTCTTACAAAGAAACTCATGCCATCCGGCAGCAACATTCAATGGTCTGATCAAAGGTGAAACATTACGATACATCAGAACATGCAACAACGAAACCGATTTTACACAGAAAGTCACACAATTTAGTGAAAAATTACAGGACCGACAATACAAGAAAAATGAAATAGAACGCATTATCAGAGAGACAAATCATAAAAAAGAAAACAACTGCTTGAACAACAAAAAGACAAAAATAACGCCACCAATAATACAATAGTCTTCATAACAACATACAGCCCGTACATAGAAACAACAAAAATCAAGCAAGCCCTGACAGAAAACTGGCATGAACTTGAAAAAGACGAAACACTAAAAAAACTGTTCCAAAACAAACCAATAATCGCATACAGAAGGAACAGAAATATAGGCGACACACTTATAAGCGCCAGACTTCACAAAAACAACAATAGCTCAAACTCAGGTTCACAAGAACCTATACAAACACAACGAGATCAAACAGTAGATATTTTAGCTTCCTTATATGAACAACAAACTCAAATGGAACAACATATTACAAAATAAAAACAATCAACCATTCAACACGTCTCACCGAACAAAACTGAATTTTAAGCGACTGATGAAGAAAACTCTGTTTTCGAAACGTAGCGCCAAAGGATCGTAGTGTCACAATAATCTCTCCGCCCAACCCGGAGTAACACAAGACACGTAGATTACGGGTACGTCTCGCCATGGCTAAAACAACAATTTACATGAAACAGCCAAACAGGATATACACTTATATTATACACGATATCATACATAAAACGCAAACAACCCAAATATGAACGATGTGTGGAGTTGCTTTCCTTTACTACCTATGATTCTTACTTATCCCTGTTTTGCAGGTTTAAGTCGAAAGCTTACATACACGAGAATACCTTTTTAGGTATCCATCGTCATATACATATATGCGTAACCACAAAAAAAGCCCAGAGCTGTTTCTACACTCATATACTAATTAGCCAAGGCACTATTCGATACAGAGAATATACAGATAGCGCACCGCTGTCTACGTAACACAAAATTCATCAGA
This sequence comes from Ptychodera flava, assembly GCF_041260155.1. NCBI lineage: Eukaryota > Metazoa > Hemichordata > Enteropneusta > Ptychoderidae > Ptychodera > Ptychodera flava. The sequence goes on from NC_091937.1 coordinate 14,430,625, forward strand.
GCTAGGTGCACAAACAAGATTCTGAAATTAAAAAATACACAAATATTAACCAATAACAGTGCTCATGTAATGACCAATAGAAACATAACAGGAAACAAAAACGACCAATCAAAATAAAAGCGGGAAAAAGAGATTACATCACGCTTACTACAAATGATGACACAGACAAAAATAACGGTCAGTATCTCACAATGAGTGACACCGATAGCAACCCAAATCTCTCAACACGAGACGTGAGCTTCATTAGTCTCTCTGATAACGATCAGAGCCTAGCATCAGCTCAACCGATACGCAGTAGTACACAAGATCCAAGTCATCAAGACAGGGAACAACTATCTGGCACAGAGACAGACGACAGCTTCGCTCTCTCCGACTTAGACCTCCACATACCGCCGAGCCAACCACAACGCAGCAGCACTCCCGATCTGACATTCAAGGTAAGAAAACACACAACATCTAAGAAAAAGGACGACAACAACATCACAGAAAGAATTAGCAAGACGAAACACGAACTAACGGCACTATACGAGACCGAGGAAAAAATAATCAAACAGCAGACCACACTAAAACGCTTCCTCAGAACATCCACAATACCTCGCAGCCTCCAAGTCCGTCTGAAAGCATTTATCTCGGGAACCAAGCCAGACAACGATTTCATCAAAAAGTGGCAACAACTAGAACGACACAGCGATAAGCAGTTCGTCACCCTTCTCCACAACTACCTTCCAGTACATCTAGATAAACAAAAACTCAGAACAAAAGCCTTCATCAGAAGTCTTCGTCGGGAAGCGGCGGCCATCCGAACCAAGACTGAGAGAGAGAAAGCACTCCAACTTCTTAGCTCGACTATCAAATCGGCTAGGAATAAGGCGAGAGACAACATAAACAGCAAGTCGTCTTACCAACATCAATAAGTGACGGCTCTCGCCTAACAAAACCAAACCACAAACGGCCTTTTTCAAGGCCAACACATATGAAAAGATAACTACCGTTAAAAACAATGAACCACCAAGAACACAGACAACACAAATCCAAACACAATAGAAACTACAAAAAACAGAACAAAGCTAAAAAAAGAAACACAGAAACAAGAATCACAGTATGACAAAAATAACGAAACATCGCAATAGAACAAAATTGAGCACTGTAACAAACAAAAATCTCAGATTCATAAAAAACCTATCAACACACAAACTCACCAACATTGAAATCAACGTACTTAGCAAAGGCTTAAAATTCATTCCCACACCAAATCGTCCTAACAGAATCCACCTATTAGAGGACATCAAAAAATACATTCGGAAAATGAGACTCCGATATATCATGAGACACAAACAGACCGTAAAACACCCATTCAAAGTAAACTCGAAATGGATCCCACATACAACCGAGAACACAAAACTAGAGAATTATTTGGAAGCGACAAAATTGGCTATTGTTAACACACCTTTTCGGAACACAAAAAACCAACATGACACATGCAGAAAAAATAGCGTTAATAACGCTATCAAAGAACAAACAGATAACCATCAAACCGTTTGATAAAGGTCGGGGGACAGCAATTTTAAACACTAATGATTACATAAAAGAATGTCAACGTCAACTTAACGACCAACGATACTACACAAAATTGGCAGCAGATGCACTCGAAACACAATAGAAGTCATACACAATCTCATAACAGAAATGTACAATGAAAAACACATTGACCATCACACATATGAATATCTGAATCCAATCAATAGAAAAATAAGAACACCACTTTGGTACCTTCTACCAAAAATTCACAAAGTGCCGCCACCAGGAGCTATATTCATAGGACGGCCAATCATAAGTGGATGCTCCAGTCCAACATTTCACATATCAGAGTTCATTGACCATTTTCTCAAACAAATCGTCAAGAAACAACCAACATACATCAAAGACACAACAGACTTTATACGGAAAATTGAGACAATCAAAGTTCCGACCAATGCGACACTAGTAACACTGGATGTAAATTCCATGTACACGAATACACCTCATGATGAGGCAATTGAATCAGTCGGCAGAGCATTAAATCAGGAAAGATCATCAAACAATTACATAATCATGCAACCACCTACGAAATACATGATAGCTCTGCTAGAAATAATCTTAAAAAACAACACATTTGAATTCAATGATGAATTCTACAGGCAGATTTACGGGGTAGCAATGGGTTCGCCAACGTCGCCAGAGCTGGCTGACCTCACATTCCACGAGACAGAAATGAGAATAATACATAAACACAAACAACAAATATCGACCTGGCTGAGGTTCAGGGATGATGTCTTTCTGATTTTCATCGGAACACAACACGAACTCAATGAATTCATATCAAACATAAACAAAATGCATCCACGTTCAAATTTTCGTTTGAAAGCTCCCCTCAAGAAATCACATACCTAGACCTGACTATCTACAAAGGTCATCGGTACAACAAAGAGAATATTCTCGACATCAAGACACACACAAAGCCAACAGATACATTCCAATTCTTACAAAGAAACTCATGCCATCCGGCAGCAACATTCAATGGTCTGATCAAAGGTGAAACATTACGATACATCAGAACATGCAACAACGAAACCGATTTTACACAGAAAGTCACACAATTTAGTGAAAAATTACAGGACCGACAATACAAGAAAAATGAAATAGAACGCATTATCAGAGAGACAAATCATAAAAAAAGAAAACAACTGCTTGAACAACAAAAAGACAAAAATAACGCCACCAATAATACAATAGTCTTCATAACAACATACAGCCCGTACATAGAAACAACAAAAATCAAGCAAGCCCTGACAGAAAACTGGCATGAACTTGAAAAAGACGAAACACTAAAAAAACTGTTCCAAACAAACCAATAATCGCATACAGAAGGAACAGAAATATAGGCGACACACTTATAAGTGCCAGACTTCACAAAAACTAAAATAGCTCAAACTCAGGTTCACAAGAACCTATACAAACACAACGAGATCAAACAGTAGATATTTAGCTTCCTTATATGAACAACAAACTCAAATGGAACAACATATTACAAAATAAAAACAATCAACCATTCAACACGTCTCACCGAACAAAACTGAATTTTAAGCGACTGATGAAGAAAACTCTGTTTTCGAAACGTAGCGCCAAAGGATCGTAGTGTCACAGTAATCTCTCCGCCCAACCCGGAGTAACACAAGACACGTAGATTACGGGTACGTCTCGCCATGGCTAAAACAACAATTTACATGAAACAGCCAAACAGGATATACACTTATATTATACACGATATCATACATAAAACGCAAACAACCCAAATATGAACGATGTGTGGAGTTGCTTTCCCTTTACAACCGAAATGCATTTTCGTCAAATCTGTCTTCTTGTAAGTCATGTGCTGAGCTCATTTTTTAACATAACCTCACTTGTTTGGTATCATTAGAAAAGAAATTTATTCCTCTTTAAGATGACATATTGCACTATGCAATATCTTCTACAGTTTTTGTCAAATATAACCAAAATTTACCCCTTACCCCAAAATTTAACATTACAAATTACAGAAAATCTCAAATTCTACCAATTTTTTAGCTAGGCATAATAAAAAATGCAATGTTTTGTCTGAAATCTGTTTTATTTGATACAGGGACATGTCAGAAATATGAATAGACGTTTAACAAAAAAAATATTGGGAATCTACAGCTGTAACAGTCATATTTTGAAGGGTACCGCAAAATAACAGTGTAGCAGATTTGCATGCATTTTTGTTAAAACTGTCTTCCTATAAGTTATCTGCTGAGCTTGTTTTGAATATAACCTGACTTGTTAGATATCATTAGAAAGATAATTTACTAATCTTTAGAATGACATATTGTAACATGCAATATCTTGTATAGTAATCATAATACATAACCAAAACTTACCCCATACCCCGAAGTTTACATTGAAAATTTCAGTCATAGCTAGAACCAAATTCTACAATTTTTTTAGCTTGACACAAAAAGTCTGGCGTTTTTGCTTTTAAATCTATTTTATTTGGTACAGGGATATGTCAGAAATATGAAATAGTTATGGCTGTAACAGGCATATCCTGTGGAGTACTGCAAAATCACATTAGCGCAGACTCATATGTGTTTTTTGTTAACTTTGTCCCATTGTAGGTCATCTGCTGCGCTTATTTTATTACATAACCATGTTTATTTGGTACAATTGAAAGCTAATTTACTATTTTTTAAAATGACATATTATTATATGCCATATCTTATATAGTTTTCATGGAATATGACGAAAACTTACCCCATACCACAAAGTTTATATCGAAAATTACTTTCGTAGCTATCGTCAAATTCTACCAATTTTCTAGCTAGACATAACAAATAAGGCAATGCTTTATATGAAATCTTTTTATTTGGTACTGGGGAATGTCAGAAATATGAAATAGACTTTTAACAGAAAATATATTGGGACTCTACAGCTGTAACAGTCATATTTTGAAGGGTCTCGCAAAATCACAGTATTGCCAACTCGCTTGCTTTTTTGTTAAACCTGTCTTCTTATAAGTCATCTGCTGAGCTTGATTTTTGACATAACCTGGCTTGTTAGGTATCAATAGAAAGGTAATTTACTAGTCTTTAAAATGACATATTGTAATATGCAATGTCTTGTTTAGGTTTCATGAAATAGGACCAAAGCTTACCCCATACCCCAAGGTTTACACAGCAAATTACTGCAAATCTGAAACTCTACCATTTTTTACAATTTATTAACTTTATATACCAAAGGCAATGCTTGTATGCAATCTATGAAATCTGTGTTTTTGTTAAAAAGTATGTTACAAATATGAATTAACTTTTAACAGGAACATAATATGATTTTTTAGCCTTTTGGATCATATTTGGAAGGGTACCCAGGTATCAGGGCAAATTTGCCGAAACACATACATTTGCAATATATGGGTTCCCCCTCCAAAAATGATCCAAATGGCTACTAAATTGTATCATCTTCCCGTTAAAAGTTAATTTTATACTTGTGACATACTTGTGTAACAAATAAATCAAATTTTAAACAAGAATTGCCTTTTGTATTATGTGCAGCAAAAAATGGTAGAATTTAAGATAAGCCGTAATTTGCGATTTGAACTTTTTGGGTATGGGTTAAAGTTTGACCATATTCCAGGAAAACTATGAATGACATTGTATATTACAATATGTCATCTTAAAGAGGAATAAATTGCCCTACTAATGATACCTCACAAGCCAGGTTGTGTCACAAAATAAGTTCAGCAGATGACTTACAAGAAGAAGAATTTAACAAAAAAGGTGCCAGTTTGCGGTACTGCGATTTTGCATTTCCCTTCAAAATATGGCTGTTACAACTATACAGTCCAAATATTTTTTCTGTTAAAAGTCTATTTCACATTTCTGACATGACCCAGTAATGACCGTGTCACCACTCACTCGTCTTCGACTCGTGGTGACACGGTCATTACGTCACTCGTATTTTCCTTCGCTGAACGACGAAAAATATTAAGGAATAATATCTAATTATTATGTTTTCGAGTAACTTTATGTATTGATGAAAGGATATTTTTGAACACTGGGACATTGCAATATATAAGAGGGGTCTGTTTACACGGAAAACTACTCGAGTAAACGGACAATGTCGTGATCTTATGATTGTTAGAACAAACTTTGGTACGTTCATAATACCAGCAAGATAATGTTGAAATCTAATCATTATTTGGAGTCAAGAGAACGATTTATCTATTTCCAACGCTGAGGCATTCCTCAAAGTTTCAGACTGCAAGACAACTCTGTAACGATTAGGCATACGTCGCAGTAGAAATCGTCATTTTGTCTAATATCAGCCATAGTTAAGTCATATACCCCGGAGCTTTTGTAACCATGAATTGTCATTTCCCCACAGAAATTAGAGGTACGAGTAAGGATTTCATTATTTCTAGAAATCACGTTACCATTTCTGAACCATCTAACCTGGAAATTAGAATGATCAGTATTATTTAGATGACAATACAAAGTCACATTTTGTGTGCCATCAACAGTTTTGTTTGAGGGTATTTGATGAAATGTAAGTTTCGAGTGTACCGTAAGATATGCTGACCTTAATTAATGTAAATTCGGTTTTAATTCTATGGAGGAGACAGCTGTAACTCGTTTAGTCAGCAACCCTAACGTTCTTTATAGTAAAGGTAGAATTGACTTGGGTGTTATTTGTAACAGTGTAAACATCAAATCTGTCGTCGTCCTTTGGTACATCGTTGCTATCGGTCAAAACAGTACTATCGCTGGAAGACTCTGCCAGTATATGACGTACATTTTCCCACCATCGTTCACTACTTCATTCCAAAGGCAATGAAACTTAGCAGTCCCATCCTCCAGGACAGTAATATTGATTGCTTGCCTATTTTTAGCGACCATCGGTGTTGCAGCCACGGGAGAATACATGCCAGAAACAACACAATCGTGAATATAGACGAGGACACAACGAATACTAACATGGTGATAGCGACGATGATTATCCTTACTTCCCTATAACACTAGAAATAACGCAACTGTATCAAAAACTATCAATGATCGTTCAGCCTTAGCTTCATTATACTTTTACAACATTATCCTACAGGATTGGTTGAACATATTTCCTATAACAGATGACGGCAATAGGGGGCTGCGGAATCTGAAAAATATACGAAATCCAAACGGGCAGACCACGGTATCTTCTACTCTTTCTCTCATTCTGTAGATCGTACTCTATAAAGAGACTCAAATCTGTTTACATTGCAAAGTGAGCAAAATTCAAACTTCCGTATCCGCTGAGTTTTGTGCTTTCAGGAACTAAATCGGATACATAGTGCTCACAATACTTTATATGTGTTCGATCTGAATGAACAAAGTCCCATGACAGCTTTTTCTCAACAACGTGACAGAGATCGATTGGATACAATCGTCATTTCCGCAAAAACTACCCTCTTTTTTGTAAAAATGCGAAAAAAGAGAGATTAACTTCAAGTTTATTTTACACACATGACACCGATTAGTAGGACTGGCACTATAATTACAATGACTGTCAATGACGTGAGCTGTTAAGGGCAGGCATTTGACCTATACTGTAATGCTGAAACCTGACTGGCTAGACTTAAGAAATTGGCCAGTACGAGGCTGAAACACAGTTTTAACTTTATCTTATCGCTTGTACTTTAATTTCCATCATACAAAGACAAACAATAACCACAAAGCATTTGCAAGCAAAAGCGAAGTTCCAGAGACCAGAGCAGCGGAAGAAACAAGAGAATGTATGACAAAGATAGGTGCAGAATGAAAGAGTGCTTTGGATTTTAATATTCAAGCACGTACCTATAGTTAGGGCTGCTAGCAGTAAAACACCATAATACAACTAAAAGCAAGGCAGTCCACAGATTACAAATGCCTACATGTACGGTAAAAACGCAACAGATACATACGGGGGCGACAACGCACGGAAATGTATATCAGACGACATTCTCGCGAGCCAGAGCAATAATTTTTGCTCCGCTGACCTACGCAAACAAATCAATCGCTTGACGGGTAGCGATGAGTTGTTGCCGTAAAGAGGCGCGTGGTTTACAACAATGATCAGTCGACAGGAAACATATTTTTTACATCCATGATCGGACCTAGGCCGTTGAAATTGAAAACTGAGGCCACATGCATTGTCATTTGATTAAAAGCACAGACTAAAACAATTTTCATTGCAATGTCGCTGTTTTCACAAGATACTGACCGTTTGATCTTGGAAAGTTGAGCTGCTTTAATGTGCAGCCAACGCATGCCCTTGCGGTGACAGGGCTGTGTGTTACCGGCGTTAAACGGCCTCGCAGACTGATATAGGAAAAACCGCTGGTGGCTCCTCAGAAATACGGCGGGCAGTTTCTCCGCCAAAACAGCCGATTTGAATCCAAATTTTGCAATGATCTTCGTTTTCGAGCACACCCACCTCGCCTAGGTACACGATGTGCCCAGCCGCGCTTGTAAACTTACAAAAAGCCTATTTTTCTCTCTCTATGCGAGCGAAATCCGCCGCCATTGTTATCTCATGAGCATTCGGGCGAAACAGTATAGCGCCACGTACGGCGAGTATTTAGAGAAAAATAAAATCAAAAAGCAACAAAAAACAAAGCGAAAGAAAGCTAGAATTATTAATAGCTTAACGCAATATGATAGTCGAGCAATGGAGAATAACAAATAAATAAATAAACACACAAGAAATGCCCGTAAAACCCGTCCGAGCTGAGCGATGACGTCATAAGCGTGTCGCAATGCATTCTGGGTAATTAAGGTAAAATTTGTGTATAGCATGTTCTATGATAGTAATACCGGAAATAGAGAAAGAAAGAAAGAAAGAAAGAAAGAAAGAAAGAAAGAAAGAAAGAAAGAAGGAAAGTGAGCAAAAACTAACAGTTCCAGAGCTGGTCTCTGGAACTAATTACTTTCTTCCACAAATAAGCTGTAGCCTGGAGTTTTTGAAGTTGTCCTTATATTTCTACAAGAGAATCTTCTTTGTTGACATTGACGTTCAAACGTTATTCACCACATTCATATGTTTTAATGTAGGTTGATTATAATAGATGTCTTAAATACCCGAAATAATCTGGGTAATTGTTCTAATGTATAACTGCAACTCACTTAAACATTTAAAGACTGATAAAAAACCTGCCGATGACACCATACCCATGGTTCCAGACTAGTATATGCAAGTCATGAACGTAATTTGTGTCAATACGTTTGCTTTTGTTCTGAAAACGAACTTGGTTTTCCAGAGCGACGTATTCGGCTTTCCCCGAGTGACCACAGATATCATGTTACCTCGTGAAATTGACATTCAACATATATTATCACATTCATATATTTTAATGTATGCTGATTATAATAGATGTCTTAAAGACCAACAATAATCTGGGTAATTGTTCTAATGTATAGCTTCAAGTCACTTAAGCATTTATAGACTAATAAAAACACTTTGAATGTAACAGAATATTCAAATCTTTACGCTCATTACATTTTGTAAAAATCGTATAACATAATGTTCCATTATTTAAGAAAACCCAAACATGTTTATTATTGTTGGCTATACAATTATACTCTGTGTTTGATTTTTGCCGCTAAAACAGCAGTAATTATATTTACAGACTATTTTTGTTCCGTAATTGTGTTGATAATACGTAGAGTCCTATAGAACACAGACCCACGGACACAAAAAGCTGGAGACAATGAGACACATGTACACAAACACACACACACACACACACACACCACACACACACACACACACACACACAACATATATATATATATATATATATATATATATATATATATATTATATATTGTCTATATATGTCTACATACAGTGCGTTTCACATAAGTGCCGCAACTAAGCATATTGGACGGAGACACTTCACGTACAAAACACACGATTAGCTTGGGTATCACGACACATTTGAAAGTCTCCGACTCATGGATTAAATACAGTAAAGAAGCATGGAACAGCCGGTCTGTCTAGACTGAGATATACACTGTATTTAAAATGTAACTGTTTTTACAATTTCAGCTGAGAGTTGAAGAGCTGAGGGCTTTCTCAACAGAAACTAAATAATAAGCCACACATGTTGCTGCAGTGCTGCAGCGCACCTCAAAATTAAAGAAAATTAGACAAACACACATACCGTAACATACTTCAAGAAAAATAATAACACAAGTGATCATAAGTCACCGGGCTACGTTCGGTAGCAAAAAAATGTGGCATTTCAATTAATTTTAGCTTTCAGCTAAAACTGTAAGAACGGTTACATTGTAGATCAAGTGTATCTCTCGGTTTAGACAGAGCGCCTGCCCTATGTTGGTTTACTGTAATTGATCTATATGTCGGTGACTTTAAAATGTGTCACGATACCAAACCTAATCGTTTGTTTTGTACGTGAAATGTGTCCGTCTCTTACGCTGAGTCGCGGTACTTACGTGAAACGCACTATATGTATGTATTATGTAACGGAGAAAATATTCGATTTCTTATGAATTCACTTACTTCTCTATTAATTAGAAACATTTCTATGCGATAAACGTTAATCGAATATAGCGAGACATTTGGTACCTAGACCTTCTGAGACGGGGCTAAAAGTTGTGCGCGATACTTTGGTTTCTTGTAAGATACACTTTTTGCTCTACTCTCAACGTCAAGTCGGAATTTGTATTATCAAGCTCGTCATTTCTGTAATAACCAAAATCATTGTTGAAAGCTGCATTTAAGTTCGAAGTAGAATTAATGAGTCAACAATAAAATTCATATTGTATACAAGTGAGCAATACAAATACTTTCAAATTGTATTTTCTAAATATTTTAAGGGAATTATACGAAAATGTAAAATGTATTGCATTAATTATTAATTACCAAAACTAATTGAGATATGATCAAAAGTTGCAGCTCTCGTCTCGGAAGACATACTGTTGAATACTGCAGTGTCAATCATTAAATGCTATTAAAAGACGTATGGTACAGTTAAAAAGTCAAATATTTTCCAAAAGGTAATACGTTTCAAACAAGGTATTATATGTACCTTTCTAATTATTTGTCTATCAATCTGTCTATCTTTATATATATCAATCCACACTTGTCTCTAATGTATCTATCTCTGTCTATCTGTCTATTAATCTATCTCTATTCATTTATAATTATCACTATATATTTGTCTATCTATCAATCTGTCTATCTATCTATCTATCTATCTATCTATCTATCTATCTATCTAGCTAGCTAGCTAGCTAGCTAGCTAGCTAGCTGTCTGCATGTATCTTTTCTTCTTTCTTTCTTTCTTTCTTTCTTTCTTTCTTTCTTTCTTTTACATATTTAAATATTTTAAAATTGAATTTTCTATGTATGTTTAAATTTGGTTACCAATGTATTTTCAAGTTGCAGTCGCGTTTTAGGCTATTCTAAATTTGGTTTATTGGAAGCACAGTACTGCTCTCCACATTCATATACGTACAACAACTCTATGTGTTCCGATAGACAAGCTAAATATCTGACCAACTAGGAAAGAACTGATCTCCAACCGTGTAAAACAAATGTTATATTTATTTAGCGTTGCTATCTTCTGTTTCCTCATATATCACAGAAGTGTTGGTCTGCGGGGGGCCGTCAGTCTGCTGAAGTTCAAAAGTGGTGCCAAAAAACCCCTCGAATTTCTTCTCTTCACCATTGTTTCCTTCGTGCAAAGACTCAATAGCTGAAGATGTCAGTCTGTCGTAGTCGGCCGATGTTGTGTCAGCGGAAAGCTTCCGTTTGTAAACTTCCTTGGTAATGACGCCACGCGTACTTCTAGCAACGACGTCATATGTGTAGGTGTTACTGACAGACCCTTTGGTCACTGCAGAGGATGACGTTACTGGTATTAATTCCTCATACTCTACAACTTCGACCTCTATGGCGTCTCCTCTTTCAGATTTGCTATTTCGGTTTTTTGGAGATTCCTCATTGTCTTCTGGTGAGTGAACAGCTTTTTCACCATTTCGTCGATGGGTTAACTTATAACCGATGTAAGCAGCGACACTTGCACCGATCACGACAACTACTGAAACTATTGTAATGCTTAGTATTAGCTGGTTGTTATTGACATATAATTGTTTATTACTCTGAGTCTCCTCAGATGTGATGGGTATGTCTGTCTTAACGACGACAGGAGAGTCCCGGTCCCTGACGGCGATTCTAGCTATGTCAGATTTCAGGATAACTCTATTTTGACCAGTTAGATACACATCACAGTAGAAGGTTCCATTCCGCTTGATATCAATTATCGATAAGTCAAACATACCAGACTCTCTGTCACCTCGTACTGTTATTTCCTCGTCAAGCTCAGAGACCCTGTTCAAGGTATCATAATTTCTTGAAACCAATTTACCGTTTCTAAACCACCTCACACGGAAATATAACAGATCAACATTCTCTAGACGACAACGCAAAGTCACATTTTGTCCTTTGTCAATAATTTTGTCAGAGGGCATTTGTCGAAATTCGGGTTTTAAAAGAACTGAAAGATATCCCCACATTGACGTTAATCCAACATAACCTCCAGAGAGGTGACACCTGCAACGCCTTTCTTCAGCCGTTGAAACGTTCCTTATAGTGAGTGTAGACTTGTCTAGCGTGTTGGACGTTGAAATGGAATATGTGGCTTTGATCTCATCGGTGCCCACTCCATCTGTCAGAAGATCATTCGTTTTGTTGTGATACTCTATTTCCCATTGTACGACATAACTATGTGTGGTATTTGGTTCGAAACCAGTAAAAAGGCAATGAAACTGTGCAGTCTCACCCTCAATGACATTGACATTGCTCGGTTGTCCGTTTGTAGCAAACTGCAGTCCTTCAGTAACGGTTGTATCACACGTCAGAATCAAAATAATGAATACCAATGGAATGACGGTAGATGATCCCATGATGGTTGACGATAACGATATTTACAGCAATGTAACGTGATGGAGTACTGTCGCCGAAATGGGGGTATACAATATTATGACAAAGCTGAGAAGGTTCAACGTAAATGGTGTAGGATATTTTTGGGTCTGCCTTCCAGTGCAACGAATGAAGCAGTCCTTGGAGAATGTGTGGTAGATTACCCATTTTTGTCAGAACTCTGCAACGTTGTGTGAAATTTGGCTTAAGTTAACTGAACTGCCACCAACTAGGTTGCCACGCCAAGCTTACGTCATGCTCTTTAATTTAAATTCTCTTGGCAAGCAGAACTGGGCAACTTCAATAAAACATATTTTGTATTCATACGGTTTTGGTTACGTATGGCTAGCCCAGGAAGTGGGTAACAAGGAAAGGTTTTTGTATGAATTTTTTACTAGAGTCCAAGATGTTGCTAAACAGCAATGGTGGGCAAATTGAACAGAAAACAAAAAATGCGTTCGTATACTTGTTTTAAGAGTGCTTTAGAACCTGAAAAATATTTGTTTATGAATTGTAATTTCAAATTCCGCCAAATTTTTGCATGTTTTCGTTGTGCGTGTCTGCCATTAAACGTTGAAGAAGGCAGACGAAGTGGTACTCAATGTAGTCTCAGATTTTGTAAAATTTGTAAATCAAACAAGGTTGAAGATGAATATCATTTTTTATTTGAATGTCCTGCTTACACAGATTTACGAATAAGATATCTTCCCAGTGACTTTATTATACATCCTAATCTTTGTAAATTTTATCGCCTATTACGCACATCTGATAAAGAATTATTACGTCAGATATACACATATATTTATAAGGCTTTTCATTTACGCAAAGAAGTGATATGTTATGTAAATTAATCTTGTTTTGTTCCTGGCATATTGGCGGGGTTTTTTTCCCCATAATTATTTGAAAATGTTCATTTGTAATTATTTCATCTGGAATGTAACTCCTTTGATAGGGGCCAGAGGCCTAGAAATACAATAAATCTATCTATCTATCTATCTATCTGTCGCCGACTGTACCAATGTAGTCACTGTCACAAGCGAAGTGAACGCAGTTTGGAAATGTTAAAGCAAGTTATTACGTACACGAAATGACAGGTTTTATGATGATTGCGAAACCAATTATTCAATAAAATAGAAACATCCAAACCTACATGTACAGAAACCTCTCACAAAAAAGACACATGAAATTAAATTTAACGAGTCGCTATTACAGTGTCAATTTAGTTGTATGTGACTGTTTGGCAGCGTGACAAAAAATCTTTGTATGTGAAAGGAACCACGGGTGTACACTGTCTTAGCTGCTAAGAAAGATTCATGTCACCAAATGTCTGAGATCGATTCATAAAACTGGAAGACTTTTTAATTCATATTCTTTTGCATGTGTAAGTTCAAGTCCATATTTTTTTCAAGGCAAAGAATACTAATGTTTTGTTCCGATTATGTTTCATAAATAATCGAGAGAGAAAATTGTGTGGGCATATCAACAGCATCATAAATAAGTGCAATTGGGAATACGAGGAAATGTAATTAGTGTTCAACACCCTGTAAGAACGAGTTTCCACTGGTGATTGTGAAAAGTCTGTAAGAACACGGAATTATATTCAAAGATATCGAAAGAAATTGAAAGATTATTGGACTTTTAAAAGACGACTTACATAAAACGACTAAAAATGGAAAGTTATAATTCGAAATAACGATTATCGCTTGACTATTATCAATCACGCATCGCTTGCCTAATTTAACAGAGAACTGAAAGTTTCATCAAGTGGGAACGTCTATTTTGATACACCTAAAACCGACAACGATTGATTTTCGCGTGCGCACGTGTACATTTTACAAGGCCTCTGCGAGTTCAAAATCTTGACAGCGTCGAGGGATCTATTGGATTATTGCACGAACACGTCTCAAGCTCGGTAAGTGTACAGATGTGTATACACGTACATGAACTATACTTGCGCTGAAGAAAAATGATGACATTGCACGGAAACTCACTATTATGCCCACTGACGCCCCATTCGTACATGTAATGAATATGATAATATGGGTACGGTTTTACAAAAATAATGCAAGGATGCAGTTGAAGATTAGCGCAACGCATGCTAAAATCTCCTTGCGTCCTCTGCAGTATGTTTGTAATAACCTCATATGACATTAACATGCGAAAGGAGTTAAGGGCGTACATTTTATCAGCTTCAAAGATATGGAGGGAGGAATGGGTTGATGGATAGCTTATAATGTTACAGGAAAGAGATACTGTGTATTTCAATATCGATCATCGGAGAATTGCCGGCGAGAGGTGTTGCGATAATGAAAAAAGGTATGGGCTCCTTGTCTTCAAATATAACACTCATTTAGTAGCTCACGTATTCACACACGTGAGCTAATGTTGTAACGATGTCTGTCGGTGTATGAGTGTGTCTGTCTGTCTGTCTGTCTGTTCACACGATAACGCAAAAACACCTGCTGAACGGATTCAATTCCGAATTTGGTAGACAGGTCCATGGCAAGAACTGATTGAATTTTGGTTAGTGTTGCTTGCACATTAATGAAGTTATGAAACGTCTTTTTTCATATTATGGTTTCTTATGGCGACAGTAATAACAGTGTCGGACATATATCAAGAATAATGCACAAAATTTCAAGAAACTTTTCACTATGACCATCTCAGGACATTATTATGATACTGGCAATTACTGCTCATCAGCATATTTAATTGACTTTTTAATTAGTGATATAACTCTAAAATTTTGGCACCAAATATGGTGAAACGTGCTAGAGATATTGATTTGATAAATATTTAATTGTCGCGTGAAGCACTGAGCAGTGCTTAGTTAAGGAATAGCTCATTTGCATATTTAATGCAGTTTGTATTATTCATATAACTCTGAAACTACTGCACCAAATTTGTTTGAAATCTGCTGCAGATACTGATCAAACAGTTATCTGACTGTGTTGAGAAGCATTAAGTAGTATGTAGTTAATTAAGTTCATTTGTATATTTAATGAACTTTATATTAGTGATTTAAGCCCGTGAGTACTGTTGAAAATTGATGAAGCCTGCTACATATAATAACATGACAGATATCTGATTGATTTGTAAAGTGTACTACGAATGAACCTGTTCTAAATCACGTAAGCACATTCAGTTCACATTTGTTTTCTTATACATATTATACGCACTTTAAGGTGTTCTCTCTTCTAAACGTACATATTTTATATGGCGGTTATTTGCAAACACTAAATATAAATTCCTCATATCATACCCTTTACACGGTGAATATCATGTGTGATCAAACCTCTTACAATGCTACGTTAATATAACTATCGCTTTAACGATTTTGTTTAAGACTTCTTCTTTAGGCGAAAGGTAAAAAGTAAAGTATCTTTTGGCATTTTACATAAAATGGCAAAGTTAACTTAAGGTGAAGTACGTCTGTAACAATACATGGCAGTAAATTTTTGCGTTCGTTTTGGTGTTTATGAGAGTAAAACGCTTTAGCAAGCGAGCTTGAAAATGCTAAAAACATCTTCTACATAATGTTAACAAGGTGAATACCCACATCTGTTGACAGCCTTTTTTAAAGATCTATCGCGAAAGCCATTACAAGACATCTGTTATATATAAAATAAAATAAAAACTGTTCGAAAGAGGAATACTTATCAAAAATTGCAAACATTTCCAAAATATTTCCTGTTTTGCTTTGTGTTTACAGATACCTTTCCCTATCTCCATTTGATACCGTTGCATTGTAAGGTTTTGTTGCGGACCTAGCCATGTCGCACCTCTAACAATAAGAGCACATTACTCTTTTCGAAGCTACTTTTCTGACACAAAAAGCAACCAAACGAGGATCCCTACATTCTATAAGATAAGGATAAGAACTCAGTTTCATTTGAACTTCGCATTGTATACAACTGTGTTCAGCCTTTGTTCACTTATTATAATATTGGCAGCCTGCAATTCACCCTATGTCACCGACTCCTCCTGTACATGGAATGATAATGAACGGGCGGTCTGGGGAAGGTTGCTATTGTTTTAAAGGTCAAGATCAGCGTAAACCAAACCATCAATGTATCTAAGTTTCCTTGTTCTACTATCGTGTCAATAGCGGAAGACTCATAAACTGTGGACGCCAGTTCGTCGTCGTCATCTGATTTTGATTGAATTGGAGGCTTCCGTTTGCTAACTTTAGCGTATGAGATGTCAATGTTATCTTTATCAACATTTTCGATGCTCGGTGCGGAAAGCAGAGTGTTATAAATAATATCACAAATCACTTCAAGTACAAAGTAAAGATATATATATTACGTAAGTTTCATGCATCCTGCAATTATCAGACAAAAATGGAGCTAGGAATTTTTTTCCCTTCTGTCTGAAGATTTCAGGATGCATTGAACTTAAGTGGCATATATTATTTCTCTGCACTTGGAGTAATTTGTGTGTGTGTGTATATATATATATATATATATATATATATATATATATATATATATATATATATATATATATATATATATATATATACACATATATGTATAATTTATTTATATGTGTATGTATATATATATATTATTTATTTATATGTGTATATATACATATATGACAGCCATCAACAGTCTATATTACTTTAAGGAGAAATGACACTTTGACGACGAGGACTTGCTTTAAAGTCTTCTTTTTAAAGCTGCGCATTAGTTCATCGCATACCAATAATATGCTCATTCACGATGTACCAGTATAGCAAAACATGCATTAGTCTTCTTCAGCACATTGCAATAAGTAAATAAATCTGCTAGATTTACTTCATCGGAAGAAACCATTGTTATAATATTTTCTTATGGTTAAAAACAATGGATTACAGAAATTCGATTTAACGTCATCAAATTCTATGACGTCATATCTTTTAACAAAATTTATACATTTTAGAAAGACCAGTATCTACGCTTTCTAAAACTATAAGGGATATTATATGGCATTTCAAGCAAGTTTACTTTATCAAGGAAAGAATGTTGTACACCCCGCCTACCCGTTATTTTCTTGCTTGATATGAAGAAATAAATAATCTAAGCACAAAAAGCTGTCAAAATTTTGCTTCATAAATAATAAATCACAATTGTTACATGGTATTGGGGTAAAAAGATTCAACACTGTCAAAAATAAAATCCATCTACACGTCGTCCTATTCTATGTACACAAATTTATTTTGCTAAAGTTGGTGTTTCTCATAAAGAACAGTGTCTGAGCTTTCCAAAAATGTAAGGTTTATGTTATTCAGCCCAGAAGAGTAGTCCATCCCAAAATATCAATGTTGACATATTTTCTCTTGTTCAGCGGATCTTAAAGACAGGTTAAAAGGTGTGCACGGTGGGCTCCTCCAGCCCACGGACTATTATCTTCCCACGCTGTAAAAATAGTTGACGCCAGACGCGTCTTTACACGTTCAAAATGTAGATATCGGTGTTCAAATTTGAACGGCTAGTGTTCATATTGTTAACACTAGTGTTCTTATTATTAACAATGATGTTTAAAGTTTGTATGTGCGATGTGTGATAGTGAGCATGCGTGCGTGAGTGCTTCACGAACTCTACAACGTGTGGAGCGGTCTCAGTCAGAAAAATGTAACAACGTAGCCGGCTATTGAAACACTCTTTTTTGGGAGTGGAGATTTAGCCGAGCGGTTCTCTCTGTGGCCTCTCCGCTAGGCGACTGATGCCGTATGTTGTGGGTTCGAACCCGATTGAAAACTAGCCGTATATTCTAAACCTGAACACGATGTGTTAACAACCATCTCCTTCAAGTGTTCAAAAACTCAGCATCACAGAAATTTTGCAATACTGTGAAACAATTATCAATCTTTTGTGTTTTTTACTTTACAATGGCCATATTAAATTTACTACTGCCTCGCTGTCCGGCAAACGTACACGGATTTTGGTGTAACGATTTTCACACTAAGTGAAAAATATTTCCGGTCTACACAATTGTTGAAAGCATGTTTTTCTACAAAAGGAAGTATACAAAAACATTTTAAACGTTTATTACGGGTTTAAATTTTGAAAATTTGAAAAGAAAATCATAAAAACCACCATGAACGTTTAATTTTAACATCGGCGTGCAAACTTCTAAACACTTGGTGTTCAAGTTTGATGCCTTTTCCTATCCCATGGTGCATCAAAACGGAAGTTGCGACATTTTTCTTGTAAGCGCACCCTGAAGTCGTGATCGTGCGGAAGCAAGACCAGAAAGGGTAAGTTTTCTGTCCAAAATAGTAAAAGGTATTAGATTTTGAAACATCTGCATTATTGTCCTTCCAAATTAATTGTATTGTACTTTGAAATAGCTGAACTACGTTAAGAAACCTTTTTCTTTCTGTGGCTGGTATACCAACAACTGGCTGTGAATACGCAGTGGTACTTTTGCCATGGCCTATCGATCGATCTCACTCGGTTCAAGGGTCATCGCAACACAACTGTAGCGAGAACCCTTGACCTGAGCGTCACCGTCACGTGATCGTCATAGCTTGATGACAAATTGACAGTATAAGAACGGTCGCCATTGTGCTTAAGGTCAAAGTCAGATAGAGGGAGTACGCGCGTTTGGGAGTCCTGTCATCTGGTTGTAAATATGTCATGTGGTTGTTGGCTATGACACACCCATATTTGGTTATGTTTCGATGTCAAAGATCAGAGTTGAAAGTCCAAGCATGGGTAATTCCTTGCATTCTTGATACCTTGTGCTAGCTCTGGTTGTCAAAGCACGTTTTCATTTGTGCCATTTCGAAGCAAGTGAGTACAAGTATAGTAGTCTGTTCGATTCTTGATCGTAGGCTTGTAACACAAGGATACGATTTCTCATATATCTCTGGTGTTAGCATGCAGGCGGTTTTAAAATTCAGGGGTCTTTAAAATTCAGAGGTCAGACGAAACCAGGTCTACATGACAGTTCGCCTCTGACTGTGTCTACATACATCAGTCATCATGATCGACCTCGACAGATTCAGCACTTTAGTGTTTGATTGTTATGGTCCAAAGCCGTACAAAGCTACTGTGCTTGCTTTGTATTCATGGCACTGCTTCAGTAACAACGGTCGAAAATGCTCAAAGCATTATAAACCTGGTTGCATGGACACTCCGGCGCATCTCTCTTAGTGTGCTATGGCTGTGACTTCTAAGTTTTCCCAGTGGTTTATCATCTTTCTATGCTATCGCCAACTAATTTAAGTTGTCTAATCAAATATTTTTGCAGAATCTGCATTTGGAGTATGCTAGTCACCATGTGTCACCTGGTTGCACGGACACTCTGGTGCATCTCTCTTACTGTGCTAAGGCTGTGACTTCTAAGTTTTCTCATTGGTTTTCATCTTTCTATGCTATCACTAATTGATTTAAGTTGTCTAATTAAATTATTTGCAGGAACTGCATTTTGAGTATGCTGAGTCACAATGTGTATTTAACCTGGTTGCATGGACACTCTGGCGCATCTCTCTTAGTGTGCTAAGGCTGTGGATGCTAAGTTTTCTCATTGGTTTTCATCTTTCTATGCTATCGCCAACTGATTAAGGTTGTCTAATCAAATTTTTTTGCAGAATCTGCATTTGGAGTATGCTAGTCACCATGTGTCGCCGGTTGCACGGACACTCTGGTGCATCTCTCTTAGTGTGCTATGGCTGTGACTTCTAAGTTTTGCCATTGGTTTTCATCTTTCTATGCTATTGCCAACTGATTAAGGTTGTCTAATCAAATTTTTTTGCAGAATCTGCATTTGGAGTATGCTAGTCACCATGTGTCACCTGGTTGCACGGACACTCTGGTGCATCTCTCTTACTGTGCTAAGGCTGTGGATGCTAAGTTTTCTCATTGGTTTTCATCTTTCTATGCTATCGCCAACTGATTTAAGTTGTCTAATCTAAATATTTTGCAGGAACTGCATTTTGAGTATGCTGAGTAACATGTGTCACCTGGTTGCAACGAAACTCTGGTGCATCTCTCTTACTGTGCTAAGGCTGTGAATGCTAATTTTTCTCATTGGTTTTGCTCTTTTTATACTATTACAAAGTGATTCAAAATCAAAATTTTATGCAGTCGTCTGCTTTAGGAGTATGCTGAGTCACAATGTGTCACCTGGTTGCACGGAGTCATGTGGTACATCTCTCTTTCCCTTATAAGGCTTTGTCATCTAAGTTTCTCCTATGTTTTGCTCTTTTCATGCTAAAAAAGTGATTCAAGTTTTCAAATCAAAATTTTATGCAGGAATCTGCTGTTAGATCATGCTGAGTCAGAATGTGTCACCTGGTTGCACAGAGACTTTGCAGTGGTATAAAACTTGCTAATTAAGGGGCGCTGCACCCAACACAGGGTATTTTGCACCAAAATCACTTTTTTGTAGACATTCATTTAATTTAATGAAATTGTTAACCCAAGATTAAAATATTATTATTTGGGTTCATCTTCAAGGCTGTGAAGCAGTCGTAGGTTGCTTGATAAAGAAGTGTTAATTTTTGCAAATGTTTGCAAATCACCCAATTTCCTGGCTTCACTATTCTTCCAATTTCAAGATTTCCAAACAATTTAACTCCATACTGACTTGGTCAAACTTTCTTAAATTTTCACATTATTTTCTTTAAATGTTGTTAAACAAAACTTTTTTGATTGGCAATAAAGTTCTTACATTTTGAATAAGAGGCATTTTAATTTGTATGAGGATCATGTACTGTAAAATATGTTCAGATGTAACCTGCCAAAAGAAGGAAATGACGACCATGTTAAAAGTGATATTTTATTCAAATCATATGTGTCACTGCCCATTTGGGGCAACTGTTGTCAGCTCCACTTATACATAACCAAATGCAAGACTAATATCATTTTTATATGCAAAGTAAAACATAAACTGTGTCTTTTGAAGGTTTATGGCATGTCTGTTGAAAACAGAGAGTATTAAAAAAAAGAATACTTTTTAATATGAAACGTCTGTTAACAGTGTTTATTCATTCTGATGTAATAATGGATTTCTGTTTGTTTTGACAGTATCTTTGAATGATATGACACTGCCTTAACAACAGATGGAAGAGGAATGTGAAAGAAACGTCAATGTAAGTAGGGTATTATGTTCATATGTTGCTACTCACATTGGTGTACCATTTTGTAGTTACAACTTGAGCTGTATCCTGTGAATGGTTTTGGGATAATTGTGTAAGTTATTATATTACAACTCTCAAAAATTTAGAGGGCCTGTAATGCTTACTTTTGATATTATTTTCATTATTTATATTTGTCCACTGTAAGTTGTTATTTTACTACAAAAAGATTGCTAAAAAATCAATATTTAGCTTGTCAGCATAGTATTTGAAATATACAAAAATGTATTAATAGTATATCTATATTTCTATTTTTCACACTCAGGTTTGTTGTAGACTACATCACAATTGTGTTGTTGGAGGAGGCTGAAGTTTACCTTATGTCAAGGAAAAGAATGGTTATGCTTGAAGAAGCAAATAAACTCTAGAATTGCCACAGAAATCTAAAATACTGTTTTGCAGGGGTAACCTTATTGACATTTGTTCATATTGTTATGAAATATTTTAAAACTTAAATTTTAAGGCAATTATTGTCATATTTAACCAAAAATATCATTCAAAAGTTCTGGTCAGACACATTAATATTGATTATACATGTCCCTTAGGATGGCAGCAATAAGATTTTGTAAAATCGTGCCAAGATATGCAACTTTGTATTTTTGAGATTATTTTTGTCATTGTAGATCTATTTTTTTCTTCAAAATATTTATTACTGTTGTTATTATTGCTAACTGTTGTTTTGCCTGATTGAGGCACACACCTAGCTATCCTATGGATTCTCTTGAACATTATCACAGTACAGCTACATGAGATACCAGGCCGCTGCTAGTTGAAACGCCTGTTTAGTAATGTAGATATTGTGAGTTAAAGCTCATGTAGATATTGTGAGTTCAAGCCTCATAAAATGCATCAGCAAGACTGCATCAAAGTTGACCACTTTTACTGTACATGTTGTTCACAAATTAAAGGCCATCAAGAATATTTTATGGGTCTTTTAGAGTAATTTAACATAAGGGCCTGGGGGGGTCAGAGGAATGTGAGGGTAGTCACTCAAAAAATTGAAAGCTACAAGGAGGTTGTTCAAAATTGGAAAGAAAGAAGGGGGTTGCTCAATTTTGGTACAAAATGAATTGAAATACCTCTCAGATTGCACCATTTCATCAATTTCTCAAAATTCTTAATGCGACCCCCTGTCACTTCCTCTCCCCCTGGGGTGTTCTGACAGTTTTACTTAGTAAAAACAAATAGAAAACACCTAATATTGCACCAGACTGCATCATTGAACTCATTAATTTCTCAAAATTTCGGACGTGGCAGAGGGGACACGCCTCTCACACTTTTCCCCTGTTGGGTGTTCTAACAGTTTTACACAATTGATAACATCTCTCATATTGCACCAGACTGCATTATTGCACACATCAATCTCTAAATTTTCAACACGAGAGGGTACAACTCCTCTGACACTGCCCCACCCCCCAGCCTCCTGACTGTTCTCCTGTACTTTCAAATTCTGCCCTGTCAGATATCTTAGTGGAAACCTTGTCATGATACCCATCCAAAATAAACAATACTGTATGGTAAACAATACTATATGGTTGGATAGTGGTTACAGCATGAGCTTTTGTATCTACATTTTATTGTGACTTTGAATTTTCTTTTGCCGGTCACATCTTTTTCAACTGTCATGAGGTAACCGATGATATTCCAGCAGGATATGAAAGGTCTGTACTATTGCTGTAGTTTTGTAAATGTTACAAATACATGTCTTGGTATTTAACTGGTCTAAGTGGGGGGGGGGGAGGGGAGGGATCAGTCAAAATTTCTGTGTTAGAGACTGGGTTACTCAAATGCATTTGGGTTGGCATGGGGTTTACTCGAAATTTCAGAATACTATGAAATTCCCCAGACTCCCCCCCCCCCAAGGTCGTAAATAATTACAACTCCCTAAGTAAGATTTTTACCACAGGAAAACGTTAATTTTATTCACTCTTCATCCTTTGTTAACCTTAGAAAGTTTGATTATGTAAAATTGTGTTGTTACTTGTTGTAATCTTGAATTGTTGAAATGAATAAAATCTTGGAAAGTAAAACATGATCCTGTGTCACTGTTGTTCCTGTCTTGTTTCCCATCAGAGAAAAAAAAAGATTCTAATAAATTAACACCCGATTGCTCTACCAAAACAGAAAAATTATTGAAATTTTTCAGGCAAAACACACGCCGTCTCACCAGTAATACTTGTAAGTTCAATGCAATTCTGCATAACATGTTCGGACGAGAGAGGTGGCCATAGAGGGCGAACGTCCTACTGGTACTCGTGTGACAGGCTTGCAACCACATGACATACTCCGAGTGCGCGCGTACTGGTCTACAGCAAAGTCAGCGTAAACTAAGCCCTCGACGTTTCTGAATTTCTTCATTTCGTCATCGTTTTCATTGTGGCAGGACTCATTACGTGTAGACGTCATGATGTCGTCGTCATCTGGCTTTGTTTCAGTGGATGGCTTCTGTTTGCAAACTTTCGCATAGGTGACGTCATGCTCAGTTTTAGCGATGTTCTCGTAGGGCTGAGATATTGTAGACTCTTTGGTCACTGCAGCAGATAAAGCTATTGAATTTCCTTCCTCATCCTTAACATTTTCAACATCCTGCATTTCCTGGTACTCTACGTCTCCTTGACTAGAATCGATTCTTTGACTTTGAGGAGGTTCTCCAATGTCTCCTGATTGGTTTGCAGCTTCTTGTCGACCTTTCCAGAGAAACAATTTATGTGCAACGAAGGTGGTGATACCTATGTCGACAACGACGATAGAGGCAACCAATGAAGCTATTAAAATTCTCCGTTTAAGTCTGTCAGTGTTCACAGATATACTAGAAGTGGTGTCATGTGTGATCCTCGAAGTTATTGTTGTGACAGCAGGAGAGCCCCTGAAGTCGACTCGAGCAATGTCAGATTTTAAGACAAGTCTATTTGAACCGATTAGATACACGTCGCAATAGAAGTTTCCATTTACTTTGATATTAATCATAGTTAAGTCAAATTTCCCCGAACCATCGTTACCACGTACTGCTATTTCCTTATAAACGCCAGAGGTACCGTTCAAGATGATATCAGAATTTCTGGAAATCAATTCACCGTTTCTAAACCATCTGACGAAGAAATGGGACATATCAACGTTCTCCAGATGACAACGCAAAGTCACATTTTGTCCTTTATCAACGATTTTGCCAGAGGGCATTTGTCGAAATTCAGGTTTTGAAAGAACTGAAAGAAATCCCCATGCTGATGTTAATTCTGGGTCACCTTTATAAAGGAGACATCTATAACCCTCTGGATCAGCTTTCGAAACGTTCCTTATTGTCAGAGTGGAATTATCTAGAGTATTGGTTGTCATTACACCATGTCTACCTTTGAGATGGGTTGTGAAAGTGCGATCAGTCACAAACCCCCCGCGCTGGCCACCAATCAGAATCTCCCAGTGCACTGAATGCATGCCTATGGTATTGTCTGCGAAACCGCGGCTGAAGTGACAATGAAACTGCGCAGTCTCACCCTCCAGAGCAGTGACATTGCTCGGTTGTCCATTTGTAGTGAAGTTTGGTCCGGCTGTCAAGGCTGAACCACACGCCAGAATTAAAAGAGTCACAATCAATGCTGAGGCAATAAATGATTCCATCTTGAGGGACAATTCTATCGCGATTTATCAGAAAGATTGGTAACGTTTACCATGCTCCTCGCTTACTGCAGTATTGAGTTGTATGCCACTGTAATAAAACCAGTTACTCATTTCGTCGGATGTTATCAAATAACATTTTAAGGAAACAGAGAAAACAACACGATTAAAGATAATTCAGAGAAAATAGATCCTGTCTATTTATAGGGTATAGAATTTAACATGTTACCAAGTGGTAAACAAGACCGCTTGTGACACTGTCAAATTGCCGATGTCTACGGCTAATTCAGCGAGCCGTAAAGACCTTCGATTTTATATTCGTTGGCGTGACATTTTGAAAAATATAAATAGACAAATGGTGATCATTATTTTCAGTTCAAAGAATATTAGCATTACTTTCCAGCTACGCCTCTGAAATCAAGATAAACTATTCTGCTATATCAGGTTTAGGAATTACCTTATGTTAACATATTGTTAAAAAATACGAAAAAACACTTTCGTCTACGATGCATAAATAGGAATTTTTGTCACTAGATCGACATTATGTACCGTGAGAGTCATTTGTACATCTATTGATATCTCAAAAATTTCTATATCATAGCAATCAACAAAATAAGTATCACTTTGTCACCAATAAATCGAGTAATTATCCAGAGTCGTCAAACCACCAATGTTGCAGCGAATAAGTACTACCCTCCTTGCTTGACGGTTAAATTCATAGAACGTCCGTCGAGAATGAAATGCGGCATCGCCGTAAAAGCCATTTGACCGGGAGGTAGCAAGACTCAATGGCAGAAAATCAACAAGACTGGTAAAAGTTGAAATGATTTCATGGTGATTGACAAAGATGACAATCCCATGTCACGCTTGTCCACCTTTCACGTGAATTTTTGCAAATAGATATGATATTTTTATTAGGGGGTGGTAATTAAACGCAATATAATGCAGCCACGAAGAGGAAATAAGGCAGTACTGTAGGAAACAGATAACACTTGTTAACTGAAAAAGTTACAACTGTTACGTATTATCGCATACTTTCAGAGAGGAAATTTCAGTGGGCTAGGTCTGGCTAACTTTAATTTTACGTGACTCGAACGAGAAAATTTTGATCTGATCCTCAATATTTTCATGCAGGAAATTTTGCATCGTTTGCCTTCATAGACAAGAATGAATGTCCCTTGACCTTTCAACACCAAGAGTCTTTGGATAACAAGTATGATTTATGTAGAAGCATTATTGAACGTACGGGAGCTGTACGTCAGCCAAGTCTAGCCACGCTGACGGGTCTTCAAACAAATCAAGATCACGGAATTTTCAGTGCTGCAGTGGGCTTATGTACCGCCATGGATATACAAAAATGGTACCGGTGAGCGGCGCGCTTGACAAAACGTCGGCATTTTATGGCGATCAGCGCAGAAATGATCTGAGAAATTTTACTGTGCAGCTACAGTAGTCTACAGACACATTCATTCAAAATCATCAAAATGCAGAGCATTTTTATCTAGATAAGCGTGGTCCGTAGCGGCACATACCCCGTCGCGGCTATGGTTATCGATGCGTGCAGAGCCATAAATTACGTCGATATGTTGGTCAATTTATATTTTTCTTGATTATTTCATGGTGATCGCGCCAACTAGATTTGCAATATCTCTATCACTCTGTTAAAACCAACAATGCTATCAACACAAGACATATAATATTGGTGTCGTGTGATAACACATAAATATTTCTAGTTTATTCCTTGCTTACAGCTATCGTTGTTTGCTCAAAGTTCAAAGAATACCTACAATTCTGTAATCTTGAATGCAGAGCTTCGGATTTCAAAACAATTATACCAGCAACGTATTTTATTTACCCGAGCTTTATAGCAGAATGCTTTCTTTATTGAACGTGTTTATGAATTTCTTACACCCGTGGCCACTTTAGTGTTGATCAAGCCTGTCTGGTACAAGCAGAAATTCTGTCTGCAGAAGGGTGATAAAACGGTTACTTTACCCTGTATCAGCGGTGATAATGATCCTACTATCGGTACCCCATGGACACGCCGATTAGCCTGAAATTACGGAGTGATTATAAAATACACTGTATACATATGTTGTTGACCACGGCACTTGCCTTATCATTACCCAGTATCTGCTAAAATTAATGTGTTTCAAATGTAGTCAGTCAGTGTTAGAGAACATCACACATTTTGTGCCGATTTCAATATTGCAGTGAATGAATACCAACGATACTATAGCGTGTATCGCAAGTGTCTTGTTCAGACTTTGTTCAGACGCGGGAATTGAGAAAATGCCACTTTGAAAATGTTAGCGATTAAATTACAGACATCGCCCGTCTTGACTGCAAAACTTTCGAAATAAACATTCACTTGCACTAAGCCATGTTTCTTTCCTACAAACCGTGAATAAACTTACTCCAATTTCACTTGGTACGAGAGAAAGGTAAGAGTAAAGTACAGTCGGGGTAGCGTTTTACATGTACATGTATTCACATGTGTGTAACCATGAACGACACTTTTCTCATCCCGGTTGAAGGGAACTTGTCCTGATACATGTTCATCTCTTCCAAACTTTTCTGGCTCCCTCCACGCTTATCTTAAAACGCTTGCTTGTTTCTTTGTAAGCTCCTCGTGGTACTTCGCCAGATGCCGGATTGCCACCACAATCTCTTATATTTTGAACAATCAAGCTTGCTACGTCCTTACTGAAGGATTTGCCGACCGTTGTTATTGATGTTCATTGTCGGAGTGCAGACTTACAGCATGTCTACAGTGAAGTGTTGTGATCGATTTAAATTGGGCAGGCGAGACATTTTAGTAGAACGTTATCTCAATCCTAACAGTGGGGTGCCGATAGTGAACCTTGCATTTATTTACACGACCACCACTTTGTTTCGCAACTCATCGTAGTAGTTCGCCGATTTTAACTGGTAATATTCAGTGCCTTCTTTACTGAGTGCAAGGACATTCATGTTGCTATCAAATGCAGACAAAAAATAGACACGACAAATTGTCCCCAGACACGATGTCGATATTTGCTATCATGGAATGGCTCTGCCGATGTACGAACCGAGTTTTACTTTCCAATCTCGCACAAATTGAACAAATTTTAGGTATCGTAATTAACTTGAATTTAATGAATCGTCCACTATTTTTTGTGACATCGATTACACCTGTATGATCTTGGGCTAAAAGAAAGGGGGAACCGCTACGAGCAAAAGAAAAATAAATCTGCCCTCTTCTAATCTTACTGTTGAGTGGAGGACACGTCCAGCAATTTTCTAAACTGCTGTAAGAAAGAAACCGGAAGCTATGCATAGGGCTACAACTGGAAGCACATACTTTGTAAACAGACGCAACGGGTCACATACACGCGACTAGATCAATGTCTAGCAACGGAGAGAGACTTTGTAACAAATTTTTGATCGACAGTCACTCAGTCTGCATGATGGGAAACTTTCTATGCACATGCGTTGTATGTTGTATCAGAGTCTATTGTTTTTTATGGCGGTCGGTCAGGGCAATCGAAATCGCGGCCGAAACAGCGGCCTGTTTTGATGTCATTTCAAACGTCTCCTATCTGATATACCATCTGGATATAAATGTTCAAAAACTTTGTTTGTTTCTTAAAATTGAATATGTTATCCTGATAAAGTGGTAAACTGTACAATCAAAATTTCTTTAACAAGTTACAATGTCAGACGTGATTTTTTTTTCACGCAAAGTAGTAAGCAATAAGCAAACGCACAGTTGCCCAGTTTTTACTTTTGTTCTGCGTTGAGGTCAAAGTTCATTGCACCTTTTTGTTAGGTATTTAGTTTGCAATATTTTACAGACGGAAGTGAACATACGCAACAGTGTATGGAAGACCGGTCACGACATGCGACATGCGAGTTTTTAAATTTAAAACTGCGATCTGCGGTTAGGGTTAGGGTTAGGGGTTAGGGTAGGGGTTAGGGTTAGGGTTAGAGGTTAGGTTTTCTCTGGTAAAAAGCCTTACTTCGCTCTCAACCCTGGAGGTTAGGCCAAGGGAGGGAAAAATTGTAACGGCATAACTTAGGGTTAGTTAGCGTTAGGGGTTAGGGTTAGGGTTAGGGTAGGGTTAGGGTTAGGTCGCAGATCACAGTTTAAAGACGCAGGTCGTATGTCGCAGGTCGTGACCAGTCTTCCATACATGTCGGAGTCCTAACGTGGCCGCTATTTCTCCCAGGGTGTATTCATTGTAGAAGTATGCAGAAATAAGCTCGTCTCTACCTCTGTAATCCATCGTTAGGAGGAGAACGAAATGACATATGCAAACGCCATATTAGTTTTGCAACTCGCATGTCGCAGTTTAAGAACTCGCATGTCGCAGTTTAAGAACTCCCAGGTCGCAGTTAAAAAAACTCGCATGTCGCATGTCGTGACCGGTCTTCCATAACAGTGACAACGTACTACTAGTTTATTTGACCAAGACGTACGCTCTCTCTCTCTCTCTCTCTCTCTCTCTCTCTCTCTCTCTCTCTCTCTCAAAAACGACCGCAAACTGTAGCCGTTAAGGCCATTTACTGCTGCGCCCGCGGTTTTACCGCGATCGTTAGGAGTAGTAGAGGTGTGAATGTTTCACTTCCAGTCCGCGGTAATGACTTTCTCATGAATATTCACTGTCTCTCTGTATAAGAGTCTAGTAGGACTGTTGTCAATTGAATATTGACCAGTGAGGAACCAAATTGCAAACCTAAATTTTTGGATAACCCCTTGACCTTTGAACTTCACATTATGCTCCACTTAATAAATCATGATAGCCTATCAGAAAGAGGTGGATGTCTGATTTTTGGTACACAGGGATAAGTATTGGAGCAAATGATTTTGACAAAATGTAACGTGACCAGCCACATCATGTACCTCATTAATTATGTGTATATCTAATTCTGGAGCAGACAATGGAGCCTGAGCTCTGAATTTTGGTACACAATGATCACTATGCAAGCAAACATTTTCGACTACACGTCACATGACATCAATGACCTTTGACCTCAGATATGCATATGTGCCCGTAAATCAGTAACCACAAGTTCTACACCCTCATATACGGTATGTATACTGGTAGGGTTTCTTGTGCGCCACATCCTGCATCTCATCATTAATTACGTCCATATCTAATTACGGGCTAGCCAAGAGAGCTAGAGGTCTGATTTTTGGTATATGAGGATACATATGGGAACAAAGGTTTTTGCCGAGATGGCATGTGACACAGGTGACAATTTCACAATTTCACAAATACCCCTTTAAATCAGTACCCACAAATGCTACTGCCTCCATATTTGATGGGAAGAACCACCTAAAGGTACTACATCCTCATTTAATATAGACATGTCAAAGTCTGGGCTAAGCGGTAGAGCTAGAGGTCTGATGTTTGGTATACATGGATAAAATTTGGGAACATTTTTTGCCAAAATCTTCAATAGACCCTGACGAACTTTGACTTCGATTTCACAAATATGCCAATAAATTAGTAACCACAAGTGTTACACCCTTTAAATTTGATGGGATGAAGTACCTATTGGCATTAGAGGGTTATTGTTCATTATTCTGGCACCTTTTGCTAGTGTTTGCAAGTGCTTGGGCCCTATGAAGCTGCTTGAAGCTGTAATTATTTCTTGATTTTGAAAATGAATAAATTTAAACTATATATGATTTCATGACATGTGTCACTTTCAAGCTATTGTAATTGTGTGACGTCATACCCACGTCTCAGCAGACCATTCAGCCGTTTTGTACACACAATATCATTCATTCTCTCTTTAATACTTGACAAACATTGCTTTGTTTTTTTCCCGGAAAAGTCACAGTCCCAAGCAACCTTTACCAAGTGGTCGAAATTGAAATCTTACTGTATCTTTTCAGCTGGTTACCACACAGATTCATCGTACTGTTCAAGTCTGTACGCCAGTTCTTATAAATACCATCGCTGCAAATAATTGGGCGTTGAGAAACTAAATTATCTAAAGATAACTGAAAGCCAAATTAAGTAGACATTAAATTTAGTTTTTAAAGCTCGACATAAATTTCTTTGATGATGTTTGCCAACTTACAATGATGACGATTTCTTAAAGACGCAACATTATTGTACCACTTTTAGCCCT
Organism: Ptychodera flava; assembly: GCF_041260155.1. Taxonomy (NCBI): domain Eukaryota; kingdom Metazoa; phylum Hemichordata; class Enteropneusta; family Ptychoderidae; genus Ptychodera; species Ptychodera flava. Next base: position 14,462,006 of record NC_091937.1, read on the forward strand.
CTACTAGAGTACAAATCCGGTTATATTTATTAGGAAAAAATTATGAAAGAATTTAAACACGGTGGAACAGCCTATATTTATGTCATCATTCTTCTTCGGGCACTGGAAGATTGTCTTAACAATTTGAGATTGAAATCCAAATATTAAAACCAACGACAGAACCCCCGCAATGACCAGGTCTTAAGTAATGTCCATGACTTGATGATCATCAATAACTCCCCCTTCCAAAATCGGGTAGGATGTAGCAACAGCTATGATCTTCTGATGTAGTGTTTATGTCATCCCTGCTATCAGTAAAAATAACGACCTATCGTAAACACTTGTTATAATGATATATTGAGTTTCATGTACGGGAAGTTTCCTCGCCAGTGCAGTGGGCGACGAGCTCGATAACTGTAACGTTCAGTTCAGTTGTTATTTGAGTTTAATTCACCCTTGACCCCATTACCCTTTCGTGTAAACACTGCATAAATCTTGAAAAAATACATACTTTGTATTTACAAAAGAGCAAAAAATGTTACTCGCGATGATTCATCACCAAATAATTGAAGACCGAATCCAGAAATTGTGAGTTTTCATTAAGCTTTTACTTTTGGTTTCAAACTTTCGTTCTCAGGCTGGTGTTCAGTTGCCGCGCTTAAACTTAACCAGCCCACCATTGCGAAATTCAATGCTCATACGTGGCGGAAGTTAAAAAACAACGGTTTTCAACTTCGCAAAAATATTACTAAACAGGTTTATAAAAATGAGGCGATCCATACAATGATGCGATCTATGTCAATCATACATCGTTATCGTTCCTTAATGCCACGTGACCTGAACGGCATGGCCAGAGAAGGATGTACTCACCGAGGACATAAATCCTGATATTTTGCGAGTAACTTTTCTACCCTGTGTTGATATGCTCTGCTGGTGGACAGAATTGTCCCCGAGGCTATCTTTCGCCCAGTAAAGTGATGTATTCATTGCTTCGATAAAGTTTGTGTGCGATGTGTGATAGTGAGTGTACGAGCGTGAGTGCCTTTGAACTCTACAACGTTTGGAGGGGTCACAGTCAGAAAAAAATTATAACAACTATAAGCTCGGTTATTAAACCACTCTGTTTAAGAGTGGGGATTTGGCCAAGCGGTTCTGTCTGTTGCTACTCTGCAAGGTGACTGGATACCGTATGTTGTGAGCTCGACTCCGATTGGAAACACCGTATTTATAGTGATGAAAGTATGTCTGCTAGGAAAACTTGGAGATTGCATTTCATAAGAGAGGTCTAATTAGACGGAAAACTACTCGAATAAACTGACAATGTTGTGAACTTATGATTTTTAGAACAAACTATAGTGTGGTACTTTATCATATCAGCAAGATAACGTTGAAATCTAGTAATAATTGGAGTCAAGAGATCTAAATATCATGTATCCAACGCTGAGGCTTTCCTGAATATTTATATGTCATCATTCTCTCTATATATACATCATTATACTTGATTCAATATACTCAGTATTTCATCTTGGAACCGACACTAAATCAACGTTAGTGGTTTATACCGTTTGCACAGCCCATCCGTAAATAATTAATATGCTTCCAAGTCCTCAAATTTTTGTTGGTTATCGAATGGCTGTTCCAACTCCTCCTCTTTATCATCTGGGTAGTCATCTGAGTCCACGTTGCTATGGCCACGACCAGATTTATTTGCGCTGTCCTCTTCATTTCTCCTTTGTTTCCCACTTTCCGTCGAAAAATACTTTCTCAGAACGAATACAATCACAAGTGAAGCTATTATAAGCAGCACCACACAAATGACCAAGATGTGCACGAGAGATAACCCCTGATTGGATAGCCTCTCAGCTTCCTTATATGACTGGAACGTTGACGGAAGTGTTTCAGTGGAGACTGTTGACATTGGTGGCGCTGTCGTAGTTGTCACAACGATCGTCCTTGATTGTGACACATACAGCCAAGCGGACGCTTCGACGGTTTCGTCGCCGCCGAGTAGACATGTCACCATGGTGATATTATCTGCTTCTGCCACTTCATGAATGGTCAATTCACTTCCATCTTCACTATGCACTATTTTATATTTCTCAGACTGAGCAACTCGTATGCCATTGACTACCCAGAAATATTCACCCATCGTCTTTGGATTAGAGCGAATAGTACAATTAAATGTTGCATTGTCTCCGATGCTTACAGTTGCAACATCGGGAGATATTGTTATTATTGGACCGTAATGTACATTTATCGGACCTATCGTGCATTCTCTCTGCTTTATAATAGCAGGGCCTTTCAATGAGCAGACGATATAAACACCGTCATCTTCTGCTTTCAAGGCCCACCGTTCGTTCACAATAGGGTTCAGTGTACTCACCGTCACATTCTTTATGTCTCGGCCTCTGATCCACTGAAAATACACCGGAGCATTTCCGCCTCTCGAGGAACACTTGGTATTGAGTCGATAGCCCACTCTGTAGTACGCCCTCAGAGAAGACGGTTCACATCGCGGATAACCCTCTTTCGGTGGGTGCAAAACTTTGACATGTGCCGTTACAGAACGAACTTTGTGTTTCCCACCGTTGACGGAATATGCTTCACAGTGAAAGAATCCCGCCGTCTGCCTGTTAATATTCATAGCCCCTAAATCATAAAGCCCGAATTCGCGATCATCTTGAATGTTAAATTGGCCAACAAGGCTTGACGGTCTGGGTAAGGTGATGATGTAACCGCGCGAAATTCTGGCACCATTTCGAAACCAACTCACGTCAAAATGTTCCCCGTCAAAGTTTTCGAGACGACAGGGTAGGGTCGCATTTTGTCCCTCGGCGACGTCCTGATCAGCTGGCATCTGTCGAAATGAAGGAATGGAAATAACCTTCACGTATGCTCTTCCAACAGTCACAGTGTCATTTCCGGTTTCTTTCAAAACACAACCGTAATAGCCTTGGTCAGTTTCGTCTACATGTTTAACGGTCAATATCTCTCCTTCGTCAGGAGACATCCGTGACGTTACGTATTTTTCGGTATCTACAGCTTCGTCATCGCCTCTCGTGATCTCAGATTGATTCAAGTGCCACTGAACTTGGTGAGAACTGTCGGAAGTCGAGCCATTGAATTGGCAGTAAAGATGAACGGACTCTCCCTCTATGACGGTCAAATTTCTGGTTACTCCGTGCTGCACGGCATGCGTTCTATCACCTACCGCTGAGCAATAGCATAGAGAAACAGCAACTTGAAGCAAGACGGCTGTACGGAAACCGAGCTGTTCCATCGCAGCGGTCAATTACGGTGATGATCTGTGTAAGCCCTCAATAGACAATAAGAGAATTAGAATTTGCCACCGCTGCGCTACAATGACTGTAAAAATCCCCAACGCTCAAATTACGGCAAAAATAAGCTAACAGATAAACAAATAAATATATACAAGTAACCTCTAAATTTCTGTTGAAAGGAAGTCAGTGAGTGGCGACGGAAACAGATAAGAGTTTGTCCTGAAATCGATCCTTGCTAGGATAATGTCAGCTATAATCTTACGGCAAGCTAATAGCGTAGTGTTCATTTCCCGGTCACATTTGCCTGGGCAGCATTTGTTTTCATTCAACTTTCAGATATGATAGATTTATCACGAAATCGGGGATAAAAATGTCGACATCCAAGTCAAAATCGACCTTCAAGTCAAAGCAGCGACAGCAAACCCTATTTGAGGACTCATATGTGCTCTTTTAATAAAAGGTTCTGTGTGTAATCGATTAATAGTAATTCTCCAATATTGTGGTAACTAAAACTGCAATCAACAATGAATTGTAATCAAATGCCAACTTATCTGAACGCGCCAATTCTAGCACATGCCAATCTTTCGCGCATTTAGTTTTTGCTGCGATTATTAGAGAAAAGAATAAAAAATCATTGAATAGCGTGGACACCTACCAATAAGTCAAACAAATATACCGTTAAAACGTTATTTTACATTTTTACATTTTAGTCAAGGTTTAACGTTAAATGTCTCGGCAAAAAATAAATGAGCGAATATCAAAATACATGTTTAAGTAAAAACAAGACACACAATCGCTGAGACGGATGATTGAAATCCGGGAAACGGTCGTTTATTCCGGGATAAAGTACAAGTCAAAGCCATTAGACTGCGTCTGAAATCAGTATGCATTCCAAGTATCTTTGGTCATATGAGTGCATTTGAAATATGTATCACGTTATTAGAAATAGTTTAAGATATTAAGGATCATCATGACTGTTTTTATATCTTGCTTGTGTGTGACATTGGAGTTGTTCTTCTCAAAAAATTCTCGCAATACGGTGTCAAAGCAGTGTTCACGATAAGCAATTAAAATTCCATGCAACAAAATGTCAATTATTTATAAGAAATTGCGGATTGGTGTGCAAATTGACTCTATCGAGTGTCTAAGGAGATAAGGCAAAAATACGGTATATGACATGACTTCACGACGTTAAGGTACAGTATGTGTCACTGTGGAGACTGATATAAACTCGTGTGTCGTAACTACATAAAGTATATAATCATCTTCCACAAAGTAAACTAAAATTCCAAAGGATATTTTCACTAGCTTTTGAATACAGTTAAATTTTCAAAATATACTAACAGTTCTGCTTTTACGAAGCCAAACACCATACGTTTCGTCGAAAGAATGTCAATTGCTTTGAAAGTAATGAGTAGATGAAGAAAGTTACACAATCAGATATTTATAACTGTTACATTCTAACAATACATAATATTTATCAAGTAAAGACTCAAATTGTTAACCAAGACAACTGTTACAGGTAATGAACAACTCGACGAAACTAACACGAATTATATACCTCTTGAATATCACTTGGAACTTATCTCATTATTCAGATGTGTACCTATGATATTTGTATATCAATACATCACCGAAGTACAAGTTTAAAATTAAAGAGCTGCAATCTGAATATGTTAAATAAAGGTAAATCTGTTTATTGTAGACCATTCTGTCAAGCCATCAAACCATTATCAATCCCTCAACCCCTCCCCCATCTCCCTAGCTATTCACTCACTCGCACGTCTGTTCATTTTATAATCCATCCCATCACCAATTAGTCAATCCATCCGTCTGTCCGTCCGTCCGTCCGTCCGTCAATACATTTACTTATTGATTCATTGATTTATCCATTCATTCATCCGCTCACTACACTCGTTCATCAATCCTACCTCCAAACCATCCACCCGTCCCCTCCGTCGTTCAATGTATGTTTTCACTCGTATTTGCATTACGAACCCCTCGTGTTTCACAAACTGAAAAGTGCCCAAGCATGTCAAATTCAGTCCAACACAATACAATCATAATTTCCATTCGATAACCTAACTACGATTATAACAAAATTAGAAAAAAGTTCAATTACTGAAATATTGGAACTTTGAGTAAAGTGCGAAGTCGATTGCGAAACGGACAATCTTTTCTTCTCGGTGCATATCAACTAACAAATAACATGTCAGAGAAACTTTATCATTCGTTGTTGTACCTTGAATATACTTTCAGAAACTTATGAAGAAGAGCAGAGTAGAAGGAAGAATATGATGGTTCTGTGATCAATCTTTAAGTTGTAGATCAGCGTAGGTCACCGTCGAATCTCCGGAAATCTTCGCCGGGGCAGCCGACGTACCTTTTAGATCGTCACCTTGAGTAAGGTCAAGGTCGGCGTAAACTAGTCCCTCTACGTTTTTACGGCTCGGCAACTCCTCCCGTCCATGAAGAGATCCTTGTTCCACTGACTTATCCTTATCATTGTCGACTAATCCGTTGTTGTTAATTGGTGTTGTCACCATGGATGTTGCTTTGCAAACTTTGGCGTATGTTACATCGGAAGTAGCTGGAAAGTTAGATGCAGGCAATTCGTACGGTGAATTCAGTGGCGACGAATGTACGGTAGCGTCGTAGGCTGCAGCACTCACCTGTTTCAAATCTTCGTATTCCCGTGTGATGTTCAGCATTTCCTCATATTGCGCTGTATCCCCTGCTTCGGAATTTACGTTGCCGACACGGATACCTTCGCTCAATTTTCCTCGCACATTTTCGCGCCTTACTGTATTAGCGTCAGGACGTGCTCTCCTCGTAAAGACATAGATGACCACGATTGTTATCAAGACCACAATCAAAACAACAAGTACAGATGCCATAATATAGATCCCTTGATCTGACAGTGTGTGGTTGGGTATTTTACTTTGTCCTTTGGTAACTGCAGAAGGCGTTAACTGAGTTGTAATAGCTGAAGGGTATAGAACAGCGATTTTTGCAAGCGTAGAGTTCAAAATGTTGCTCCCAGTACCATTGAAATACACTCTGCACTGGAAGTTACCAGCGCTGGTTTGTCCAAAATCTCTCATAGTTAAGTCATAGTCACCCTTTACATCGCCGACAACAGTAAACCTTCCTCCAGCCTTTCGATAATATTTGCTATTTTGAATAACGTCGAAATTGGTAGAAATTCGTTCAGCATTTACAAACCAATCAACGTAGAAATGCGATTCTTCAAAGTTGTCGAGTCTACAAGGCAGAGTCACGCCATGTCCATCAACCACACTTTGATCAAATGGCATTTGACGGAACGATGGTCTAGGATCACTGTCAGATATCTCTGTTCAGATTGTAATTCGAAATCTTCGCCCTTGTAAAGAAGGCACTGGTAAAATCCGTGATCATTTCTTTCAACATCTTTTACAGTAAGTGCACTTACAGTTCTGCCAGAATTTGTCGTAACACTGTACTTCGTAAGATTTATGACGTGACCTTTGTTGTCAGTGAGATATGTTGCATTGTATGCCCAGTAGAAAGTGTAGGTAGCTGCGATTTCCAAGCCATCAACTAGGCATCGGAAACGAGCAGACTCACCCTGTAAAACGTGGATATTCATAGGCTGCCCATTTTCTTTGAAATGTGGTTCCCCACTCTTTGCTTCATCAAAGGCAAGCATCACTAGAACAATGCAAGTAAATAGAGAACAATTAAGTAGCTCCATAGTATTCTTACGACTTGCCTTTAGCAATCACCACAGAGTCTGACCACTGCTTATAATGAAGTGGAACAGGCGCGTTTTGAGGACAGCAGTCCGATAACTGATAGCCAGTGACTTGATTTCATCTACGTCGACACATTAGGGCAAGGCGTTAAATTCTGCTATACTTACAAGGAGAGGACTGTAAGTTACAAACGATAAAGTGAAATGAAACGTCAAAGTAGGAAATGAGACGAACACTAGCAAGGAAAAGATAAGATTTTCACAATCAGTGATTACGTGACAGACTTTTTTTAGATTAATCTACTTTTTTTAAAAGTCAAATCACGAACCAATGCGGAAAGGTAAATCTTATTCACATAGTCGTTGCCCGGTTCAAGTTCACATCAACCAGATATTTCATATTTTCTCTTTGTCTACAATACTATACTCATACAAAAACTGTGATTGTACTGGTATAGATGTGTTGGCTTCAAGGTTGAATAGGTGTGAGCAATTTGGTCATATGATCATATGTTTTTAGACTGCCAGTGTGGTGTGAATTATTTAGCTGTAGCGTGCTCTTGGTCTTGTGATACGCTAAGCTTTAGAATAGTATATGACGTTACATATTTCCGAGTACGAAGTATTTATTACCGACATTGCCAGTGATAATAATCAGTGAATAGCGATTGCTAAATCCTTGATGACAGTTTATGCCGACAAAGCCCCCACAGTAGCATGCAATCACAATCTAACACAAAGACTAAAATTTCGTTTGACTGAGGGATGTGGACAACTAAAACATGCGCATGACCAACGAAACAGTTTGCGTTCAGCCTGAGAAGGACGGGGTTTCAGCCCTAGTCTGATGCACAAATTCGCACTGAGTATGCCAAGTGTAAACTATTGAAACCACGAATGATACTCGATTGTCGAAGAGAGAGTACAAATTTTGTTTGAGGATGTGCTATGGGGATAGACATTCAGGTTCTGAAATTTTGTCAATAGATTCCTGGTCTGCCTCATTATGGGGACTCAATTTTAGCTCTCGGTGTTGGAAAAACTTTCCATCTTCTTAGTTTTTTCAAAATCTAAAATTTTATTTTTTTCTCCATAGAGTTAACAAAGGGATGGCGGCCATTTTGGATTTCTATTATCGGTAAATATATTGGACGGATTTATTTCTCTTTAGCAGCCAACTTTGATTCTCGGGGAGGAGGTTTGGGTCAAAGGCAGGTTGGGTCAAGGGCAACGGGTTTCGTTTACCATGTGCGTGTTCTAATTATATACCGCCCTATCCCCATGATTTCGGAAAGTCTTTCATACCGTCTTCTCGGACAAATATTCTACTATTCATAATTGTCTAGGACAATGTAATATTCGCGGATAATGATTAGCGTGGATGCAGTCGAGCGGTTTTAAAAGCCGACTTCTTGCAAATTCGAACGTGTAATAGATACAAAGTTGAGTGGCAATTATATTTTAAGTGTAATTTGTTCAGTTGCGGTATCGTATCCTTCCAGGTGTCAAATTAATTTATTCTTATCACAACAGTTTCAGCATGTCAGGAGCTCCAAAGGTAAGATTGTTGTGTTACATGTGGCGATGTTAAAAACACGATATCAATAACGTTTTTCTTTGCCTGAACTTCCTTGTTTCCTCGTTTGTTGACAACGATGCGTACATATGCTTTGCGCGTCAGGGTAAGCAAGTAAAGACAGTTGTAGCTGATGCTATTACTGAGGACATAGGAAAAAACGTGCTGTTCCGATAACGAAATCGGTGATAAAAATATAGACATCCGAGCCAAAATCGATCTTCAAGTCAAAGCAGCGACAGCAAACCCCGTTTCGGGACTCACATTTGCTCTTTTAACAGTTTCTGCGTGTAACGGATTCATAGTAATACTGCAATATTTTGGTAACCAAAATGGCAATTAACAATTAATTGTTATCAAATGCCAACACATCTGAACGCGCCAATTTTAGCACATGCCAATGTTTCGCTCATTTAGTTTTTGCTGAGTCATCACAGTAAAAACTCGATTATTAGAGAAAAGAATAAAGTCTTGCATAACGGGTACACCTACCAATAAAGTCAAGAAACTATACTGTTAAAAACGTTATTTTACATATTTTCCTTTTTAATCAAATTTTAACGTTAATTGACTCAGCAAAAAAAGGATGAGCGAAATCCAAATTACATGAGCTGGGTGTTTTAGTAAAAACATGACGGACATTCGCCGAGAAGATGATAGAAATCCGCGTCGTTTATTTATTCCTGTATAGAATACAAATCAAAGCCTTTAGACTGTTTCTCAAATATACATTTCCAAGTATCTTTGGTCTTATGAGCGCATTTTAAGTATGTATCACACCATTAAAAATGGTTTTGGTAATAATCATGATTGTTTTCATATATTGCTGGTATATGATATTGGAGTAGTTCTTCTTAACATAATCTTGCTTTTCTGTGTCAAAGCAGTCTTCAAGATAAGCGATTAACATGCCATGCAAACAAACTCACTTTATGAAAATTGCAGCTTCTAGTGTCTAAGAAGATAAGGGAATAATATATGGTATATGACATGACTTCGTGACCTTTAATGTCCTTGCCACTGTTGAGACTGATATCGACTCATCTTTCGTAATTATAATAAAATAAAATAAATTTCCTAAGTTCACTAGCATATGAATACTGTTAAAGTTGAAAACATATCTACAGTTCTGCTTCTACGAAACAAAAACCATACATTTTTTGTCTCTGTTTGTTTGTTTTTGTGAAAGAATGTCCATTGCAAAGTAATGAGCAGTGATGAAGAAAGTTACCCAGTCAGATCTTTATAACATTCTAACAATACATACCATTTATAACTGTACTGACTCAAATTGTTGACAAAACTACTTCTAAGTTAATGATTCAGTCAATGGGAGAACTAAACTAACACACACTATGTATTTTTTCAGTATCACATTATATACCTAAAATATTTGTGTATTCAGACATCTACGTCACCTAAGTACAAGTGTTAAATTAAAGAGCTGCAATCTAAATAGGTTAAATGCGGTAAATCTGCTTATCGCACACTATTTTACCCAGCTATTAAACCATTATCAATCCATCTACCCATCTGCCTACAGCTATTCACTCTCTCGGACGTCTGTTCATGTTATAATCCATCCCGTCATCCATCAGTCCATACATCTATTATATCCATCCATCCGTCAAGTCATTCACTTATTTATTCATTCATTCGTCTATTCATTCATTCATTCATTCATTCATTCATTCATTCATTCATCATTCATTCATTCATTCATTCATTCATTGGTTCACTCACTCATTCATTCATTCATTAATCCTACCTCCAAACCATCCACCCATCTCTCCGTCGTTCACTGTATATTACACGTTCATTTACATTACGAATCCCTCGTGTCTCACACACTGACAAGTGCCACTGCATGTCAAATTCAGTCCAAATCAGTCCAATATGATACAATCATAAATCCCATTCCGTAACATAATAAATATAAACAAAATTAGAAATAGTTCAAATGTTGAAATATTGGAATTGAGAGTTGTCCATTGAAGAGCGGAGTCGACTGCCACGAAACGGTGAATCGTTTCTACTCGGTGCTTATCAGCTGACAAAAACTGCATGTCAGAGAAACTTTATCATTCGTTATTTCACCTTGCATACATTCAGAAATGTATGAAGAAGACCGGAGTAGAAAGAAGAAAAAGACAATTTTGTGATCAACCTTTAAGTTGTAGATCAGCGTAGGTCATCGTCGAATCTTTTCGAGCGTCACCTTAAGTAGGGTCAAGGTCAGCGTAAACCAGTCCCTTCAGTTTTACGTCTTGGCAACCAGGCGATGACACGCTCAGAGAGCATGGGCATCCGTGCTCGTTCCACAAAATATTCAAGATACCCCTAATCTGGGATTTTTCAGCAAAAAAACCCTTATTTTGAGAAATATCGGATAAAATCAGACTAAAACTACCCCCTTACTTACAAAATCCAGTAGAGGGAGACGTAATATTAGAGTCGGGTCAATGCTGAATTATGATATTGTTTTTACATAATTTATATTAACACATAAGAGTCTTGAAGAAACTGTTAACTTTGGAACAGGAGTGTCAAAAGCATAGGAAACGCACAATGAAACTTTTGGTGAAGTTTCAGTTTCTGATAGGTATTTCCTGGGATATTTCAAACCTTTGCTAGGCCAGGTTTTTGGAAACGTATCCCGTTTTCTTGATTTGATGGACCCGTGATAGGGAATAAAAAACACTCCCTTCTGCGTCAGTGATTTTAGGAACACGCATCGATACCCATTTCCCCCGACAGTGCCACCGCCGGGCTTGGCAACTCCTGCCGTCTATGAAGAGATCCTTGTTCCGCTGACTTATCCGGATCTTCGACGACTAATTGTTTATTTGTCGTCACCATGGATGTCAGTTGCAAACTTTGGCGTACGCAGCATCGGACGAGGTAGCTGAAACACTAGCTGCAGGCACTTCGTAAGGTGAATTTAGTGGCGACGAATGTACTACAGCCTGGTAAGCAGCGGGACTCATGTCTTTCAATTCTTCGTATTCTTCCCGTTCAGTGATGTTCAGTATATCCTCGTACTGCACTGTTTCCCCTGTCCTGGAATTTAAGTTGCCGGCACGGATACTTTCGCTTAATTCTCGTTCATTTTCGCGGCATACTGTGTTACCGTCAAGACGTGTCCTCCTTGTTAAGACAAAGACGACCACGATTACTATTAAGACTACAATCACAACAACGAATACAGATGCCATAATATAGATCCTTTGATCTGACAGTGTGTGGTTGGGTATTTTACTTTGTCCCTTGGTTACTGTTGAAGGTGTTAACTGAGTAGTAAAAGCTGAGGGGTAAAGAACAACGATTTTTGCGACCGTAGAGTTCAAAATGTTGCTCCCAGTACCATTGAAATACACTCTGCACTGGAAGTTACCAGCGCTGGTTTGTCCAAAATCTCTCATAGTTAAGTCATAGTCACCCTTTACATCGCCGACAACAGTAAACCTTCCTCCAGCCTTTCGATAATATTTGCTATTTTGAATAACGTCGAAATTGGTAGAAATTCGTTCAGCATTTACAAACCAATCAACGTAGAAATGCGATTCTTCAAAGTTGTCGAATCTACAAGGCAGAGTCACGTCCTGTCCATCAGCTACTCTCTGATCAGATGGCATTTGACGGAATGACGGTCTAGGGATCACAGTCAGACATCTCTGTTCAGATTCTAATATGAATGTCCCGTCGTTATAAAGAAGGCACTGGTAAAATCCATGATCATTTTTGTCAACATTTTTGACAGTAAATGTAGCTACAGTATTGCCGGAATTTGTCGTAACGCTATGCTTGGTAGGATTTTTGACGTGACCTTCATTGTTTGTAATATATGATCCATTGAATGCCCAGAAGAAAATGTAGGTAGCCCGATTTCCAAACCACCAACTTGGCATTGGAAACGAGCAGACTCACTCTGTAAAATGTCGATGTCCACAGAATGCCCATTTTCTTTGAAGTATGGTTGTCCACTCCTTGCTTCACCTAGAGCAAGCATCATCAGAACAATGCAAGTAAATAGAGAACAATTAAGTTGCTCCATAGTATTCTTACGACTTGCCTTATAGCAATCACCACAAAGTCTGACCACCGCTTATAACGAACAGGAACAGGGCGCGTTTTGAGAACAGCAGTCCGATGACTGATAGCCAGTGACTTGATTTCATCTACGTCGACACATTAGGGCAAGGTGTTGAATTTTGCTATGATGACAACGAGAGGACAGCAAGTTACTAACGATGAAGTGAAATGAAACGTCCAAGTAGGAAATGAGACGAACACAAGCTAGGAAAGATAAGGTTTCAAAATCAGTGATGACGTGATAGACTTCTTTTAGATTAATCTACTTTAAATTAGTCAAATTACGAACCAATGCGGAAATGTAAATCTTATTCACATAACCGTTGCCCAGTTCAAGTTCACATCAACCAGATATTTCATATTTTCTCTTTTGTCTACAATACTATACTCCTACAAAAATTGTGATTGTAGCAGTATAGATGTGTTGGCTTGAGGTTGAATAGGTGTGAGCTATTCGGTCATATGGTCATGCGTTTTTAGACTGCAAGTGAGGTGTGAATATTTAGCTGTAGCGTGCTCTTGGTCTTTTGATACGCTGAGCCTTATGACGTAACATATTCCCGAGTACAAAGTATTACTGAGATTGCCAGTGAATAGCGATGGTTAAATCCATGACGACAGTTTATGCCAACAAAGCCCCCATAGTAGCAAGCCATCAGGATCTAACACAGAGATTAAATTTTTGTTTGACCGAGGGCTGTGGACAACTAAAACATGCGCATGACCTACTAAACAGTTTGCGTTCAGCCCGAGAAGGACGGGGTTTAAGCCCTAGTCTGATGTACAAATTTGCATTGAGTATGCCAAGTGTAACCTATAGAAACCACGAATGACACGCGATTATCGAACAGAGAGTGCAAATTTTGTATTGAGGATGTGCTATGGGGACAGATATTCAGGCTCTGAAGTTTTGTCAATAGATTTCTGGTCTGCCAAATAAGGGGGCTCAATTTTAGCTCTTAGTGTCGGAAAACGTTTCTTAGTTTTTTTTTTCGAAATCCAACATTTTATTTTTCCTCCATAGAGTTAACACAGGGATGGCGGCCATTTTGTATTTCTATTATCGGTAAATGTATTTGATGGTTTTTTTCTCTTTAGTACCGAACTTTGATTCTCGGGAATGAGGTTTAGGTCAAAGGCAATGGATTTCGTTTACCATGTGCGTGTTCTAATTATATCCGTAAAATGATAAATGATTTCGAAAAGTCTAGGTCTTCTCGGACAAAATATTCTACAATTCATAATTTTCTAGAACAATGTAATATTCGAGGATAATGATGAGGCGTGGATGTAATCAAGAGGTGTTAAAAGACGACTTCTTTGCTAATTCGAACGTGATAGAAATACAAAATTGAGTGGCTGTTACTATACATTATGAGTATAATTTGATTTCAAGAATCAGTCGCGGTATCGTATCCTTCCAGATGTCAAATCAATTAATTCTTATCACAACAGTTTCAGCGTGTAAGGAAGAAGATAAGATTGCTGTGTACATGTGGAGATGTTAAAAAAAACGATATCAATAACGTTTTTCTTTGCCTGAACTTCCTTGTTTCCTCGTTTGTTGACAACGATGCATACATATGTTAATATTCCTGTTACCAGTTCCATGATGCTTTGCGCGCCAGGACGAGCAAGTTAAGACAGTTGTAGGCTGATGCTATCGCTGATATCCGTCGCCGATTGAAACACAAAGCACCAGACTTTTTTAACATCACGGAGTGCATTACTTGGGCTAAGTTAAGCAATATGTATACAACAAAAGTTTAGGCTCAAGTGAGCATTGGCATTGCATTGTGGGATAACCGGACAAAGATCTTTCCACAGAGCCTACCTGTACCGGGCTACAGTTCCTTCAAAGTTCTTTACAAAAGTAAATAGGCAATAGCAAAACATGCAACAAACAGACAGTGCCATCAGGAGACAAATATTTTCAGTTGATCATCATGGTTTATTTTGCATTTGACCCAAACGCCTCTGATGCGCCCTCAGACGACTACTTTGCCTATTATTAGATGTTAGGTGTTAGTTCGTCCAAAATAAAATAGGTCTGAAGAAAATCAATACGTTACATAACACGGACCGTAAAAAGCTCTCTCTCTCTCTCTCTCTCTCTCTCTCTCTCTCTCTCTCTCTCTCTCTCTCTCTCTCATCTACTGGAATTATGTAAGGCTAGTAAATCAAGACTTTGTATCGGTATTATTAGAGAGAAAGGACGACTATAAGTTATCAATACATATGTTGTACCATCGCAGGTTACCTGTTGAAAAAGAGACTGACAGACCAGGATATGGTTGTGAATGACTTTTTAGTCAATGTCATCGACATTTATTATACTTTAGAGGAAGTTCACATTTATTTTCTCGTCCACACTTCCGTGATCATTTTCACACTCAAGCATACGTGCATCTGCTGTATACTGTTGTTGTTTACATATTTTGATTTCCTGGCTATGACTGCTTTCAATACGTATAAATTGTAAAACGGAGTAAATGTTGATGAACAGATAAATATCTGACTAATGGTATTGAATAATAGCAAGGTTATTTTGGTAGACAGATTTTGTTAGGTTCCGTCAATGTTGCTCGCCATTGTCAGTGCATACAGGGCCAACTACGGCACATAGTTCGAAATGTCTGACAAGAATATAACTTAAAAATCCGAATAAGCTTGGCCGAGATATTGCAACGCTAACATAGAAACATAGAAGAAGAACGGTTAATAGGTTTAACCAAGAAAACATACTTTAAAAGTTACTGTAAACATACTTTAAAGTACTGTAAACATACTTTAAAGTTACTGTATTTTCATGTCACTACGTTGAAAGTACATTCAATTGACGGTAATTTGTTTAATTTCTTTTTGACCAAGACTTATAAGTCTTTACAGAGGCACTCCCACTTGGTAACATTTTTCAAAACACATTTTTTAATGCCAACGGTCGATATTGACGTGGCGACTGCTAGCGGATCGCGAGATATCGATAAAAACATGTCCTCAAAAAACTAAATTTTGAATTCCAGTGGCCCACCTGAATTCAGCTTCCGAACATCGAACGTTTGGCACTGGTGCCATTGTCAACTAAGCTATGGAGTACGAGTCTACGCTGACGCTGTTGTATGCCACAGTACTGCTCGCGTGAGTGATCGGTCATGCCCCGTGGGAGAAAGCTGAGTCTTACTGACTTGGCGAATAAACGGAAAACAAAGTTTGCTGTTTCCACCAGAATTCGCATAGGTGACTAGCACAGTTACGTGCGGTTGAGCGGCCGCCGCGTGGTATGCATAGACGCATACCACGCGGCGGCCGCTATGTATCGAACCACACCTGGCCACACGTAACTGTGTGGCAGACGACAAAATGTAAGCTTAGTCATCAGAGGCGGCTAATATTTTACACGTAAAAACTGATATCTATGTGGTATTGGTTAAAAATATAATAAAAACTGATTGAGAATGATGAAAACGACAAAAACTAAAAAGAAGTTTTAAAAAAACATACCTGAGGTAAAGGCATAATGCTGTATATAAAGTCTTCGCAGTGGGAGGTAAATTAATTGCGTCGTTCGAACTTATTATGGACTCCCTGGAATATCGTCAATCAGCACAACAACAAACCTTCGGGGGACTTCGGGTCATAATCAGAAACGATCGTAAAACTTCGGGATGCGAAAAATACGCTCGGGAAATGACATGTTTTTATCGATATCTCGCGATCCGCGCGCAGTCGCCACGTCAAATATCGACCGTTGGCATTTAAAAATGTGTTTTAAAAATGTACCAAATGGGAGTGCCACTTAAGCAGTTGAAAACCAAACGTTTAACAGTCGTCACAAAAAGAAAAGAAAATTCACCTTTGTTGTTTCTACATAAACTCGTAACTTGTAATGACTGTGTATATTACTTTCATTATTTGTGTTTCTCTGTCAAACCAGCGCACAGTGTGATTGAATAATGTTTGACAACATGTAATGTATCTCTTAACACATATTTTACGAGGCATGTTCCAGCCAAGAGGGCATTCTTGTGTATTTGGGGGGACTGACTTAAAAATCATAATCGGCATACTTCACCAACCAGTCTGTTTGGAGTGATATTGAAGCGCCGACTTCAGCCAATAGATCATCCGTGGAAAGTTCGAATGTTGTATTGAACCTATCACTATTCCAAATACTCGCTTCGTCTTTTCCGACACTTTGTCCGTCGCATGATCCATTTGTCACTTTATCTTCGAGGACTCCCAGGTTTCCGCCCGGTTCTGCATCGGCAGGTGCAATAATGTGCAATTCGGCGTAGGTTTTGCCAGTTGTAGCACCGGTGTCGTCATCGTCGTCATACGGCAGCGATAGCGCGGACAACGTATCCAAAGACGACCCATATCTCACACGAAACATTCTTGAACACGAATCCGATGCTTCGCCGTTCGCGACATCCGTGCAACGCTGTACTTTACCACGTTCTGTTTCTGCGGCATCGGTCACCGTTGTCGGGTTGTCACTGCCTTGGTCAGGTTTACTCTGAGCTCCGTGTTCTTCGTCAAGTTTTCTTACACTCTCATGTCGACGTACTCTCCTAAAAACAACGAAGACGACAGCAAAAAGCACCACACCTACAATGAAGACAGCGAGAAATAATATCATGAAGTACAGGAAACGTACGACTGGTTCGCCGGTGTCTTGTAGCTGTAAACTTTTTGGCTTCGATGGTTCTATGGCGAACGATTTTAACGTGGCAACAGTCGGAGCAGTGTCTGAGTTACGAGAATTGCCTGTCCCAGCCTTTACTTGTTCAGCAGTACTTGTCAGGGTAGATGGCGTTGTTTTCGTTCTCGTCCTTTCGTCTTTCATTACTGTTGTTTGTGCAGTCTCGCTCTGGAACGATGAGGTCATCGCACTGCTAGTCATGGGAGCCTCCCTCCGCACTTTCTTGCTGGACTTCCTTTTAGAAACTTGTCGTTTTTCAATTGACCTTTGACCTGCCAAACGGTTTCGGGGACTCAAAACGACGGGCCCCTTAATGGCGAACATAATAAAACTACCATCACCACTTGTCGTCAGGTTCCATTTATTCTGAGCGGGTGATCCCCTTTTATCCAATATGTTAAATTTCCGCTGTCCATGAAGAATCTTTTTAACTTTTGTGGGTTCCGTTTCACGGTTAGCCTTACGCGTTCCTTTGACTATGTCATCTCTGCCGGTACGATAGTGGTGTTTAACTGTCAATGGAAGCCACCCTGGATGGTTGTTGTGAGGCGGAAAGAGGACGAGGATGTTTGCAATTTGCGATTTCAAAAGAGAACTGGCGCTTTTCAATGGAAACACGCCGCACTGGCAGCTCGTCTTTCTAGTTTTAGTCTGTGTTAAGTCGTTCACGCCAGAATAATCATGCCAAAGAATCGTCCGTTCTTCTCCAGTGTCGAACAGACTCAGTTTTGTGATTTCATGACCCCTAGAAAATTCTGTATCAATGCGGAACCAACTGCCGTGGAAGTGTTTGTCATCCAAATTGTCGAGTTGACAGCGTAATATGACACTTTGCCTATCTACTGATTTTGGTCTGAAACGAAATGACGGTCTTCGACTAACAGGGAGATGTCCGACCCTTCTCAGAAAACATTTGTAAATACCTTCGTCGGTTTTGTCGACATGTTTCACTGTAAACATTTCGCTCCAGACAATACCACGGGACGTGATAATAACGATGAATTTTGCGGCGTTCTTGACGTTGCCATTTCGTTGTGTCAAGGGAGATTCCGTTGTCCCCCGCTGTAGAATATCTTCCACATCGGGTGGAAAGCCATCGAACCGACGGGTCAAACTGACATCGTCGCCCTCAACCACTGTGACGTCAGTCGGCTGTCCGCTTCGCAGAAAGTATGGCACCGCCGCGGCAGTGAAGTCCAAACCGCCGAGTGAAAACACCAAAAGCAGCGACAGTTTCAAAAATTGGTTCATCGTGACAACAATCTATGCTGGTACTGTTAGCGACAATATGCAGAAATGGATGCAAAGTTTCTCTATCGTACTTTTGCATTTTTTACTGACACATCAAATCTACTCAAAAAGTAATGGGCTTTGTTTATGGATCCGAAACAACGAAAAGAAAAGAGAGCAATATGAAGGAAATAGATAAGACTCTCTGACACAACTCATGAAAGCAATGTTATAAATAGATGTATACCGTAATATAATACGTTAAGACAATCACTCGTGCCCCCGCTCTCATTTAAATGTCTCGCAACCGCAACACATTCGAATTTTATTGATAATTCAGCGCACATTGACGCAGGGACGGGGTTTTCGTCAATAAAAATGTCTTCTAAACATCAAGTTTTTTATATGAATATTCAAATACTGCATACATCCGGGAGCTACGGAATATTCAGACTCTATTTTGGCGTGTAAGTACGATAACATGTACATTCGGACACTGTAAACTCTACCAATAAAATTTCAGCTGAAGGATTCATCGCAAATTTTCTAACTGTTATATACAATGTATGTCCTTAACTCATTCACTTTCTGTGTTTTGTACTCTTTTCTCATGTGTTAACCGCAGTACACGTGCTGGAAATGTGCGTTAGATGAACAAAATAGAATGGCACAGATTTGAAGTCTGTTCTCAAGTTGCCTTTCATGCAAACAAAGGGGAGGGATTTCCCTTTATTTTACTCCCACTTATGAATTTGAAATAATAAGAGACTCCATCGAATTTCCCCGTTTTTCATTATTTTCATTGCTAATTTAAAAACTGAAGCAATAATGAAATATGTTATACGAGCTTAACACCAAACAAAATCGAATAAACATCGAAGGGATGACCATCATAGTGATAATGCAAAATATATGACAAAGATGATTAACTTGTTATTTGACGATGTAGATAAAAAAAACACATAAATGAATTAACGAAATATTTTGTGAGGTCCTTGTTCAGTTTTGGTTCTTAAGTCAGTACAAGTTTATTTAGTTTTACACGTTGCGCTAGCACTACCTCATTGCCGGGACAGAAACGAAGAAATACAACTGTCGAATAGTGAGATGGTTTAACGAGCGTTATGAATCCAGGTGATTGACGGAATGATCCTTATTGTACCACCTTCCTCTTTTAATCGCCGCCATACTTTTTTCTGCATTTGCGAATACGGGTCTAAAGAAGGGTTAAGAGTTATTCATCGCTTCCATCGTCACCTCGTTATATGTTGTGAAACCACCCCTTCGGTATTTATTTATTCAACAATTACGAGTGTTTAAAGGTCGACACTTATACACAATTCGCACATCTACACCTTTAAACAAAATTGACGCAATTGTGATTGAGTGGCTTCAACATTTTATTTCTTCTTTACCATGTATCCGGTTAATGTTTCAGAGTTGACAGCTTAAAAAGACTTCTTATGCTGTGCCATGCACTTGATTTATATATAGCCGTATGTATCTATCTGTAGAGTAATTTCTTGAAATTCAATAAAAATATTAATGCTATTTAATTTCCCGATAAGTGAATTTTATATTTTATGCTGGTTGTAATTACGTTCAATGCCAGAATCAACTCTTATGTTTTACCTATTTGGTTGGGTATACTATATTTGCCACTATGGGTAATTTAAAACGAAAATGGAAAACGAAAAAACTCTTTACATTTTATATTTGAGATTTCATGAGATCCGAATATGATATTCACCTGTTCCTTGCAATGATCATGATTTTGTTCTTTACTAGATTGATCTTTGCTTGAACGGTATCTGGTACGCAACAAAATATGTGCTTAATATTGATTGTTCTATTGTTAGAGGTAAAAGTACTGTTGTTTGTAACATTACCTTAATTGATACAACTATGTTTCAAATTTAGTCATTGCATTATTCACATTTTAAGACGGACTGAGAAATGTATTTTATGAAAGCATAATAATAAAAAAATTTAACTATGTTTGATAGTACGTATTAAAGGGAGGGTATCGTCGGAACTCTGCTCAAAAGTTGCCTGGGACGCCTACGACCGATGTAAACACTGTATCGAGGGTACATTGGCGATTGATGAAAGTTAAACATGTTTGTTGACAATGAATATTTTAAAATTAAAATGTTGCAGCTATGTGTATGTGGTGCAATATATATCACGGGTGAAATACACTGTTTCAAAACAAAAAAGTCGCACACGCGCAGTTCCGACGACAACCTCCCTTTAAGTAATTCTGACCCTCGGCGCTTTCGTGTACACAATTGCAACACCATTCTATCTTATAATTTGAGACAGAGCTAATGAATTGATTTGCGATATTGCCTTCCTGTTTTCCGAAAATTATTTATCTCTGCGCAAACAATGGTTTAATTGTTTTGCTTATGATTACATTTATTTCATATCGAAATAATGCTTGCCTTCGTATTTGGCTGAACAGCTCCAAGATTTAAGTTGGGCTTGTGCGTTAAACATTTTCCTAAATTTGATGCAATTTAAAGTAAAAACATACTATGATAAACGCCCTTCTTCAAGTTCGCCTTTAAGAATGTTTTCGTCAATCCGGAAACATAATGAATGTATTTGACAGGAGTGCAATGTCGGTCAACAGAAAGCGAAATACAAGATACTCTAATGCTCAACACTTCAAGAAGAGAGACAATTCAAAGTTATCGTTTAGCATTGAGTAATGTGATTATGCTTTCTGAAAACTTTTCAATCTAAGTTTTGGTCGTTTTTTAAAGCAGACGGGGCTACCGTAATATAAATGTTTGGAACGTCGCCTTTATTCGTACCGATTTGCTATCAAGCAAATTGCGCAGAGAATTGCAAATTTTGAGAACCCAATTCCGAGGGCACCGAGTTATAAGCCACCATTTCATATTGTATTATTCTGTCGCTTGTTTCAAGAACCATTATGTGATGAACTAACTGGAGACATTAAAACTGACTCTTCTTGCTTTTCTTCGCTTTTCCCTGGCAGTTCTTCAGTCGGATTCGTGTCTACGCCGTCATTCTGCGAATTATTAGCAGGTTCTGCTTGGCCTTGGTTTTCTTCATCAATCGTGGCTTCAAACTCCGACAGCTAAGTGCTTGTCTTTCTAGAGTCGACACAGAGAACGGCAATAGCTACTGAAACGGCCATCAATAAAAGAGCTAAGTGCTAAGTGCTAACTGCTAAGTTTGTCAGCTGGTGGTAACGGTGTCAGGCGTCCCTTTGCAACTGAAATCGTAAATGCAGAGGGCGCTGTTGTTTTAAATTCGCGTTCAGTCGTGTGAGGTGGCAAACGCCAAATAAATGTTGTCATTGGCGTTGATTGAGTGTGAACAGGGCCAATAGTACAATGTCGTTGATTCAAAATAGCGAACCCTTTCATGACGCATAATATGTACTTTCCATCGTCTTGTACTTTCCCATTCCATCTCATCTTCCCGACATAAAGACTATCTGATTCTTCATGAGTACCATTGTCTGTCTTTACCATCTTTCACCCACTCGAAATACAATGGGGCGTTGCCACCTTGAGCCCAACACGTCGCTTCGATTACTTCACCTTCAACATACAAGTTGTTGATATTTGACGAATTGCACTTCGGATATAACATCTCAGGCGGGTATTGAACCGTAATTATGGCAGTACGAGATTGTAATATAGGTTTCTTGTAAACTGTTGTGAAGACTTTACACTGAAATTTTCCGCTTATTTCTCTACTTATATTATTAATGTTCAAGTCAAAATTTTCTATTCCACTGTTTCTTTGAATTTTTAGGCTATCGTAATAGGATTTGTCGGATTTGATGATGGCACGGTCTTTAGAAATTATTTTTCTTTGTCTTAACCACTTCACTTTATATGCAACGTTGTACCTCTCAACAGTGCAGCCTAATGTCAAATTTTGTCATTCAACAACAGTTAGGTCTGACGGCTGTCGTCGAAAAGCAGGTATTGGAATGACGTCGACGTATGCCTCTTCTGACAACATCAAAAAACGCTGATGTTCGTACAGAACACACCTATAAAATCCTTTATCAGTATACTCAGCGCGCGTTACATTAAATAAAAATACGGCTTCAATCAGCGAAGAGTCGCCAGGTAGTGTTCGATATCTGGCAGCGTATCGCGGAACGCTGCTGTCTATAATAAACTCGCGGTCAAGCATCCATATATATAATATATATATATATATATATATATATATATATATATATATATATATATATATATATATATATATATATATATATATATATATTTGACGTATCCGTCTTTTGTTCTCTTGTCTTTCACACACCACAGTACAAATGGTGAAAATGTAAAGATTTGTTTGAGAGAAAAAGAAAAATTTGAATTTTGTTTTCAATTTGCCAGTGGGGGTTCCCTGTATTTTACTCCAACTCATGAATCTGCAGACAAAATATACTTCATCGAATTCAAAAAATTTCATTTCATTCTCTGCTAAAACTCTCCGTGCATGGTAAATCGGCTTGACATAAAAAGTCGAGTGAACATAGTGATTATGCCAAATTAAATATGACAAAGACAACCTGTTATGTGACAATGTAGATAAAACAAAACAAAACAAATGAATTAACGAAATATTATGTGTGAAGGGTACTTAATCGCTTGTGTCGTCATCTCTTATGTTTTGGAAAACTATACTGTAATAAAATGTCCATTTGGCATATATTTATTCGATCAATTACGAGTGTTTAAAGGAAGACAAATACACACATTCACATCTACACCTGTAAACAAAATTGACATAATCAGATTGAGTGGCATCAACATTTATTTTTTCTTTACCATTTGTCCGGTTAATTTTTCAAAGTCAATATCTCAAAAAAGACTTCTAATACTGTGCAATGCACTTGGTTACATATAGCAATATGTAGTTATCTGTATAGTAATTTCTTGAAATTTAATAACAAAGCTACATACTTCCCGATTAGCGAATTTTACTTTAAGATGGTTGTAATTAGACTTTAAATGCCAGAATCAACTCTTACTTTTTAGCTTGGTGGGTACTATATTTGTCATCTCGGGTAATTCAAAACAGTAATGGAAAAAAAAGAACTCTTTTCTCTTACATTTGTGATTTCATGAAAACCCGAATATGATGTTTTCCTCTTCCTTGGCAATGATTATGATTTTGTTCTTTGCTATATTGATCTTTGCAGGAACGGGATATGGCATGCAAAAAAAATATCTGATTAAAAATTTCATTCTCCTATTGGTCCAGGAATAGTACTATTGTTTGTAACGTTACTTTCAACTACATTCCGATTATAGAAACTGCATTAATCAAATGTTAAGAAGGGCAAGAAACGTATTTAATGAAAGCAGATTAATCACAGATTTAAACTTTGTTTAATTGTATGTATTAATTCTGGCCCGCGGCGCTTACATGTACAAAATGACAATAATTACCATTTTATAATAGAGAGCTAATCAGTTGATTCGCAATATCATCTTCCTATCTGAAAATTATTGAGTATTTTTTCTTCGAATACATTTATTTCATATCAAAATACAGCTTTCCTTCGTATTTGGCTGAACGGCTGCACAATCTAAGTTGGGTTTGTGAGCAGGAAATTTTCCCAGATCTGATTCAGTTTAAAGTAACAGCATACAATGATAAAATTCCCTACTGCCAGTGTGCCGTTAAAACTTTCAGTCCCCCAAATCGGGAAACATAAATGTATTTGACAGGAGTGCATATATGAGTCAACAGAAAGCGACATATGGGATACTATAGTAAACACTTCAAGAAGCAAGAGAATTCAAAGTGATGCTTTTAACACTGAGTAATACGATTACGCTTTCCATGTAAGTCTTGGTCATGTTTTTAAGCAGAAACATTTGCCAGGCGGAACCCCCTCTGATGGAGGTATTATAGCGTAAACAACTCCAATTCCATCCAGAGATCTCCTTCCATTTAAACGATGAATAGTTTGTAGCAAGGTAACATGTATGGTTGAAAAGCCGTTTTTTGGTGACAATAGATCTCCTTCTATTAAAATGATGAATCGTTTGCAGCAAGGTATTATGTATGGTTACAAAGTTGTTTTTGTGACAATATGCTATTAGGCTAATGCGTTCGAAGAGCATTGCAGATTTTTCAATATGTAACTTAGGCTTTGTTTGGATCCCGATAGCACTGAGTTAAGCCATGTTTCCATATTGTATTATTCTGTCACTTTTTGAAAAATCATGTTTGTAGTTAACTGGAGGTATTTTACACTGACTCTTCTCGGTTTTCTTCACTTTTTTCTGGCAGTTCTTCTGTCGGATTCGTGTCTACGCCTGCATTCTGCGAATTATTAGCAGGTTTTGCTTGGCCTTGGTTTCCGTCATCAATCGTGGCTTCAAACGCCGACTGCTCGGTGCTTGTCTTTCTAGAGTCTACATAGAGAACGACAATAGCTACTACAACGGCCATCAATATAATAGCTAACGCGATGGTTGCATACATTATACGACTGGCAAGTTTGTCCGCTGGTGGTAACGGAATCAGGCTTACCTTCGCAAATGAAAACGTAAATGCAGAGGGCGCTATTGCTTTAAATTCACTGTTAGTCGTGTGAGAAGGTGGCGAATGCTCTGTGGGGCCCCGCTTGTCTGTGATGAAGTTAGTAGAAGGCCAAGTTGCCATTTTAGTACCACCTGCTAAAGCTTCAGATGTTTTTGAGTAGCCCTCTGTCGATATAAATGTGCTCACTTGCGTTGATTGAATGTGAATGGGGCCAATAGTACACTGTCGTTCATTCAAGATAGCGAATCCTTTCATGGCGCACGATATGTACTTTCCATCGTCTTGTGCTGTCAAATTCCATCTCATCTTCCCAACATATAGAATATCTAATTCTGCAAGAGTACCATTGTCTGTCTTACCATCTTTCGTCCACTCAAAATACACCGGGGAGTTGCCACCTTGTGCCAACACATTGCTTCGATTACTTCGCCTTCAACAAACGAATTGTTGATATTTGACGAATTGCATTTTGGATATAACATCTCAGGCGGGTATCGGACTATAATTTCTGGCAGTATGAGATCGTAATGTTGGTTTCTTGTAACCCGCTGTGAAGACTTTGCACTGAAATTTTCCGCTTATTTCTCTACTTACATTGCTTATGTGCAAATCAAAAATTCCGCTTCCATTCTTTCCTTGAATTGTGAGGCTATCGTAATAGGATTCGTTGGTTTTGAAGATAGTATGATCTTCAGAAATAATGTGACCACGTCTAAACCATTTCACAATATATGCACCGGTATAGCTTTCCAGAGTGCAGCCCAATGTCACACTTTGTCCTTCAGCGACAGTTTGGTCTAACGGCTGTCGACGAAAAGCTGGTTTTGGAATGACACTGACGAATCCCTCTTCCGATATCAACAAATTGCCTTTCGTGTTGTACAGATCACACCTATAAAATCCTTGGTCAGTATTCTCAGCACGCGTTACATTAAATGAATAAACAGCTGCCATCATTGAAGAGTCGCGAGGTAGTGGTCTACAAATTGTGGCGAATCGCCGAACGCTGCTCTCTTCGATAAACCCGGTTTTTGACAACCAGTATGCTACATATTCATTCACACGATCACGAAGTAGACCAGTTACACGACATTCCAACTCAAGAGTCTCTCCCTGTAACACGGTGACATTAGAAGGTTGGCCATCGTTAGTAAAACGTACCGCAGCCATAACACCCGGATTTATCACCAGTTTCAAAACAATCAGATAGAATATGAAGGAGTTTGAAGAATTCATTTTGGCGAGTGACAAATAAGGAAGCCTCTCAGTCTGTGCAGCAACGAGACTCCCTGTAGCACCAAAGACAGATTTTTCAGACGCTATACTTTGTCATACAATACAATCCTTTGAAAACGTATTATATTACTTGTATGCAGTGTTGAGAGCAGGAACAAAATTAAAAAGGAAACAGAAATGAACAGTTTATGAAGATAAAGTATAACTCGATATTTCGGCTGTGTTGCCGGGTGCAGATGTAAAACTCAGGTGACAGTAGTACTTATCGTCGACAACCATATCTATTTTCGGTACAATCGTCCAAGTTAAGTCTCGATATCGATGCAATCATTTACTCAAAACATAAACTTACCTTGAGCACTTTTAACTTATAGTGATAATTTTCTGAATACAATTGTGTCCGATGCTATCATACATAATGTATTGATAGGCAGGTAAATTGTGTTCAACGCAGGTCCAGATTTAAGTCGAAATCATCTACGCTTGTGTGTAACAGGGGTATTTCACTTCAATAAGACTTTTGAATTTTTTGAAATTGACACATATAAAGATTAATCTTAATGCATAAGACGCTCCGTGACTCGAAATATACTCATTCTCATATGCAATCTTCGATATTATTTTGTGATACGTCAGAATGTCGTTTACTTTTTCCTTTGCATTTATAGCAGTTGTAGAGCGTCTGATAATGAACAATGCCACCAGGTAGAGGCCAGGGAATGAGATGATGGCTTTGCTTTTATTTTACGCAGATAACCACGACATTCATATACCGTGCATTTTTTAACTATGACGTATTAATTTCAATATTGTTAGCAGTGTCCATATTTACTCGTCTTCTGCCATTATTTTATAAAAGACATAATCGTCGACTGTCCACTCAGACATTTTAATTTTACCTACTTCCGAACTTTTCCTGTGAATGACTTCCCACAGCTCTTCATTGCAACCTTTATTTAATTTATTATTATATTCGATAGACTTACTCCCACTGTATCTGCGGTCTTGAGAGCTTTGCTCTTCATTATTCGTCCAATTTACTATTTTCGTCCGCTCAAAATACGTACACACTGGAGCACTACCATAACATGTTGACTCAAAAACGTCACTTTCAACATACGGATTTTTGATATTTGATGAATTGCGTTTCAGATATACAGTATCTGAGCGTATCGGACCGTAACTCTGAGAGCGTGTCCCTGAAATAAGGGTTGTTGTCACCATTTGAAAACACTTTGTACTTTAAGTTTCCGCATATTTCTTGACCTATATTATTGGTCAGCAAGTCAAAATTGCTGGACTTACATTGTCTCCTTGAATTGTCATGTGATTTATATGAGATTTGTTGATTTCAATGATACTGTAAACTGAGAATTATTTGAAATTTCTATACCACTTCTCGTTGTTTATAATCGACACAGTTCGCAAAGGTGCAGCCCATAGTCACATTTTTCTTCCAGCACCAGTTGAACTTGATGGCTGTCTTCGAAAATAAAATCTTGTAATACCTCCTTGACACCAACACTTCTTTCTCTCTCTTTCACTTAACATAAATATATCTTCAGTCAGTATTCTCGACACGTGCGTTTTAGCATTGAAATATGTATTGGCTTGAATCGATCAACAAATGCAAAAATGGTCCCAAAGCCAACGGTCACTCAATGTATCGACTGTCGCTATATGCATATAACTGTTATTAATTACCAAGAACATAAAAGATAGTTCAAATTCAGCAATACGGTGAGTTTTACAACACCAATGACCAGATTTTCATTGTACATTCTCTTCTTGAAACGATGACATTATATGGTTCACCATCACTAGAAAAATGCATCACAGCTCTGAAAGTCGAAATTGATCAACAGTGTATCAAAATAATGGAGCTTCAAGATTTCATTTTTCCCGCAAAAGAAAAAAGGTGCCATCAATTGATGCAGTAATAAGATTGCTGCCTACCACCAAAACATATTTCAATGTCAACAAAGCTTTGTCACACAACGAAATTTTCGGAAGATGTCTCAAATGGCAGTTTTAAAACAGGAAAAGAACTCAATAGGAAACAGAAATAAATAGACAAGGAAGATAACTTTTACGATAATCCGACCTTTTGGATTTATTTTCTTTTGCAGATCTATAGTCTGTTACATTGTTGATGCAAATGGCATGTATTTAGACGATCTCGATAAAATATTTTTGTTCGAAAACATGAACTTGTCACAAGCAATACACTCTCAATATTTACTTTTATAGGGGAAGTGTTGCGCATAAGGGGACCTAATTATCATCATACATGCTGTTGTGCTGTTGACTTAATTGTTGAAAATATAATTTTTGACTTAAGTCAAAGCAATCGGCAGTCGCGTGAGTACTGCAGCCTGGCAAAACAACTAGTTTAAGATATTTTTCCGTGTAATCTTCCTTTCAATATATACCTCTTATGTGTTCTGTTGGTATTATAGAGGAATTATTGAATTGCCGTTCTTTCTCTTAGAAGTGAAAGTGATTGTCCGCCATTGGATTATTGACAAGTTCTATGTGTTGTTGTTGTTGTTGTTTCTTATTCCTCCTTTGAAAAGAAGAGTTACAGCAACATAAAATTTACATTCTAAGAGTCATAACAGTTATATCAGAGAGAAAAATGAAACTAATTAACGCAAAAATATTGTCTGAAAAAAATTCCAGGGAAGTTTTTACGAGAAACGTACTTTCCTCAGAGCTGAAATCGTTAATGATATATTCGTTTCCAAGCATTGCTGAAACAAAATAATCATCACTGAGGTCATTAAGGAAAACTGTAAAGTGCACACTTGTGTTGTTAATCAACTTAGACCAAAGATCGATCCTTTGTTGTTCTGTTTCTGTGCAGGCTACAGCAGAATGGATAAGCAAATTATTCGTGTCTTCCTCACATTTTGGACAATGTATTATTTCGAAATTTGCAAGGATCTGTAAAATATGCATCGCAGTATCTTTGAAGAAAGAAAACAATTTTGCAAAGCCAAATAAGAAAAGTGGTTCAACTTTGGATGCACAGTATGAAAGAAATCAAATTTCCTTTTACTTTCAAGTGTGGCCTTCCGCACGACATTTTCTCTTTCATACACAGTGTCTTTAACTATTAATTTCCAGGTTGCTTTGTTAGGAAAGAATCCTGACAAATAGAATTCTTCCAGAAAAAAATAACAGGTCATATTTTGCTAAAATACGTAACACATCAGGAATAAAGCCTCTTTGACTTTCAATGACTGATAGTTTGAATTCAAAAAGACGATTTAGGAAGACCTTTTTGCACAAAGCAGAGTTACTAAGACGACACAATGTTCCAAAAAATCTTAATTTACATAAATCTAAGTGTGCTTCCATTGAGTACAGGCCAATCGTACTTATAGCAACGTCCGACGAAGTTCTTGTCGGTAAACCTTGTATTATATTTGCAGCATATCGCTGGCACCGTTCTAACATTAAAATTTCAGTATCATTGACTCTCCAAAGTTTACACATTTTGTTTTCAAACCTCTGCACCAATGATAGGATTAATCCCATTTGGTCCAACACCAGAGCTACGCAGAGAATTAATAATGGATCTGGCTTTTTTACATGCAGAAACTGTCCTATCTAAAGATGACAAAGTACTATTGAATTGCATGCCAACAGTGGTAATGAAGTCAGTTTCTTGTATTGCCTCGTTATTTAGAAACACAGCACATGCATAGGTCTACTTTGTGTTCAGATGTCTTTTCTCCGAAAATAATAAGACGGCTCTTACTTGTTGAGAGTTTCAGTCTCCAAAGGGAACAAAAATTACTAACAATATTAACATGTTTTGGCAACTGGAACGAGTAGGTGTCAAAATTGAAATATCATCAGCAAGTGCAGGTGCGCCTACAAACGATGAACCGATAAAACAACCGACTTTACTGGACTCAAGCTCAGTAAATAAATCATTGATGAAAATAAGGAATAATGCAGTAGAGAGTACACTACCCTGTCGAATTCCCTGCAGTATTGGGAAGTTTCTGAAGTACATGTACCCACGACAATTTTGCAATGTTGACCATGAAACATAGTACGTAATATCCTCCAAAGTTTCGAGTTAATTCCTACATTAACATATAACTTTGTGAAAAGGCCATTCCACCACACAGAATCGAAGGCTTTGTGAATGTCCAGACTGCACATGTACACTTTGCTATGGCGTTCAATGTGATGAAGGATGGTTTCCTGAATACAAAACGCAGTAGTGATATTACTTAGACCAGGTTGGTGGCCTGCTTGAAGTGGGTGGGGAATCTGTCTTTTCAAAAGCCATGGTTGTAAACGTTGAAAGATGCATAATTCAAAGAGCTTTTGTAATGATGGCGTAAGCGAGATCCCCCGGTAATTATTAATATCATACTTGTCTTTGTTGCCACCTTTGAAAATCGGGATGAGATAAGCACATTTGAAAGTACAAGGGATATATTCAATATCTATCATTGCATTAAACAGATGTAGCAGACATTTTTGTAGCGTGGGTCCACCGAAAATACTAACTGCACAGATTCTAATTTTCATGCATAGTCACATCATTAGACAGTAGACTATTTTATTTTGATGGAATACAGGTGCAGTTTCTTTTAATTTAAAGATACGTTAGAAGACCATTAGTATCTTCTGTGACTAACTTAAAAGTGTCTCGCCGAAAAGAACATTTTACCGGATATTTCCATTCAAAACAGCGAGCCCACATCGCTGATGCAAAATGGATGTCCGTCTAATCTCTATTTAGCGACGCAAAATATGATTGGCTAAGTCGTTCATGATTAATGATGACGCCGTTCTAAAATTACAAAATAAGTGTAATGTTACTGCAGTCACAGGAACTATTCACAAAATTAAGAAAGACGTTACAAGTGAATAAAGTGGTTTAAAGCCCCGCTCAATTATCAGATATATAAATATTATTTACTTGATGAAATATTCAATGGAAACAAAAGAATGGCAAAATGTCAATAGGCTGTCGACACATTTGCTAATGCGAGAACCTGGGATTGAGAAGGGTGCCTTTAAAGTTATTCACAGCTACCAGTGATGACTTTGGCACTCTATTCCGAATGTACACCCGTGGCCACTTTATTGCTGATATGGCCCAGTTGATGCAAACTGAGATTCTGTTTGTATGAAAAAAACGGACGGTGTAATAAATTAAAGCTTCACTATCGGCACCCGTTGTCAGGATGAAGATAACGTTTACTACAGCAGACGTCTGAGTAATCAACACACCAAGTTATATGTACATGATTGTACTAGGTATTTACCAAACAACTTAGCTGAGTAGTTTGCTATAAGGACCTGACGATAAACAAGAGTCTGTTTTATCGTCTCAAGACTGATAAGGAATCCACTAAACTCTGAAGGTATCTCCTGCACTGAGTAAATTGAAATGCCTATACTGGAAAGTTTTGAAGGGGGAATAAAATATTGTAGAGTGTCAAACATGATATGCTGTAGTCATTTTTGTCCTGTCCTTCCTTTGACCTTTAGTGTTTTTGCAACAAATTTTGTTTACACTCTTCAATATTTCATTCCCCTTTCAAAAGTTTCCAATTACCTTGGTGCTTGTCGAAATGGTTTGTTGTAGTTCTCTATCGCAGGTTCAGGCAAATCTTGTCCCAGGGGTTCTGATAGTAAAATCATTATCACGCCTGACACATGGTAGAGTAACCGTTTTATCACCCTTTTACAGACAGAAATTCGTATTGCACCAGACAGGCTAGATCAACAATAAAGTAGCCACGGTTGTAAATAATTATAGCTCTGTGCACGTTTTCGTCGACGTCAATTAAAATGCAATGTATATTTATGAAAAAAATTAACAACTCTTTCTTGATACTGTTGTCATCCTTTGTATATCTGTCTCTAGAACTTATTCGGTAATTTTAGCTGCAATATTGTGAATTCATGGAACTGCTTAACGTTTGTTAAATTCCTTTACCTGTAGCATTATCTATATTAAAGCGTTCTCGGCCAAAGTTTTGTCAAAAGATGAATAATCAAATGGTACATTTACATTTATTTCATTAATTCCGAATACTCTGCACCATTGATGTCTCATAGTGATCGACATCTTCACCGTTGATTACATTTTTGTTATAGCCATCGTGTCATCGCTAGGTTTAGCTGTCCGTTGTGCTTTGGTCCTCTTCCTCGCCCAGACACAAGTGATATTATTTCCGACGATAAATAAAATTACAGCAAGAGGTATTGTGATATGAATAAAACTTGTTCTGGACTCTTCTCTTGCTTTATACACACAATTCATATTTTTCGTAATGCTATTGTAATCCCTTTAGATTGAGATAGAAAACATTCAGTTTGCTAGGTAATGTTTGGTTCGCTGGTCACTATTGTCAAATGATTTAAAGTAGTTATTGCATCGTTTACTGGTGGAACAATAGCCGTTTCTTCTTTTTTCAGCGTGTAGTACGCTTTAAGGACCAATAGCACCTTATCGTTCATTCAAAATAGCGAACCCTTTCATTACGCACGATATGTACTTTCCATCGTCTTGTACTGTCAATTCCTTCTCATCTTCCCAACACAGAGAATATCTAATTTTTCAAGAGTAACATTGTCTATTTTACCAACTTTCGTCCATTCAAAATACACAGGAGCGTTACCACCCCGTGCTCAGCACGTTGTTTCAAATTCATTGCGTTCATTAAACGAATTGTTGATATTTGTCGGATTGCATTGTGGATATAACATGTCGGGTGGGTATCGGACGGTAATTCTGACTGTACGAGATTGTAATATTGCGCTCATCTAACCCTTTGTGAAGACTTTGCACTGAAATTTTCCCTTGATTTCTTTACTTAAATAGTTAATGTGCAAGTCAACATTTCCGCTTTCATTGGTTTGCTTGAATTGTAAGGCTATGGCGCCGGGATTCGTCGGTCTCAATGATAGTATGATCTTCAGAAATAAAGTGCCTACGTTTAAACCATTTCGCGTTATATGCACCGAAGTAGTGCAACCCAATATCACATTTTATCCTTCGGCACCACTTCGAGCTGACGGCTGTCGTCGAAAAGAAAGTCTGGGTATCACTCGGACGAATACCTTTTCTGATTTCAAAAGACTGTGTCGATCGTTGTACATAATACACCCATGAAATCCTTCGTCAGTGTTATGTTAACTGAATAAACTGCTGTCACCATAGAAGGATCGTCAGGTATTGGTTCATATCATGTAGCAAATCGCTCTCTCCGATAAACCCGTTATTGACAGCTACTATGAAACACATTCGTTCTCACGTTCACGATGCAGACCAGTTACACGACATTCCAGCTCAAGAGTCTCTTCCGGCAAGATGGTGACATTAGAAGGTTTTGCCATCACTAGTAAAACATACCTCAGCCATAACACTCGGATTTATCGCAAGTTTCAAAACAATCAGATAAAATACGAAGGGTTTTGAAGAAGTCATTTTGGCGAGTGACAAATGAGGAAACATCTCAGTCTGCGCAGTAGTGAGAGTCCCTGTAGCACCAAATACATATTTCTCACGCAGCATACTTTGTCATACAATACTATGAAAAACCGTATCAAATAACATTCATGCCTTCGTGTAGGAATAAACTTTAAAAGGAAACAGAAATGAACGGTTAATTATGATAAACTTTAACTCGATATTTGGGATTTTTGTTTTGTGCAGATGTAATACACACGGGAAGGCTGTTCTCTTCATTGATAACCGTATCAATACGGAACCAGAAACGTCAAGTTAGTCTCGATATCGATGTAATCATTTACTCAAAAACTTAAACTCAACTTACAGTGAAAGTTTGCTGCCTATCAATGTGTCCAGTACTAAAATACAGATTGATACGCAGTTAAATTGTATTTAACGCAATTTTCGACATGCGCCGAAATCATTATGTGTAACAGGGGGTAACTCATTACTGTAAGACTTTCTAAATGTCTCACATGAAGATTCATACATAAGGCCTTGGACGACTTGATATAGACTGAATGTCACTTGCTATCTTTGCTATTATTAAGTGGTGTGTCAAAGGTCGTTTACTTTTTACTTCACACTTACTAACAGCTGTAAGCAAGGCAATAAGATGATAGAGTGGCTATTTGAGACCGTCTAATCACGCACTACATCAGCATTACATCAGCATGTACAGGTTAGGGAATGAAATGATCGCTTTGCCTTTATTGTATGCAGATAGCCAGCACTTCTATATGATGTGATGAATCCTTTTCCTTTTAATTCTAATTCCTCATAGCATTGACAACGTGTGCCCAACATATTATCTCAACAACTTCACCTTCGACATACGAATTGTTGACGTAGGACAACTTGCATTCAGGAGTTGCCATCTGCGCGTAATGGACCATAATTCTGACAGCACGTGACTTTACTTGTCACTATTTGTCACTATTTGCAAACATTTTGCACTGAAACTTTTCGCCTGCTTATATTGCTGTTGAGTAATCAAAACGTCCACTTTGATTGTCTCCCTGAATTTTCGTTTGATTGGTTTCATTTTAATGAGTCCGGCGCCCTAACCACTCCCCCACGAGCAAGTTATTTTCATCAACGGTTGGACTTGATCGCTGTCTTCGAAATGAAAATCGTATAATCACTTTAGCGAATACCTCCTTCGACACAAATACTTCTTCTCCTCTCATGTTCACAAAACAGAAATATAAACTTTAGTTTAGTATTCTCAGTACTTTTAATTTTAAACATGGAAATATGTATTGGTCTGTATCAGTCAAAATATGCAAAAGGGTTCCTCGGTCACTCGACTATCGCTTTATGCATTATCATGGTATTAATTGCAACGAACAAAGATAAAAGTTCAAACCTGTGCGTTTTACAATCGAATCAAACAGATTCTCTCTGTATATTTCCTCT
The DNA here is from genome assembly GCF_041260155.1 of Ptychodera flava. Taxonomy (NCBI): domain Eukaryota; kingdom Metazoa; phylum Hemichordata; class Enteropneusta; family Ptychoderidae; genus Ptychodera; species Ptychodera flava. The sequence goes on from NC_091937.1 coordinate 14,497,310, forward strand.
GTGGAATCGTGATATCATATTGTTCGCCCTCACTACAAAAATGCATTGCAGCTCTAAAAACTGAATTATCAACACTACCAAAACAACAGGGTTTGAACATGATTATTACATTTCTCGCAGAAAATGAAAGTTTTAGTAGAGGGGCATCTCACACAATGCAATTTTTGGAAGATGTATCAAATTGCAGTTGGTAAAAACAGGAAAAGAACTCAAGAGGAAATAGAAACGAATAAACAGTCAGGGTAACATTTGACCCGACCTTTCGAATTTTTTTCTCTTCTACAAATTTCTACTCATGGAAGAGCTGATATATTCTTCCATGTGGCGTCTATTCCGTCAGTCTCAATACAATTATTTTTTTTCGAAAACATAAACTCGGCACTAGTAAATAAACATTTACTTATATTGAAAAATGGTTGCATAATCTTCAGTCTACAGTCTACAGTCGTATGAGTGCTGTGGCCTGGCAAACAACCAGTTACGATATTTTTCCGTTTAATTCTTTCCAATATATACTAATAAGTGCTTCTACTGGTATTATAGAGGAATTATTGAATGACCGTCCTAGCTCGAATAAATGAAGGTAGTGGTCCGTCATAGGATTATTGCCAAATTCTATGCTAGAACTGCACAAATCTTAATTTTCAGGCATTGTCACATTATTATATGACAGACTTTTTCATTTTGATTGACATTCAATAAAGGTTTAACTTCTACTAATTTAAAGACGTGTTAGAAGAACAGTACCTTCTGCGAACAACATGAAAAGTGCCTCGCCGAATGGAACATTCTATCGAATATTTCCATTCAAAACAGCGCGCCAATATCGCTGATACAAGGTACCATAATGAATGTCCGTCTAATCGATATATAGGATCGCAAAATTCTATTGGATATATCAAATTGTTCACGATTAATGATGAAGCCTCCTAAAATTACAAAGTGAAGTGTAATGTATACATTCACAGGACTTTTAACAAAATTAAGAAAGAAGCTACCAGTAAACAAAGCGGTTCAAAGTTACTCTGAGGTACTAGTGATGACCTTTGCACTCTGTTACGAACGTCAATCATTCAAATAAAATTATGGCACTGTGCATATTTTTGTCTACGTTACTTAAAATGCATTGTACATTTGTCAAAAAATTATAATAACTTTTCCTTGATAATGTTTTCATGCTTTTTAGACCTGTTTCATAAACGTATTCGATTATTTTGATTGCAATATTGATCATCGAATATTCGTTCTGGTGACGTCATGCAAGATCGGCATTGCTAACAGTTTGTTGAATTTCGTTACCTACAGGTACAACTATCGATATTTAGATGTTCACGGCCATAGTTTAGCCTGAAGATGAATTATCACTGGGTATATTTACATTTATTTCATTTAATGCTGCATACTCTGCACCACCGATGTCTCTTAACGGTTCATAGTGATCAACATCTTCACCGTTGATTTCGTTTTTGTTATGGCCACCGTGTCCTTGGTCATCGGTAGGTTTAGCTGTCCGTTGTGCTTGGGTCCTCCTCCTCACACAGACACAAGCGATGTTGTTTCCGACGATAAATAATATTACAGCAAGAGCTATCGTGACGTAGATCAAATATTTTTTTGGCTCTTCTCTTCGTTTCGCCTCACAGTTCACATCTTTCGTAATGCTATCTGTAGTCTTTTGAGATGGTAATATCAAACTTTGAGTTTGCTTGGTAATGATTGGTTCGCTGGTCACTTCTTTCCAAGGATAAAAAGTTGCTATTGTATCATTTAGGACTGGAAAACTAGCCGTTTCTTGTTTTTCAGCCTTAAGTACCCTTAAAGGCCCAATAATGCACTCTTTATCTTTCAAAATAGCAAACCCTTTCATGACGCACGATAGTACTTCCCATCGTCTTGTACTGTCAAATTCCAATTCATCTTCCAACATAAAGACTGTCTGATTCTTCAAGAGTGCCATTGCTTGTCTTACCATCTTTCGTCCATTCAAAATACACAGGCGCGTTGCCACCTTGTGCCCAACACGTTACTTCGATTACTTCACGTTCAATATACGAATTGTTGATATTTGACGAATTGCATTGTGGATATAACATCTTAGGCGGATGTCTTACCGTAATTCTTGCAGTATGAGATTGTAATATTGGTTTCTTGTAACCCGCTGTGAAGACTTTGCACTGAAATTTTCCTATTATTTCTCTATTCATATTAGTAATGTGCAAGTCAAAATTTCCGCTTCCACTTTTTCCTTTAATTGTAATGCTATCGTAATAGGATGCGTCAGTTTCGATGATGACATGATCTTCAGAAATCATGTGTCCACGTCTGTACCACTTAACGTTGTATTCACCATCGTAGTTCTCAAGAGTGCAGCCCAATGTCACATTTTGCCCTTCAACAATAGTTTCATCTGACGGCTGTCGTCGAAAGGAAGGTCTGGTAATGACTCTGACGAATGCGTTGTCTGATTCCAAATAGCGTCGACCGTTGTAGTACACAAGACACCTATAAAATCCCTGGTTACATGATCAACGCGCGTTACGTTAATGAATAAACTGTTGTCACCACGAAAGGGTTGCCAGATACTCGTACAGATCGAGCAGCGTATCGCCTACCGTTGTTTTCTCTGATTATCCCGCCATTAAACAACCAGTGTACATCACCTTCGTTCACACTATAACGAAGTAGACCAGTTACACGACATTCCAACTCAAGAGTCTCTCCCTGTAACACGGTGACATTAGAAGGTTGGCCATCGCTAGTAAAACGCATCTCAGCCATAACACCCGCATTCATAACAAGTTTCAAAACAATCAGACAATATGCGCGGAGTTCGAAAAAAGCATTTTGGCTAGTGACAAATAAGGAAACATCTAAGTTTTGGCAGCAACGAAACTGCCTGTAGCACCAAAGACAGATTTCTCATTGACTATACTTTGCACTACAATACAATCATGTATGTGAAAACGTATCAAATTACATGTATTCAGTGGTGAAAGCAGGAAAAAACTCAAAAAGGAAACAGAAGTGACAAGGTAATCAAGATAAACTTTAACTCGATATTTCTGGTTTGTTGCCGTGTATGTAAAACTCACGGGAAAGCCATTCTTATTATTGACAACCGTATCTCTTCTACAAACGTCCAACGTAAGTCTCCATACCATTGCGATCATTTTCTCAAACTAGACTGGAGTATTATTAACTTTGGTGAAGGTTTGCTGCCAATTAATGTGTCTGATAACTATAATACACATTGATATTGAGTTAATTTTTTTCAACGCGATTTCAGAATTAAGTTGAACTCATCTGCGGATGTGTCTTAACATATTTCTCTAAGAAATTAGAAATGTCTCAAATAAAATTTAATACATATCAACATCCGAATTGTTGATATTTGACGAATTACACTTTGAATATAATATCCGTTCGTATTGGACCACAAATCTGAGAGCGTGTAACTGTAGTGGGGGTTATTATCAACATTTGTAAACACTGTGCACTGAAATTTCATCCGCTGATTTTTCTACTCATATTGTCTTTGAGCAAGGCAAAATTTCCACTTCCATTGCTTTCTAAAATTGCAAAGTGATTGGTGAAAGATTTGTTGGTGTCAATAATACCGTAATCTTAAGATATAATTCTACAATTTCTAAACCGCTTATTTTGGTGTATTGATTTATTTCTAAAGGGTGAAGCCTATTGTCACATTTTAATCAGTACAGTTGGAATTGATGGCTGTCGTCGTGATGAAAATCTTGAAATCATTTTGCGAATACTTCCTTCGACATCAATACTTCTTCTCATCTCTTTCGTAAAACAGAAATCTTTGGTCAGTATTCTTGGTGCTTGTCATTTAGGCTTGGAAATATGCATTGGTTTTTATCATGTTTTTGTTTGTTTGCTTGTTTGTTTGTTTGTTTGTTTTTATTAGTCAATCATCCAACGGGCCTAATTACAGGATGAGGCACGCATAACCCACTACCTAAACGGAGCATGAGGAGTAAAGAGGGCACAACATCGCACTAGAGTCTTGAACTCACAGTCCTCCGACAGTAAATCAGTTACTCTGGATCTACCGAGTCTTGCGCATGGTCTCGAATTCACTATCCTCTGATAGCGGGTCAATTACCCTAACCACTGGTCCAAGATGCTTCCGTGGTTTGAATCGGTCACCCTATGCAGAAGGGACCCATCGGCCTGATCAACTATCGCTATATGCATACAACTGTTATTAATCACAAAGAACACAGAAAAAAACTTCAAATTATGCAAAGTTGTGAGTTGACGATCCAATTGAACCGATTGTTTATGTAGTTCTCTTTGCAAAACAGTGACATCAGAGGGTTCGTCATAATAGCAAAACGTATTGCAGCTCTGATGTCTGGAATTATCAACAGTATCAAAGGAATACGGTGAAGTACAAAGGAGTTTCAAGATTTCATTTTCTCCCAGAAAAAAGTCCTAGGAAAGAACTAGTCCAGGCATATTCGATGCAGTTATACGATTGCCACCTACCAACAAAAACAACTTTCCATAGCAATGAGGCTTTTCACACAATGCAATCTTCAGACGTTGTATAAAAATTACAGTTTATGAAAACAGGAAAAGAACTCGAGAGGAAATGGAAATGAATTGACAATTAAGATACTTTTAATCCGACCTTTCGGATTTATTGATGTTTGCAGATTAAGCCTTAAAAATCGTATTTCGTCAGTCTCAATACAATCATTTTTTCGAGAAATAAACTTGACACTTATAATACTTAATTGTATTGGGAAACGGTTGCACATTAAAGGACATGATTTTTTCATGCATACTGATGTGCTTTTGACTTTATTATTTAAGATCCAATTTTGGACGTACTAAGTCGAAATAATATAGTCTTATGAGTGCTATAGCCGGGCAAATAACCAATTTAGTATACGATACTTTTCCGTTTACCCTACATTTCAGTGTACATAAGTAAACAGTTTCTCCTAGTATTGCAGAGGAATTATTATATGGCCATCCTTGCTCGAAAAATGAAGGATATAGCCAAACTCTATGCTAAAACTTCATGAAGTCTAATGATTGGCATTGTTTGCAATACATATTATTACGCGGCAGATTTTTCTCTTAATTTTGATTAAATACAAGTCTAGTCCTTCTAATTTTAAGATATACTCAGAAGAATAATACCTTCTGCGGCTAATCTGAAAAGCGTATCGCCGAATTGACCTTTATCGGGTATTTCCATTCAAGAGAGCGCGCCAATATCACTGATACAAGATACCGCTATTAATGTCCGTCTAATCGAGATATAGTGACGCAAAATTTTGTTTGATAAGCTATCCAGGATTCATGATAAGGCACTACTAAAATTAAAAAGTGAATACAATGTTACACAGTCACATGACTTTAAAAAAAATAAGAAAGAAGCTACAGGTGATTAAAGCGGTTCATATGTACCAATGATGTCATGAGTTTGGCACTCTGTCTGAATGTCAAATCATTCAGATGAAATTTAGCATCGTGCATATTTTAATTTTGTCGACGTCAATTTAAATGTATTGTAAACAATTTCAACAACTTTTTCTTGATAATGTTGTCATGCTTTTTAGACCTGCCTTATGAACTTATTCGGTAATTTTGGTTGCAATATTGATCATCGAATATTCGTTCTGGTGACGTTATGCAAAACAGATTGCTTTCAGTTTATTGAATTTCGTTACTTGTACAATTATCCATAGTTAGACGTCATCGGCCATAGTTTGTCAAAAGATGAATAATCAATTGGTACATTTACATTTATTTCACATACTCCACACAATCTATGCCTCTCAGTGGTTCATAGTGATCGACATCTTCACCGTTGCTTTCGTTTTTGTTAAGGGCACCGTGTCATCGGTTGGTTTAGCTGTCCGTTGCGTTGGGGTTCTCTTCCTCACACAGACAATTCCGATGTTTTTTTTTCCGACGACGATACCTCCATGCTCCTTGCGTCGGATGTCCCAAGGAAAGTCCAAGGCCAAGAATTGCTGTCTTTTTACCCAAATTTACCTTCATCCATCATTGTGCATGGGTTTATTGCACCAAGATTTCAGTATTAAATTTTGTCTTTATTCTCTTAACTGTGTAGACCGCGAAAGTTGGTTGCACAGCTGACGGACTGCAGCGGCCTCAGTGAACGAGCGTTGTATGGTTGACGCCTGCCGGGCTACGAGCAGCCCAGATCAGTGGTGATCTCACCTGATAGCAATACCACGATCATTGTTGTGGCTAGCTTACTAGCACAAAATAAACTGGAAAGTTCAAATGCACTTGAATAGCACAAGCACCAGCACTATGCGTGTATTAGTGTTAGTAGTCTTGCCAGGGTTTAGCTGCAGAAATTGCAGCTAACAAGCGGCCGTGCGTGGGCTTTTTCTAATGTGTTGCTGTACAGCGCCAGCCGCTCCAGGCCGGCGCTGCAAAGCAAACACGTCAAAAGAGCCAGCGCAAGGCACATGGGCTAAAATAATTGAACCTAGCCTGGGTTATCTTAGCCCTGACATGGTACCTTTTTAGCTCCATGGCCCTGCGTACAATACTGCGTTTTCCCAGCGCGGCGCTAGAGGCCTATCACCTCCCGTCCAGCACCTTATAACGCCGGGAACACACAGCATCGTACGCTGGACTACTAGGGTTCTTCTATGGTCTTGTGAAACACACAAGCCCTGATGTGTGCAACAGTATGAACGCAATGTCTTTTATGTAAATCCACTTGCGACCGACATTATATGAACATTTGGATGTTACTATCATGTTTCGAAAAACGAGGACGCATATATATATAAATTTCCGAGTCCTAGCTATGTGAAAACGAGACTATATATAAAATTTTACAGTTGTATTTCATGTATTTTAAAATTTTAAATTTGTATTAGGAAAGCGAGGCCTTATATATATATATATATATATATAATATATATATATATATATATATATATATATATATATATATATATATATTTATATATAATATATATATATATATATATATATATATATATATATATATATATATATATATATATATATATATATATAGTGTAGTGTTAACGGGAACTAAGGCAGTTTCAAGGTAGGCGTTGTATTACTGGTCAGTTTCGTGTAGGTAGAACCTACACTCATCAGATACCGTAGCCTATTGAACAAGAACGTGGTGCTCAACAGAAATTATGCGTTGTACTGGACTGAATATGCAAATGAGCCTGAAGTTGAATGGCAGTGTAAACACAGAATGGGGAGTGACAGGTGGTGATGATTTGTCTGTCTCATGAATAACAGTCAGGTAACAAAATTCTTGAGGAGAAATTTGCTGGAGTGGCGACATGTGTTAACGAGTTCATGCGTTTGTTAAGGGTGGCCAATTGGGGTTTGCATATTATAAAGTATTTCTCCCAAAGACATAAATTGCATCATTCTGTTGCTGATGGGGCTGTAGGGTTTGGCTTGTTTGAGGATTTTCCATGTGATGTTGTAATTGATGTTTTTTTCCTTTAATGTCCATATGTATTTACTGAGTTCTGTGCTATTCTTTTTGGCTGGGTTTTTGAAGGATGCTTTGTGGTTGTTAAATCGGGTTTTGAAAGTGCCGGCAGTGAGACCTACATATGTCTGATTTGGTTTGCTGTCCGGGGATGAGACTGTGGCTTGATAAATGACGGATTCGGATAGGCAGTGTCCAGACATGGGGCGTGATGACCGCACTTGGCAGTTGCATGGTCTTTTCGCTCTGTTATCTGTTTTATTAGAGATGATTGTTTTGTTGTGGCCCTGGATAGATTGTGCTGTATTGCTCATGGTGCTGTAACTGATTTTAATGGTGTTCCGGTTGAATATCTTGTGGAGGGCGTGGTCCTTGGTGAATTCTTCTTTGATTATTTTCAGGAACTCTTTTCCGACGTTGGTGGCCACGTTTTTGCTGTATGGCGGGTTGTACCAGATTATGTTTCTGTTGCGGTTTCTTTTGCTGGCTTGTGGTTGTGTTGATGGTGGCGAAAACTGGAGTTTGTGCTTATATCCATTATTGTTAATGGCTTGTTGGTAGAGTGGGGCGGCTGCGTTGAAGGACTCTTCAAGTTGAACTCATTAAAAAGATCTGTGCGCCATCTTCAACCGCAATGGCCTCAAAATCACCATCGAGGCAAACAAGAAAATAGTCGACTTCCTTGACCTCACCCTGAACTTGAACACCGGAAAATACATGCCGTACACCAAACCGAACAATGCACCCCAATACGTCCACAGCAAATCCAACCACCCACCTAGAATCCTCAAAAACATTCCAGCATCAATCAACAAACGCCTCGCAGAAATCTCCTGTGATGAAGAGTCCTTCAACGCAGCCGCCCCACTCTACCAACAAGCCATTAACAATAGTGGATATAAGCACAAACTCCAGTTTTCGCCACCATCAACACAACCACAAGCCAGCAAAAGAAACCGCAACAGAAACATAATCTGGTACAACCCGCCATACAGCAAAAACGTGGCCACCAACGTCGGAATAATCAAAGAAGAATTCACCAAGGACCACGCCCTCCACAAGATATTCAACCGGAACACCATTAAAATCAGTTACAGCACCATGAGCAATACAGCACAATCTATCCAGGGCCACAACAAAACAATCATCTCTAATAAAACAGATAACAGTGCGAAAAGACCATGCAACTGCCAAGTGCGGTCATCATGCCCCATGTCTGGACACTGCCTATCCGAATCCGTCATTTATCAAGCCACAGTCTCATCCCCGGACAGCAAACCAAATCAGACATATGTAGGTCTCACTGCCGGCACTTTCAAAACCCGATTTAACAACCACAAAGCATCCTTCAAAAACCCAGCCAAAAAGAATAGCACAGAACTCAGTAAATACATATGGACATTAAAGGAAAAAAACATCAATTACAACATCACATGGAAAATCCTCAAAAAGCCAAACCCTACAGCCCCATCAGCAACAGAATGATGCAATTTATGTCTTTGGGAGAAGTACTTTATAATATGCAAACCCCAATTGGCCACCCTTAACAAACGCATGAACTCGTTAACACATGTCGCCACTCCAGCAAATTTCTCCTCAAGAATTTTGTTACCTGACTGTTATTCATGAGACAGACAAATCATCACCACCTGTCACTCCCCATTCTGTTTTACACTGCCATTCAACTTCAGGCTCATTTGCATATTCAGTCCAGTACAACGCACAATTTCTGTTGAGCACCGCGTTCTTGTTCAATAGGCTACGGTATCTGATGAGTGTAGATTCTACCTACACGAAACTGACCAGTAATACAACGCCTACCTTGAAACTGCTTAGTTCCCGTTAACACTACACTATTTTGCTCTGGATTCGCACCATCGAGCACTCTGCCAGCAATACTTGCAATGAACTTTCATATTATATATATATATATGTATATATATATATATATATATATATATATATATATATATATATATATATATATATATATATATATAATTTGTGCAGCTGTAAGAAAACGAGGGCCTACATGTATAAAATCTTGCAGCTGCATGAAAACGAGGCCCTATATATATAATTTTGCACCTGCATGAAAACGAGCTTGAATGTAAATGTTTTTAACCGTATGTCTCCAAGTTCAGGCCCAATGTATGTTTGTAAGTATGTATGTATGTATGTATGTATGTATGTATGTATGTATGTATGTATGTATGTATGTATGTATGTATGATGTATGTATGTATGTATGTAGTATGTATGTATGTATGTATGTATGTATGTATGTATGTATGTATGTATGTATGTATGTATGTATGTATGTATGTATGTATGTAGTATGTATGTATGTATGTATGTATGTATGTATGTATGTATGTATGTATGTATGTATGTATGTATGTATGTATGTATGTATGTATGTATGTATGTATGTATGTATGTATGTATGTATGTATGTATGTATGTATGTATGTATGTAGTATGTATGTATGTATGGTATGTATGTATGTATGTATGTATGTATGTATGTATGTATGTGGTGTGTGTGTGTATGTATGTGTGCGTATGTATGTTTGTATGTATGTATGTATGTATGTATGTATGTATGTATGTATGTATGTATGTATGTATTCCACATGTATGAATGAATATACTATATGCGTGCGATTATTATTATGTGTATGTACACATATGTATGGCCAATTAATATTATATATATATATATATATATATATATATATATATATATATATATATATATATATATATATATATATATATATATATATTAAAAATACCTTTCTTAATATATTAAAATTTCCTCTCTATATACATTTCCTAGCTGTTCTATCGCTGAAATAAGGGTGATCGTGTAAATATTTTTTTTTACATTTGGTGCCTCGTAGGAGCTGGCTCTACGTACAGCAAAGCTGACGTCGACGGCGATCTGTATAGTTGTAGGATCAAACGTCACAACACTAAAAGAAATAACAGGCATGATATAAAAAAAATTACAGGTATGAAATAAAAATTACAGGTATGAAAAAAAATTACATGTACGAAATTTAAAACATGCCCGTTTTTTTTTAGTTTTGTGAGCTTTGAACCCACAAGTAATGATTGCTGCGTTCATCCTGGCTAAAAAGCAGACCTTTTGCCCAAAATTTAGCATTCTGACTCCAACAAGTATCTCTATCTACATGCACTACCCGAACACACTCGGAATCAACTCACTTCATGCCTGCAATGGTGCAAAAGTTGCTGAAAAAAAGCGTGATGACGACAGCTCATGGTATAAGTCTTGTGACAGTCAATGTAGCACGGTGCGGAAAACAAATGTTTCCAGCGTGTAGTGAATACAACGTCGATTCTGAGGGCAACTGAGTAGTAGCGCATGTAAATACGGATATTTGTTGGGTTCAACAATGCCATATTTGAGGCGAAAGTAGGCTTTGGACCTAGGCTGACAATAAACCATACCGGTAGGTTTAAAGGTCACAAAACTAAAAAAAATTACAGGCATGAAATAAAAATTAGAGGTATGAAAAAAATTAGAGGTATGAAAAAAAATTACAGGCATGAAAAAAATTCACGGGTAAAAAAATATTACAGGCATGGAAAAACATTACAGGTATGAAATAAAAATTACAGGTATTAATTAAGAAATGAAAAAAAATTACAGGCATGATAAAAATTACAGGTATGAAATATAAACTACAGGTATGAGAAAAATTACAGGCATGAGATAAAAATTACAGGTTAAATTAAAATTACAGGCATAAAAATTATTGGCATGAAAAAAAAATTGCAGGCATGAAATAAAAGTTAGAGATTTTCCGATAAAATTAGTTTCGATAGGAAAACAAAAGGAGAATTACCCCTTAAAAACAAATATACGAATTTCATCAAAATTTAAACAAAAACGGTCAAATATTTTTACAAATAAGGTTATTGTTACAAAAAATAGAGTGAAGGATTGTTACAAATTGAGTTAGTGTTACAATGGGGTTAAGGTTGTTACAAATAGGGGTGATACAGGAGTTGTTTTGCCGTCCAGTAGTGCAAAACTGAAAAGAAAAATCAGGTACCGCGCACTGAGGTTTGACGCCAATAGACAAACGCAGTGTAGAAATACTCTATCTGATAAAGTCATCATTTTTTCATCATCATCATTTTCATCAGCAGTACCTGTAAAGACGATAGTAAAAACCTAGGCCTTGGCAGTGTCTATAGTGTACAATCGTCACCACACCTGCACACTTCCGCGCCAGCCAGCAGTGGGCATATATGTGTGCAGCCTTGACCATGACCAGGTTTTATCGTTTATGTTAAAAGGATGAAAAACGTTAGTTTTCCGAAAACGAATTTACTGAAGCGTGAAATTTGGCAATACTTTTGGCATGCCATGACAGTTTTTGCTCGTAAACAGGCCATTTAATTCCAAAAGAAAACCACAATCGAAAGGACGATTGTTCGATAACAATAACGCAATGTTGCTTGAACACCACTAAATGGCACCATTCCCCAGTTGAATGCAAATGTGTGAGTCGGGGTGTGCGTTAGTCGGCACGTCTTAAACAGAGTTTCTGCAAAATGTTGCAAGTAAGCAACCAACACGCTAGACCTCAGGGGAAGAAAAAAGTCCCCTGGGGTGGGGAGGGAGGGTTTTGTGCAACGGTGTACCTTATTGATTTTATTAATTTTGACTGTGATATTTCAAATAAAGAGTTCAACACCGTCTGACTGCTTTATATATTACCGACAAGTCCATATCTCCTCTCTAACTTGTATATACACCACTATAATTGCTCCGAAAACATTGCCAACTTACTAATCCACTGTCCGTATCAGCGGATTAATTGATTAAGTCAACACCACAGCCGTCACGTAGTATTTTACTACGTGACATGACGGCTGTAGTGAATGAAAATGTTAGTGCTATGTTGCTATTGTTTGAAAGACGTCTCAGGATACAAGTCGAGATAGGTGAATTATTATTAGAAGTTTGATTTTTCCAAATATGTGATGTTTTCGTGTTTGGAGAGTTGTCAAAAAATTCGAGAGTAAACTGTTGTACAAATACAACGAACGTCTTAACCGTAATATTTGGTTAAAGCTTATGTATGAACGATGATTAAAATATAGCGCTACCACTATAGAAACAGGATCTCCTTCGTGACAGTTTTCTGTTGCCGTGACTATATTCACATTTGTACCAAGTTCAGTCATGCGAGGCTGTGTCGTTTGGTCGTCAAGAACAAGAGCAGCTATCGGAAGCTCGCCCCCGTCGGATGTTCTCCTGACGAGAACGGTACGCCAAAACGCACCCCCCCCCCCCCCGCAGTCTACCCGTTGGCGCAAAATGCGCCCTCCCGCGGTGAAAGTGTTAAGGTGTTGATGACGCGAACATGAGGAACTATTGCGTTCGCCATAGGAAAAGTATCTTCGGAATGTTTAACCAGCCTCGTCGTCTAATTAAGTTAAAAGTGGCAAGTGATAGTTTGATTTGACCATCGTTGGGGTTCCGTTGGATTTATTTAGGACAGCAAACCTATATGCAGGACGCCACCAGAAGTATAGAACAAGGTACAGTGCTGATATGAGACAGAAAAGATTGTGAAATGTATCTCAACAATGAGCATTTTTTTAATGATAGGCGTTCTGCCCGCCTTTCATTTACTGCATGTCTACGCAAGATACATTTGTAGAGAGACAGCAAGTGAAAGTTTTACGTCAAATGTACTCGAATAGAGCTTCTATCAACCATAATGATTGTCGTTTTTCACGCCCCTTGCATAATGTATCAGGTGAGATTTGTGTAAATGTATCAATATTTGTGCACTCGCTTGATGAACTGTACCTCATAAAGAGCGCCACAGAACCTCTCTTTCGTAGTTCCGAGTGTACCGAATGGAAAAGACTGTACAGTTGAATTGAAAACAGAAGAAAAGTTTATATTTTTATCTAGTTGGGAATCATTCAAGTTATCATCGATCTGTTTCTACAAGCACTGAAGTATACAAACTGTGGCAAGATGTAACTCAGAAAACATTCCTTTGCGCCTGTGCATGTGCTCTCTTCGTCACATACCCATGATGCATACGATTTTTGACTGCGTGCCTCGACTCATTTACCAGGAGTATAGTGTGCACCACTTGTATGCGACATCCTTAGCACAAATGTTGCCAAACTTTCTATGTAAAGTAATAATTGTTCAAATATTTCACCAAACTTCTAGTTAATAATACTGCAATCCCGGTCACTTTCAAATAATGATGTGAGGTTTTCAAGATTACACTCCTTGCACAAGGTAAGCTTATATTAGGTAAAATAAAAAAAATATCATATGAGTGTTTCCGTAAACCCGATCCACCCGCCGAACCTTGAAAATTTTTGCACATTATCAAAATATTTTGAATAAATTTCTGAATTTTTAACAGTATTATATGGGTCTCAGACAGCAACAAATAAAAATAATACCATTGTCCGACCTACACACCCTAATTTTTAGAGGCATGCAATTGGAAACACAAGTTATTTTTATTTGGCCTTAGCAGTTCTTGACTTCTCGGTCAAGGTAAATGTCTTAAAGAAACCTCTGATGCCGAGAGCTGTGTTTTTGTTCTTTTTTTGTCAATCGCCTTGAATTTCTCGGCGTTTCAATGTACCCATGTCTTTATTTCAACGTCATGAACCTGCCCCTTGGAAATAATTTTTTTGCAGAATTTGCTAAATAATTAGGATTGCAAATGATACGAAATATCCATTAGCTTAATGACTCGGAGACAACTTAGGCATTATCACGCCGTAACAGTTGGGAAATTACGTAACATATGTTGAATTTGAGACTCTAAGCATAACCTGTACTTGAGATGAATAGTTACAAGTAAGGTAGAATGTGCCGCCATTTCCATACCGTTTCTTGCTCTACTCCTTCAATGTTCGTGCCAATATGACGATTGTTCAGCTCGTCAAGACCGGCTCCACGTGTGTGATGTCCAATGTCATTGTCGTCCTTTTTTTGACAAATGATATATAGTTGCCATGTGTTTAGATAAAATCGTGTTTGAACGTTTGACAAATTTTAGTGAATTTCAATATAGCTTAAATTACAACGTAACATTTCTGGCGATGAACCATAATCAAAGAAGAACTTTAGGACAGAATCAGATAGGCGCGTCGTCAACGCATTTGTATCTCGTGATATGAATGTTTCCATACAATAATTTTCTGCTTTAAATATTATAAGTGATTGAAAAAAGTGGTATCAACACATTGGAAAGGAAAATGT